>NC_050579.1:172944718-173278051 GCF_011100635.1 Trichosurus vulpecula
AAGGAGAGTTTTTTTTTTTAACAAGAGAAAGTTACCAGTGATGACTCGTTGTTTAGAAACTTGATCAGGATTATAATGCTGTTGTTATGGGGTATGATTAGACTTCTTCCTAAAGTTTCCCTTTGTTAGATATAGCTAATGACAACAATAAAAAATACTCAGGATTCTTCTAGTAACAAATATAGCTCTTGGCCTCAGGATTTGAGAGTTGGATGGAATCTAAGAGGTTATCTGATACAGTCCCCTCATCTTGTAGATAAAGATACTTGAGATCCTCAGAGGAGAAGTGACTAGTCCAGAATCACACAAATATTAACTGGCAGTCTCAACAGCACTTTCAGAAACTATGCTTGGTCATTCTTTTCTTTGGCATGTATCTGTATATTCTCATTATATCTTTATACACTGACTATAATGTCACCTTAAAAAAAAAGTAAAAGTCGCATCTCAGTGAGGATTACATGATCAGCAGCATCTTTATTTAAACAGATATTTTGGTAGCACAGATGTTTACCACTAATCTAGTGTCAGTGATGGGCAATAAAGTATATTTCTAAAGCAAAGAATTGTAGTATGTGAGATACAAACAAACAATTAAAGTTAAGTCTATCAATCAGACATTCAAGGCTTAATGGGACACACAAAGACTGATTTACTCAACACTATTTGTCTCTAAATACAGTCATTTCTTCCTTTGTAGGTATTTGTTCAAAAATACAGCAGTCAGTTTACAGGCAGATAAAACACCATCAGTAAAAATGTATCAAGTATTTTATTATCTTTCTTCATCATTGTCAGGGACATTACCACTCCTTTTGAAAGGTACAAAAAACCTACTGCCCCAAAATAGCATTACTACCAGCCTCCCCACCATTAGTACCACTCCTTTGAATTAGATCATCGTGTTTCTTTTCCAAAATGCAAGTATGTTACTATATCATTAGTATCACTAACACAATGCGGCATAGCGTAGTTTAGTGTATTGGATTAAATAACTGTGCTTGAAAAACAGAGGTCTGAGGAAACGGGACATAGACAAGTATATCTTCAAGGAATGGGACAGAATGGGATCACATGGGTTTTGTAACTGAGCATAAGGTGGGAATTAACAGAGAAAATGTTCTCAGGTGCCAGAGGAGAGATATGAACAAAACTATCCATGGAAACATTTTGGGGGAGGCTCAAACATAAGACAAGCCTATATGAAGGCTTAAACAGAATCTATAACACAATTGGGAGGGATCTCATGTCCCTGGAATGGTGAGGAATTCAGAGCACACTGAGATGAATCTAAAATGATTTGTGCCCACTCACAACTTCACCAAGATGTAATTTTACTTTATCCCACAATACTTGGAAAAGCCAGAGCTCTCAAAGCTCTTGTACTTTCACCATCACAAAATAATGATTTTGTGCCTATATGTATTAAGTGATGTCCTTATTTAATTCTTCAGTTATAGTCCTGCATGACTCATAACCATATCAACAGTGATAGATTAATAGTAATTTTAAAAATAAGCCTTTGTTTCTGGGAGAAGTTTGGGGGTCATTAATGGAACTTGGCATTTTCATGAAGAGTATTCAGACTATTCTCCTTCTTCTATCTAATTCTGGGAGAAATGGATTGTTCATTTCTACTATTTGTCCCAGATATATAAACTGCTGGATGACGTGTTTAGGTTGTCCTGTGAGTACTGGATAGCATTTTTTATAGTGCTTTGAGTTTTGCAAAGCACTTTACAAATATTACTGCGTATAGGTACAATCATTATCTCCATTTTAGAGATGAGAAAACTGAAGCAAGCAGAGGTTAAATGGTTTGCCCAAGGTCACCCAGCTAATAAGTGCCTGAGGCTGGATTTGCCCTCCAGATTTCCTGACTCCGTACCCAGTGCCCTATCCACTGTTTCATCTAGCTGCCACTAATCTAAGCAACAGACATTATTCATTCACTTGCATTTTTCCTGAGGGAATGGACTATTCCTTTTTGGTTGTTTGCGGATTTTTTCCAATAGGCTGTGCAACATCCCAGGGATTGAGGTACACACATGATGCAATTAGCAAAAAGGAATAATTGGATGACCTCACCAACCATGGCAAATCCTTCTTCAATTTCAATTCTTCACTAGACTGAACTCTTTGAAAGTAAGGACTCCTTTTTCTTTATTTTTGTCTCTAGCACTCAGAATAACGCCTGGCACAGAGAAGACACTTAAGAAATATCTCTTGATTATTTCCTTTGTAACAGCAGTGAATGCCTTCGGTAAGAATGTATCCCTATTTTATGTCTTGCCTGATATTCACGATCATGTGCACTGGACAAAGTTATATCTTTCCTTATATCAGAGGGCAATGGAAAGACTTATGGTGGAAGTTCATAGGCTATAATAAAGAACAACCAGAGTGAAGGGTATCACCTGGGAAACGTGAAATCAAAAACAAAAAATGGCATGTCCATGAGGTGAGAGAGGGATAACACATAGAAAGGTTTAGTGAGAGGCAACTGGGTGATGCTGTGGATAAAGTGAAGGGTCTATATTCAGAAGATGAGTTCAGATCGGGCCCAAGACACTTTATACTGTGTGATCCTAGTCAAGTTAATCTCTGCCTCAGTTTCTTCAACTATAAAATGGGAGCTAATAATACACCTACTTCACAAGATTGTTGTGAGGCTCAAATATGATACTTGTAAAGCACTTAGTACAATGTCTGAAACATAATACAAGCTCAATATATACTTATTCTCTTCCTCACAACTACCACCACTAGTAACCTTACAATATCAGCAGCAAGAAAAAAAAGGCCCCCAGAAAATTGGGTGGGCCCCTTGGGTCATACTTGTCAAAAAAAATACAAGAATTGTACAAGAGAAAAAGGCATGTATAGGTTGTGATCTGCATGATTGAGATCACGGATCCATTTGAGAATTAGCACATGTATTAAGTACCAACCTGAAAGTGGTTCCATGTAAAAAGAACCACTTGAGCAATAAACTATAAAATATAAGTGCCTTCATACGAGGGCTACTTCCTTTGAATCTTCAGCAGGTAGGAGGAATTTTCCATTCACTTGCAGAGAAGGTCATACTCTTCCAGAGGGGCAAGAGAAAATAATGGGCTTTTCCACCTGTAAGGCCAATCTGTAAGTGAAAGATCTTTCCTGCCCATTCAATAGGCCTCAGGTGGGGCCAACAAAGGGAGGCCTGATTAGAGGCAGGCCCTCACCCTTTCACTAAGTGTGAGGTCCCAGGCTCACACCTTTTTGCTAGTTAAGCTGATGTGGATATGAAGCCTCAGGACCCTAAGAGGAGTTGCTAAGACCAGAGCCAATGGTACAGCGCACTGAGTGCTAGTCAATCAGATGCTGGCTAGGACTGTATAAAAAGAGATCCCAGAACTGAGAGCAGCAGAACTGGGAGCAGCAGAATTGAGAGTAGCACGATTCAGAAGCAGACACCAAGAAGACATTGAGCCAACAGGCATTGAGAGAGAGCCAGCATCAAGAGAGACTGCAGAGATAAGAGTGCAGAACAAGAGAGAGTTTTGGGGATCAAGGAACTCAGAGTCAGCAGAGCTGCAGAAGAGAGTGCTGAGTGAAGAGTTAGGATTTCTGAGTGAAGGATGGCTTGGCTCCTTGCTATAATACTTTGTTATAATTTTCTTGTTGCTACACTAAGGTGAGCTTGCTGGTTTTGGAATATAATTGCTACTATATGGAATTGGAATTACTGGTCCTGGGATTGGATTTTCTCATGTCTAAATAAATGTTATACTTCCTCTGCCCTCTACTTAGAGAATTTCTTATATTTTGTGATTCTGAACCATTCAGGCATGTTCTTGGTCATCCTCGAGGTCATGAATCTTGCCTTACTAATATACTGCCACAACCCTAAGATCTAATGACATACTATGGGATATCTCACACACTCACTTCTCAAATCCTTGTAATCTGGCCTCAGACCTAACCATACACGTGAAACAGCTCCTACAAAGGTTACCTAAAACCTATTAAGTTGCCACATCCAGTGTCCTTTTCTTAATTTTTATCCTTGAATTCTCTGCAGCATTTGATTCTTTGTCCATTTCCTCCTCCTAGACACTCTTTCCTCCATAACTTTACATGACACTGAAATCTCCTGGTTTTCTTCCTATTTATCTGGCCATTATTCAACCTCCTTTGCAGTTTTGTGAACTTTATTTCACTTTCTACATGTGAATGTACCCCAGAATCTGTTCTGAGCCCTCTTTCTTCTCTTGTACATCCTTTGTCTATGTGTTCTCATTAGTTCCCTTGGGCTCAACTATGACTTCTATACAGGTTACTACTGGACCCATATATCTAGCCCATCATTCTTCTAAACTATAGTACCACATCACTGAAAGCCTACTGGAAATATTCAGCTAAATGTCCTATAGGAATGTCCAACTTAATATATCCCAAATAGGACTCATGATATCTCCCTTCAAATATCCTCTTCTTCCTTCTCAATTTCTAATGAGGGTACTACCATCTTTCTAATCACCCAAATTCTCAATCTTCGAAATGTCCTCAACTCTTCCTTCTCCCTCCCTCATTCCCTGATATCCAATGATCACCTCAATCTATCTCTCATCCATCCCTTTCTTTTCATCTCACATAACCCCTTACTCAGGACCTCACTAGCCTCACTAGCCTCAGTTGTTGTAGTGATCACTTAGGTTTGTGTGCTTTAAGTCTCCCCCCTTTCCAAGAGAGGATGAATCAGCAAAATACCTTGTGGGAGAGACAAGAGGCAGCTTGTGCCAGGGGAATCAAAACACCACTACCACAACTTTGACAACCAACTCTCCTGACACTTACATGGAGATGGCCTAGGAACCTGAATCTAAGAGCCTACATAACATGGCCCCCCAAATCACGAGACCTAACTTCTAACTTGTTCCCCAAACCCTATATACAGCAGCAAGGCACCCTAACGAAAAGACTGGAACTGGCATGTGTCATCCAAGTCAAAGAATCGCCATAACCTTAGATACTACCTTAACTATCATCTCCTCTCGTGCCCAGAAAGAGATAGCATATAGGCTTCCACTCAAATATAGCAATGCCTCCACAGCACCATTGCCACTCCCAGCCCAGGCCCTTCAGTAATCACTGAGGGGAGAAATCACTATGGAGAAGGGTCCTTCCCTCATCAATACCAACACCACCACCTGTCTGCTAATTGCTACTGGCAGTCAGATATGACCAAGATTCCTAAAAGTGACAGGACTCCCCTTGCTCCTCCCTATCCTCCTATCTTCCCAGACTTCACAATCATCACTTTGGAAAGTAACACCCCATAGAAATATGACCTGGTAGCTGCTTCTTTGGGCATTTAAGTCACAGCTACTGAAGACCTAGAAAAGAAAGTTCTTGCCACTAAAGTCCTTCACTCTGTCAAATGTTCAACATCAGAAAATGATGCTATTTTGTTGGTAGGATGACGTTAAAGATGATGCATTGCCATCTGCTTTGCCTTTGCATCCTAAGGATCTCAGGACCTCACACGTACAAAAATATTTATAGCAGCTCTTTTTGTGGTGGCAAAGAATTGGAAACTGAGGGGATGCCCCTCATTTGGGGAATGGCTGAACAAGTTGTGGTACATGAATGTAATGGAATACTATTGTGCTATATAAATGATGAGAAGGTAGATTTCAGAAAAAACCTGGAAAGACTTACATGAACTGATGCTGAGTGAAGTGAGTAGAACCAGAACATTGCATACAGTAGTAACAACATTGTGTAATGATCAACTTTGATAGACTTAGCTCTTCTCAGCAATACAATTCCAAAAGACTCATGAAGAAAAATGCTGTCCACATCCAGAGAAAAAAAACTATGGGGTCTGAATGCAGATTGAAACATACTATTTTCTCTCCTGTTTTGTTTTTTCTTTCTTGTGGTTGTCCCCTTTTGTTCTGATTCTTCTTTCACAACAGGACTAATGTGGAAATATGTTTAGTATGATTGTACATGTATAGCCCATATCAGATTGCTTGCCATCTTGGGGAAGGGGGAAGAGAGAGAGGAAGGGAGGGAGAAAAAATTTAGAACTCAAAATCTTATAAAAGTGAATGTTGAAAACTAAAAAAATAAACAAATTTTTTATAAAAAAGGATCTTGGGACCTTTTCATGTCCTTGCAGCTGAAACCTCCTATATCTATTCTCTTCTCCTATTAGAATGTGAACTCCTTGAGAGTATAGGCTATTTTACTTTTCTATTTGTATCTTCAACACTTGGCACAGTGGTTTTGTACTTAGTTAAGTACCTAACAATTTTTTTCATTCATTATTTTATTCAGTGATCCATAGAGCCTGATATTTCTAAAGCATAGGCCTGATGATTTCATACTATCACCTAAGAAACTCCAGTGCCTCATTCTTGCCAAAAGATAAACTCTTTCATTTAGCTTTTGTAATCTAGCTCCAGCTGACATTTAATGGTCAAATTACACATTACTCCCCTTCATGCACTCTACAATTCACCCAAATCGATCAGCTTGCTTTTCCTATACACACTCTTCCATCCCTTATCCCTGTGTCTTTGCATATGCTGCCCTTCATGCCTATAACATACATAACTCCATCTCATAAAAACCCAAACTTCCTTCAAAAAATGGTTTGAAGTGCCACCTCCTACAGGAAGTTTGTCCTGAGCCCTCCCTACTACCCCAATTTCTAGGGCTCGCTTCCACCCCCAGAAATTCTTTTGCATACATTTTCTATTGAATCTTTCTACATATACATTTTGTGTCTGCACGACAGAATATCAGCTCTTTGAGTAAAGGACATAAGCTTGTCCTTTATATCCCTGGTACTTAGTGAAGTGGAGGCCATCTCCAGTCATCCAATCTATAGCTTGCCACTGGACCCAGACGGCTCTGGAGGAGAAAGTGAGCCTGGTGACTTTGCATAGCCCTCCGTCACTTAAATCCTATTTACTAGAAAGCAATGAAATCACCTTCCTGATGTCAGAAGGAAGGACAAACAACAACAACCTAGTGAAGTGCCTGGAACATAGGACGTAAATGCTAGTTGAGCTGAATTGAATCCATCATCAATGCTCAGAAGATCAGTACCTCACAGAAGTGTTCATTCCTATTCTGGCATTGTAAGAATTTGCTTTAGTTATTAAGTAGGAATAATTTAAGCCTAAAACTAGGGAACTTCTTTCAAGGAATCCCAGAGCCACTGGTCATCAACAAGGAAAATGGATATCTTGTGGTAAGCATGAAATGTCTGGAATTAGAAGAATCAAAGGGGCAAAACTGGCCTTACAAGAACTCTCAACATCCTCTCTTAGCATTTAACATTTTCTAATTTTTTTCCCTGTCAGTCACAGGGGCATAGGAGCCTAGAGCTTAATTTGTACCTTTTGGAAAATTATTATGCAATTTTAACTACATTAAATTAAAAACTGCCCTAGGTTCCTCAGGCTAATTATCCATAGCTCCCCTCCCCCTCCAAGCTTAAAAAATTACACAACCCATATTTAAGTGTCATTCCTCTATTCATATTTGTATCATCTTCATATCTTTGGTGGCAATATTTTGCAGTTCAGCAATTGAAATTGTACTCATGGAAACTGAGTTCAAAATTTGGCTCTGTCACTTGCTTTGTGACCTTGGACATTTCAGCATCTCTGGGACTCCGCTTTCATATCGGCAAATACAGAGGTTGACCTAGATTATATCTAAGACCTTTTTGAACTCTAGATCTATCATCCTTTATCAGTCCAAATCAACCCAAGGCTGGTAGTTAATTCTTTGTAAACTGCAAGGTGTTATTCAAGTACAATGTGTTGTGACTGCTGGTGTTATATCAATGTTTTTCTTTTCTATAGGAAATCCAGTCTTCTTTTGTGATTTGAAAATCACTGCCAAAAAATGTTCAACAAGATAGTAAACTCTGTGTTCCCCACAGGGCCTGCTATATAATGCTACTTCATTGAAGATACTCAGCAGCTTGACTCGCTGTAAAATGTCCAATTTGTGCCCTTGACTGAACCCTGAGAATTCCAGAGGGAACGGCACCATTTAGTAAGGAAGAATCAACACAAATTTTACAAGCTTTTCCGAGGACAAGTACATGAAACAAGAAACAGCAACAATCACAATAAAAACTCTATGGCATATTACATCTTGAAAAGTAATATGATACAATGGGAAAGTACACTGGACTTGGAAGCAAAGGACTTGGGCTCAAATCCTGTTTGTTATGCACTCTACTTGTATGACCCTCGGCAAGTCCCTTCACCTTCTGGGACCTCAGTTTACTCTTCTGTAAAATGAAGATACTGGACTAGATGATTTTCAAAGTCCCATTTATCTAGAAACCCTGATTACATGAGAAAAATTAGGTTAGTGGTGCAAGACTTATTTTTCCATTCTAAAGCCCTGCGCCCCACCTTCAAAAATAACCCTAATGGAGTAAGTCTGAGAGACCCACACTGTGCTTAATTCCAAGCAAATGATTTTAAATGTTTGCTGGTAGGTGCGGTTTTATGCAAGCTAAAACAATAATGCACTGTTTAAAAAATAACTTTTCTATTTTTCTCATCAGATCTATAATTTCTTTGGCATTAGGAACTCTGGGGGAGAAAACCCCTTTACCCATGAAGATTAGTAACTGCTCTCTAATAAGTCTTAGAGATCTGCTTGGGGCAGCAAAAGATTAAATGGATCACAGCTCAGGATAATACAGACAGTAGTTGTCAGAGGTGGTGCTTATTTCGAAGTGGGTTCCCTCCCAACTACACCGTGCCTTACATTCTTGAAGAAGAAAATCAGTACTGTAAGAAACAAAGAAAAAGAGAGTTTCAAAGAGACCTAGCAAGACTTATATGAACTGATGGAAAGGATATGAACAGAATCAAGAGAATAATTTATGCTACAACATCAATTTTGTAAAAAAAAAAATTCAGAAAGCCATAAGAACTAAGTTCAACTAAATTATCAACCATAAATTCAGAGGGCTGTTAAAAAAGAACTATTTCCCCTTTATCACAGAATGATGGACTAACATGCAGAATAAAAAGTTCATTTTTAGACTTTGTCAACATGGAATTTGTTTTGCTCTACAATGTACATATGAAGTATGACTTTTTTCCCTTTTATTTTTCATTCTGTTGGGGGAGGTGGGAAAGAAACAACTGCTTAGTAATTTTTTAATATAAAATTTTATCTTAAAACAATCGATGCCCTTGTTCATGATTTTGCTTTATAATTCAAACACTACTAAGGTGACTACAGCTATACGTTGAAATGCTAATAACCACTTAGTTATGATTTGGGTCTTAAACCTTAGACACCCTGATAACCATGAGAGTGTATTTTGGCACTAGTCATAAGAGGCCTATATTTTTCACTGTGGAACACTCCTGAGAATATAATTTAAGACAGTACTTCATTTAGTCTTTTCATCTTTCTCAAGCTCACAAAATATTCTTGGCAGTTAACTGTTAACAGATAGCTAAAAATCTGCGTTGCCAATTGATGTTGTAAAGAGAAGCAGAAAATCAAAGCAATTTGAGGAAAGCTATGTTCTACTATTCTAACAGCTTCCTCAACTCAAGTGAGAAAGCCTGAAGCCACCCAAATTCCATCTCATTGTAGTTTTGCAAACAAAATTTGAATTAGACCATTTCCATTCAAATCTTTCCCTAACCCAACCCATCTGGTTCCCCCTTTTATTTGTTTATTTCAAGCCTTTCTTTTAGCTTCTTTTGTCTATTAGACATTCTCTTTCCTTCTCTGAGCCTCACTCCTGACTCTCTAGATTTCCTTATCCTTTCCTTCCACAAAGACCCAACAACTTTTTCACTCTGCAAGTATCCTAGATGACACCCCCTTCTTTGTTTTTCCCCCTCTGAACTTCCTCTTAAAGAAGGGAAGTTACAGTTTACCCAATTTAAAGGTATGGGAGCAAATCTAAAAAATCAAGCTGAAAACTCCAAAAACACCCCAGGACACTAGGGAAAAACTCATACAACATTATGAAGAAGAAATAAGATCACACAAATCAAATTTCCTCTCCCAGAAATATGGACCTTGGGGATAGGAGGGAAACAAGATATGGACCACATCTTAACTTCAGTAAGCTTTTCTCCTCTTTTACATGTCAATTTCTCTCTTAATTATAGAAATCGACATGTTTTTCATATGCTGCTTAAGTAACCAGTATTCCAAACACTAATATTCAAAATAAATTATCAATGGCTTGAACTTATTCTGAATTTACTTACTAGTCATTCATAAGCGTCTGTGATATGCTTTTTAACATTTGAAAAATGCATGAATTAAAAGAGAGGAAGAGAATACCACCAAGTAGAATAGCTCTTTGAAGGATATGGACAAAATTCCAAACCATCTTGACAAAACTGATGCAGACTAACCATAAATACCAGTGTGAAAAATGAAGTTTAATAGATAGAAGAATTAGAGTGGCAGATGCAGAAAATGTGTGACTGAAAGGATTCAATTCTCAGTTCTGCTACCAATTATGTGACTTCAAGCAAATCAGTTCACTTCTCAGACTTTGTTTCATCGAGCAAATGAGCAGATCTTAACCAAGAGTCTAGGAACAGGTTGCTGTTGTTCTTGTTCTTAATATCTTTTGATAACTATATTTCAAGATTTTAATGGTTTCTGTTATAATCCTATGCATTTCATTTTATGAACTTAAAAACATTATTCTGCAGATACCATCGACTCCCCCAGAGTGACAAAGGAGTCCATGACACATGATAAATTAAGAACCCTAGCCTAGATGACCCTTTAAGGCATGTTTGAGTGCTGTCACTCTATAGTTCTATATTTAGATGTAATACTATGTTGTATAGTCCCTATGCGAGAAGCTGATCTTTTAAAGATAGTCTATGAGCAATGGCCAAATAGTCCTGTCCAATTCAGAAAACCAATTTAGTCTGTTGAAAACCAGCCTAAGTATTAGCATATTTTGAAAAGGGCTGTTAGTAATGCAAATAATCACTTATCTCTGATTTGTGGTCTGGACCAATAAAGAAATCAATGAATCACTTCGAAAGTAGCTGTGAAATATTCTGGCCTTGATAATTTTATTTTGATAGGTCTCAACAGCACTGGAATTTCTCCATAAGAAAGGACTTATTCATTCAATTTAGTTCATCAGAATTTACAGTTATGCTGGTCCTAAAATTGCTCTCTCGTTGGGATAAACTCAATCTGGCCATTGAAAAATAGACATCCCCATATCTAAAGAGGCAGATTTTTGAACATGGACTGTAATCTATATTTCTTAGATTTTATATGTAGGTAAAGGAGTCAGGACAAGAGTTGACTGGCATGAAAATAGGAGGAAAAAGATTCAGTAATAGAATGGACCAACCTGAGGATACATCTATTGGTATATCCACTGCTAGAACATGGGCACAAAAGAACATTGTCCAAAAATAGAAAAATCCTTCTACTCCAGAATAATTTATAATTCTGTCCTCTTTTGAAACTATCAACTTTTATACATCTGGTCATGCAGCCCTATTTTAGGTTGAAAATATGACACATGATTTCTAATTACTCTTTGACTCCAACGCTTTTCTTTCTTTTTTAAGTCAATACAAAAGCATTAACCTGCCAAAAAAAAGTTAAGCAGGAGCTTTTTTTGTTGTTGTTATATGGGTGACATTGTTGCATGTGTTACTGACCATTACTTTTTATATATTAAAACATCATTATCTGCTCCTTGAAGGTTTTTGTGGTTTCAGAGCTTAGCTTTTAATTCTTAATACCCTAAAGACAACAGGCCTGAAAGGATGGAGCATAAAAGAAAGTACTTTACTGAAATAAAGGGCAGCTCTAATCCGCCTTTGGATGGGGCTCAAAATATATACCCTTTTTAACCTATTTAGAATTCTGGTTTCAATCACAGACCTAGCATAAGAATGTGGTGGTCTGAAGGCCCATTCTTACTCTCTGAGACCTAAGCAAGTGTTTATCTCCTGTTGGGAAGAAGGAAGCCTAGTGAATGCTGAACATCAGCTAGGAAATGTTTCACAGCTGTGCTTTCTTTCATTTTATGCTTCAGAATCCCAATGTAAGGCTTTTGCCTCTGTTATCACTTGTAAAAGCCTTAGTCTCTCCCAACTGTTGTCTATGACCAGCAATTAGGCATTGCTTGCATGACAGATCCTACTACCCACTGAATATTTAGTTCTTGCTTTCCAGTGTTAGTGGGGCAAAACCATATATCTTTATACATTGAGCAACCACTTCAGAATCAATTTGATGTGGTTTATTTTTTGTACTTTTATAAAATATAATCAATTTTTTAAAAAGTCAATTTCTGGCTTAAAAAAAAAACTTGGTCTGATTAGGAAAAAAAAGGGGGGAGGCAACAAAGACAGGTAAAATCCCTCTGTTACTATTAACACCTAAAAATATGATCCCAAAACAAAAGCTTTGCTCCTCTGTCCAATTTGATGTCTTTTTCACGCTGCCTCAGTGATGGCCGAATAATTGGTTGTTCACTTGTGTCCTTGTCTCCCCCGATAGTTCCACAGATGCCCTGAACAATACTCCAAAGACTGCTTTCAGTAGGGGCAAATCCTCATTAATCATTCCTAGCTGACAGCACAAGGGAACACCTGCATCTGGTGCAGGAACCAAGCATTGGCTTCTGGGAGCATGTATTAAAGACTAACCAATCCAAGTTGTGGGAGTCCACTTTTAATAGCCATGTGAAAAATCCCTCTTCTCTGGCTTTCCCTTTTATTAAACATTTCAAATTAGAGGCTGGGGTTCATGTCACTGTTCAAACCACAATGTGTCCTAAGCTAGTAGAGGAGGAAATTAACACAACTGTGTGCTATGATAAATAGCTACTAAATTCTTTATGTCCACATCAAGAAATGTTAGCATTAAATACTAATGAAATGTCATATCATTTTCACTTAGGAATGACTAAACTTTTAGCTTCCATAGGACACTATGGGCCCATAAATGTTTTCCCTACTCTATTCCATAGACAGAATGTATCAAATATAAAATAATCATCTTTGTTTGTGGTTTATCATGATTTCTCTCTCTTATGCACTAAAATTTTCTTTTGCAAACTTAATCAATTTGTCTGTTTTTCAATAGGGTACATGATAGATCTTTATCAGAGAACAGGAGATAACAAAGGTAATCAAGTATATAATTATGTGCAATTTAAGTTCTTTGAACTCACTTCTTCAACAATGTATTTTAAAAATCGACATATTACAAGCTCTTTTTCTTTCCCATTTTGCTCCAACTGTCAGAAATCAGAGACAGCACTAGATTATTTAAATTCTAATTCTGACTTCCTAGTTGTCTTTTATAAGGTATTGAAAAAGTATATAGTTTAAATTTGCAACATATCAGTCTACAAGTGGAACAGAAATGGGCAACTGACAAAGCACTTCAATGAGTCATATCAAACAATAACTTTATACAATCAAGAAGATTTTTAAAAGATTGGAAAAGACAGTAGAAAAGATCAACAAACTACTAATGCAAGCGGGATCTTGAAACAAGACTGCCAAGACATTCCGATGACCAGCAAGACTGGTGGTTATGATTACCATTTATTGAAAACAAATGACAATTTCACCTATCAATCAATCATAATTACTTGAGAAATTATTTCTTCATAATCATATGAGAAATGACAAAGATGAAGGAAACTATTCAATTAAAATGAATCCATTAAGTTAATAATGCTAGATAAGATGTCACTTTTCATCTGAAAGAAAATCTAGGTTTGACTTTTTTAGGTTAACAATTGATGAGTACCAATATGGGCACACTTTAGGTAGAGACTCAAAGTTCCAATTCAAAGAGTTCAGAGATTGCTTGGAAAGTTAGTTTTTTTAAGTTTCATATTAAGTCTGGACCAATTTGTACCTTTTACTAGAAAGGTAATATCAATCAAACAAGCAGGTAAGCATTTGTTAATCTACTATTATGCCCAGGAGACATACCTGTGTATATTCGCTGATACTAACGATCTAAAATTTATTCTATTTTTACTACCCCACTTGTGGAAGCAATAGTTTATATTAAATGTTTTTTAAAAACTTTAATTTTGCAAAGCAAAATGTATGTATGCAAAAAACTGTGACTATTACCATTTAATATTTCTATACATTTGATTTCATAAATATTGAATATTCCTGGTTCAGATAATACTTCTGCTGATACAGATCCAAAGCTTTTTCTAGAATTTACCATTTAGAAAGTTGTCTCGTACGCTGAGAACATAAATGACTTGTTATTGACACAGCCAATCTTTGTCAAAAGCAAGGTTTGTACTCAGATATTCTGAATGCATAGCCCACATTGGTGCTATTAAGTCACACTGCCTCTTAGAGGTATTACTGTTACTATATTGAAGATGATTCACAATGTCTGCCTCTGCAGGCAATTCATGTCATCTATCTTTAGCGGGCCCATGCCATACGGCAGGCATCCTTTCCATGAGCAAGAATAACATGAACCAACTAGGTGATCCCACCTTTGATGGTGTCAATGTAGCAGTTGTATAGTTATTTTTCTTGTTCAGATTTCTCAGTCTGCTGATGCTCAAGCAAGCATAGCCTAAAGCTAATGTGGTATCCACAAGGCAGTGGCCTCCACTTCATGAAGTGGTCCTATTTCCCTTAGCAGAGACCCAACCTCATCCCACCTGCCATGCAGGCTACAGTAGAAGGAAACAGTTCCTGCACAGCTGCAGCTCTATTCCCCAAGAGGCACATTCACACCCTAGGATGGTGAGGCATAAATAGGACTGGACTGAGAAACAGGAAATGTAGAATCTCTTCCCAATTCTGCCATTAGCCCGGCTGTGCCACTTTGGAAAAGTCATTTCAACTCTTCGAGCCTTTGTTTCTCATATGAAAATGAGGAGTTAGATTAGATGACCTCTCTAGTCCCTTCAGCCTCCAGTTTTCAATGGTCTATGGCTTCTATGGTCCTCAAATAGGCCTAGCATTAAGGCACTCTACCTTGAACATTTTGAGGCACATGGGGATCAGACTTTTGATTTATTAGATTTATTTGATTTATTCCAGATGTAGAAATTCCTTCCACGAGTGCAGATTAGTATTTGTTCATCAATTTATAGTCTTACAGATTTGAATGGGGCAATGAGAATTTAAGAGGCATGCCGAGGTTAGCACAGCCTAGTGGTTTAGAGGCAAGACATGAACCCAGCTTTTCTTAACTGCAGGGCCAACTTCCACTATGCCAGGCAAGCTCTCTTGAATATAGTAAGTGTTAAATAAATCTCTGTGAATGAATGAGGAGTGGGGATGCTCCTTATGGTACCGTTCCTCTGGGCGCCTAGTTGTTAATCATCGACATCTGCTTTCTCTGCTCCTACTAGACCACCTAGCTGCTACAGAAAGTCACACAACTACGCTGACTAGACCCACCAAAAATTCTGTCCTACACAACCTCTTACCTGGATAGCAATCCTTTTATCCATCTCTTACACAGTCGTGATCATACTTCTTATATTGTTCTAATATTTTTTCCTATTCTCCTCAAGCCCTGAAGCCCAATCCTCATAATAAATTATCTCAGCAATCAACTTGGTTTTTTCTCTGTTATCTTCCTGAATCCCTTTCCAATGCCAAATACATGATCATAACTTTATTTTTAATATTTTTTCTCCTTTGGATTCCAGTACACGGAATTCTTGTTTTCCTTTTATTTATCTCATTCCTTTGTCTCTTTACTTTTTTAAGAGGCAATGTTATACGTTGAAAAATGTCCTGAACTGAGGATCAGAAAGGCCTGGTTTTGCATACTGACTCTGAAACTTACAAGCTGTGTGACCTTTGTCAAGTCATGAAATGTCTCTGTTTCCGTTTCTTCGTCTGCAAAATGAGGTCAATAACACCTGAAGTATTGTGCTCAGAGGGTTGTTTTGAGGCTCCTCTGGTGTCATATAGGCAAAGTGCTATATAACTGTCAGCTATTATTTCCTTTTTTCCTGTAGGTTCTAGCACAGTATTTTCCTCACAGTAAACAGTAAATAAATATTGTTGAATTTCAATTTCTAAGCTATTAAACAAGACAGTTTATTTTATATTTTCTCACGACTCAAAACACTGTATAAAAAGAAAATTCAAATTAAAAAAATAAGAAAATTCAGCCTTGACATGCATCCCTAGTCTAGAGATGATTAAGTACAGATTTAAAACTCATCTGTGAGCTATAATTCTGAACCTTGCACAAATAGAACGGTTACTTTTCTTGAACAGCCCAAAAGAACTATTGTTTAAAATATTCTTTGAAGATTTTGAAAAACATTTTAAAAGACATTTGCAATAGTCTGATAATCAGTTTTCCTATCTCAGTCTCTCCCTTTTCCAATACATTCTCTACATAGATGCCAGATTGATATTCCTTAAGTACCATGTCAATTCCCTGCTTAAGATGTTTCAGCAGCTCACTTTGACTCTAGGGCAAAATACAAACTTTGCATTTTAGTTAAAATCATTCACAAACTAATTCAAACCTATTTTAGATTAATTTTACATTAGTTCTCCTTCCTCCTCTCTATCTATGTTCCAGTGAAGCTGGTCAGCTTGCTTATTTTCTGTACAAGATATTTCACCTACTATCACCATGCCTGTATTACATCTCCCACCTCCATGCATTTGCAGAAGATGCTCTTATTCCTGGAATGTTCGTTCTTATTACTTTCACCTTTTATGTTCCATAACTACCTTTTAAAGAATGCCACCTCCTACAGGAGGCCTTTCCTGATCACCATAATTATCAGTGCTCTCCTCTACTCCCCCACCAAGAAAATTTTAAATTCATTGGGCATATATTTTATGTTTAATTATCTGTAAACCCATTACTTTCTCTGAGTAAAACATGAGCTCCTTGAATCAAGGGACAATATCATCTTTATTTTTGTATCCCCATGACCTAGCAGAGTGCCTTGCATGTGGCAGGTACTTCAAATGCTTATTAGATTGAACTGGATTTTACTTTGGACAATCAGAAATGGTGTTTCATTTTCCAATGATTCAGCAGAACTCTACTTTAGCATAACTAATTATTATATGGATGCATATATGACATAGGTCCCATTATATCTCTTGAAACAAACTAAAACATGTTATGACTAGGGTAACCTGTTTGGCGAATGTTAGTCATGGCCCCTAAAATCAATGTGATAATGGGGTTAACAAAAGTTGCTTTCTCCACATAAAAACCATTTACAGAAATGTTCCAAGTAAGAATTTTAGAGTCGAAAGTCACCTTAGCTATCATCTTTTCACTATCCATATTTTAAAGATGGGAAAACTGAGGCTAATAGCCCAAAGTCACACAATTAGTAGCAGATATGGAATTAGAATGCTGTTCTGATTTCTAATCATCATCCCACCAATTCAAGGCACTTCACATTTGGCCTGGTGATCAATCAAGATCATACATATTTAACTTATTATTTTTATATTTCTATCAATACATTAAGAAATAAGGAGTCTAAGTCTCTGTTTCTTGATGGAAACCTACTCTTTAAATGCACAAGGGACAAGTGTCCCCTTCATGACAACTAATGGCCAGAGCCAATTTCAAGATCCACAGCTGTGGACCAAAAAGTAGTTAATAAATACTGACATCAGCTGATATCTCCATGTCATCAATATTTCACAAGGAACTAGAAATGAGGAACTAGAACTGTGGTTCCATTGGTATAGGAAACTCTCGGGAGAAGGGACTCCTACCAATGCCAGTCAGCACTTTCTCTACAACAAATACTACCAGTACACAATACAACAGCACAAATACTAACTACTCTAATAGATCCGAGGAAATACTTAAGGATAAATTTTAAGATATGATCCCTACTCTTACGGAGCTTTCAATCTAAGAGAGAGAATGGTGCATGCGCATAAATAAATATAATGTCCATTACAGTATGAGTGGTACAGGAATACAACATGCCATGAGATCAGAAAAGGGAGAAATCATTTGTATTTGGAAGGATTAGGGAAGAGCTCATTAATCTTGGATTTGTGTATTGGAAAGGGGTAAGGACATGAAGTTGTAGGCATAGAAAATAAAATGAGTATAGAAAAAGCACTAGGATAGTGCAGGATATGTTGAGGGAAACTCTGAACCTCAATTTTGAGGTGGGGATACATGGCCTTGATTTAAATATTCTTCCAGTTCTGACATTCTGTAATTCTAAGATTTGTGATGTGTCATTACTGTTAGATGTCATTTAATTGCTGATTCATGTTTATGCAATCTCAATCAGCAAGTTAATAAATGTGAGATTTTTTATCATGATGCAATTTCCTGGATTCTAATGCTTGTTCTATTTTACAAAATGTAGAGTTTTTTATAGATCATATTCTATGGTATTTTGCTCAGGATTAGTTTTCCCTACTCTCTCCAATACAGATAGAGTTTAGAGAAAACTAATGTATTTATCTTTTAGAATAATTGCTTGATATTGTCTCCTTTTTCATCATCAGATTGTGACTCACTAACTGCAGTGTAATATTTGTATATCTTAATCCTGGAATACCCACAAAAAACTATTCAGATTATTGATTATGTGTGCAGATGTTTACATTCCAAATAATGTTCCATTTAAATACAATATATGTTTATTAAGCACTTACGAGCACAGCATGAAGCTTTCGTTATGGAGATACAAGGCAAGACATGACTCTTGACCTCAAGAAGACTGCAGCCTTCTAGGCCGTTCTCACATATTACACACACACATTAAAAAAAAAACTTTGAAAGGAAATAATTAGATTAGAGAGATATAAACAAAATGCTATTTGAACCTTGGAAGCAAAAATATTATTAGATGGTGATAGTCAACAAGCATTAATAAGAACTTACTATGTGTCAGGCATTGTAGAAAGAACAAAAGAGAGAGAGACAGAGAGAGAGAGAGAGAGAGAGAGAGAGAGAGAAAGAGAGGGAGGGAGGGAGGTGGGATCATCGGATGTAGGCAACTTCTTCCAAGAAGCCTACCCTTGAAGGTGAAAAAAAGCTGGTATTCCAGCTAGATGGCGTGAAGAGGCCAAAGGAAGCCTTAGGGTAGGAGAAAGTAAAGATGAGTGAGAAAGATCACTGATGGAAGGAGTTGGCATCAAACACTTAAGTGGAGAAATTAGCTTTAGCTAGTAATGATGAAGCCTATTTTTGCTGAGCAGGGTGGAAGGTGGAAAATGGTGATGATGTTAAAAAAGGGTATAGGAGGGGAGTTGAGAGAGCTCACAAGACTAAATCATCTGCTGTGGATGTGAGAGTATAGTTTGGGGATTCAGGAAAGAAGAAAAGTATTACGGTAGAGAATGAGAAAAAAAAGTGAATAGAAGTAGAATAGAAGGGTTGGAGAGGCACAAATGTATAATTTTTTTTCCTGCTCCTGTAACTTCATTAGTATAAGAAACAGCAATAGTTGAAACTACTTCTGCAGATTGACGATTTGCCTGGTCTTAAAGCAATGGGACGCTGAGAAGTTAAGAGTTTTGCTCAGTCACATAAATGTGTGTTAAAGACAAGATTTGAGCCGTTTTGGGGGGGGAATCATAAATATAAAGATGGAAAGGACCTCAAAGGTCATGTAGTTCAACCTACCCAATTATACAATTAAGGACACAAAGGCTCAAGGAGGTTAAGTAACTTGCAAAAAAAGGTCACACAGGCAGTAAGGGTCATAGGGAAAATTTAGAGCCGATGTTCTTTCCACTGTATCATATTACCTCTAAGTATAAATTTATAAGTAAAATTAGTATAATCTAAGTCAACTAGCATTTATTAAGCACCTACTACATGCAAGGCTCTGTGTTAGGCATTGTGTATATGTATAATATAGTACATATTGTATGGACACATGGATATGTATAATATAGCATATGGATAACAGGCCCTACTCTAACGTTCTGGATCCTACTTAGCATAGTTTACTGTCATAGAATAAAGAACAAAAATCCTGTAAAATACTTGAGCACTGGGTCTGGGTTATGGCTGGATGAGTCCATCAAGATCATCTGGTCAAACTCCTTTACGGGCATACCTCTTTTTATTGCACTTCACTTTATTATGCTTTGCAGATATTGGGGGCGGGGTTGTTTTGTTTTCTGATTTTTTTTTTACAAATTGAAGTTTTGTGGCAACCCTGACTGGAGCAAACCTATTGGCACCATTTTTCCAACAGCATTTCCAACACCATTTTTCCAACAGCTCGTGTCTCTATGTCACCTTTTGGTCATTCTCATGGTATTTCATTATTTTCATTATTATTATGTCTGTTATGGTGATCTGTGATTAGTGATTTTTGATGTTACTATCGTAATTGTTTTGGGGCTTCACTAATCATGCCCATATAAGACAGAGAACTTAATCAATAAATCCTGTGTGTGTTCTGATTGCACCATGGACCTGCTTTTCCCATCTCTCACCCTCTCATGAGGCATCCCTATTCCCTAAGATATGACAATATAGAAATTAAGCCAGTTAATAACCTTAAAATGACCTCTAAATGTTCAAATGAAAGGAAGAGTCAATTGATGTGGCAAACTTCACTGTTGTCTTCTTTTAAGAAATCACCACAGCTACCCCAACCTGCAGCAACCGCCACCCTGATTAGTCAGCAGCCATCAACATCGAGGCAAGACCCTCCACCAGCAAAAAGATTATGATGCACTGAAGGCTCAGATGGTAGTTAACGTATTTTAGCAATAAAGTATTTTTAAATGAGATATGCACTTCTTTCAGACATAATATTATTACACACTTGTAAAGTGTAAAGTCACTGTAAACATATGCACTGGAAAACAAAAAAAAAATCACATGATTTTATTGTGATACTTATTGTTGTGGTCTAGAATCAAACCCACAATATCTCCAAAGTATGTCTAAATTTTACAGATGGGAAAACTGAGGCCTGAGATGCAAAGTGACATCTAAAAAACAGCACAGCAAGATCTTAGATACAAGTCCCTTAACTCCAAGTTCAATTTTCTCTCTACTATATCATACTGTCCACAGGAATTTAGGCTTCCTGTACAGTGAGAGTCCTAGGCTCCTCATCCTGAGAGCTATGTATTTTGACCTTATAGAGTAGGAAAGGAACTAAAAAGTTAAAATATAGTTCCTCAGAAAGTTGCTTTCTTTTTAACAGTATCTTCTCCCAGGAAAAAAAAAGACTTTTCTGTTAAACAATAAAACTATTATTATTGTTATCATGACTCACAGCAACTATAGCAAGAGCTTATATAATACTCTGGAGTTTAAAAAGTGCTTTAAATACATGATCTCATTTGATCCTTATAACAATTGCAAAGAAGGTACTATTTTATTTTATTTTATTTTACTTTTTACAGATGACAAACCAAGGCTCAAAGGCTGGCTTTCCCAGGTTCATACAACCAGCACATGCCTGAGATAGCATTTGAACCTGGATCTTTTTGAGTGCTGGTCCGGCACTCTCCATCAAAACAAAAACAAAATTTTAAAGATATCAGGATCAGTAAGCAATCATGAAGAAATATTATTTACATAGCAATGACCCCCAAATCAATCTTTTAAAAAGGTAAATTATACATACCTGTATGTACACATATATACATATATGTGTGTATGTATACATCATAATAAGAAAAATTAAAATACAAGGAATAGTTTAAAATACATTGAATCAGAAAAATCTTAAATGTGACACTATAGGGGAAAGCCTACAGGTTGCTTCTTAAAATCAAAAGATAAAGAAGGTAATTAAGACTTTGGTCACACAGGGTTTTTTGGAATGTGTGTGTGTGTGTGTGTGTGTGTGTGTGTGTGTGTGTGTTTCCTAGCCTAGGTTAAATAATATTAGAGCAATTAGCATGTCAGAGAAGTTTTCAGGGTTTTTTTTTATATTTCTTTCTTATATTCCCTAAAGTAAAAGGAATAATTAACTGAAATCCAATTAGTGTAGACTTAGAACACCTGTTTCTGAAATCCTTTGAATAACTTTTTCATATTATTATTTTTTCTTGGTCTTTGTTTTAAGATGAAATGCATATCCCCATCCAGTTGCTCTTCAGAGCTCAGAGATTTGCATATTATATAGAAGAAAAGTACCTGTTTGTAAAAGAAACATGAAAATTAAAAAGACCAGAGAGTTGGGGGATATATTATAGCAGTGAGAGCTTCTTAACCCTCTTTTGACCAGGCACAGGTTTATCACCTCTCTTGATGATATAGAAGCAAAAGGAAAAGGGAAAAAAGGATATTTCTTTAAGCCAAACTGAAATAAAAATCAATGCTAATGATGTATAACTTGGACTTGTTTCAAAGAGGGAAGATAACTAGAGGTACATTTCTCAGAAAGGAGGTGAAGGAGTCTTATCTCCCAGTCACAGTCTAAAGTATATTAAGTTTAATTAAATTAAATAAGCACCCCTAATGCCACTGATTCTGAGTTATCGAGAGTTGATTATCTAGTTTAGGGCCCTTGCTTCTCTGCCTTGTAACCCTACCTGCCTATAGTCTTTTGGCCACTCCATTGTTCCTTCATCCTCCATCAGAAGAGAATGAGAAAATGAAAGACAACTTGCTGACAAGTCTGGAAAAAAATATTTGATGGGCAAGTGGGAATTGACTTCAAACAGCTAAAATGAACTTTGAGATCATCTGGGTTTCTTTTCTCCATGGCAAACCTGTGTCCCATATGGCCATAAGAAAGGACAAAGGGGTTGTACATAAAGGAAATACAACACTCTTTGTATTATGCTATGACCCAGAAACCGTTTTCAGATGGTTTCCTCCCCATCCTTTTTTTTTTTAATGAGAAACTGGTTGGATGTAGTGATATTTACTTTAATGAGAAGAAAAAATAATATTGCCTTCAACTGATTTATTTAAAAGACTTTTCATTTTTATTGTATATGCTAGCAGCTTCTTTAAGATTTCTTTTCTAAAAAAAAACCAAGGTATCAGGAAATAATACCTAATATTAGCTTCTTGTGTAGTTCCAAAAAACCCAAAACACTCTGTAGAAATGAAAATATTAGTTATGACTGGGAGAAAAAAAGCTTTTCGATTAGCCCTATTTTTTACAGGTTTTTTTTTAAATTGACTTTTTATTTTAAAAATTCTGAACTTAAACATCAAACCAAATGAACATTTTCATATGTAAAATGGGAGAGGACTGAAGATAAAACTGATTGTCATGTAGAGCCTGCTTTTCTTTTAAAGTATGTAATAAATTCAACATGTAAGTTTCAAAGCTATCTTGATGGTCTGTGATCCCCTCTCTCATTCCTTCTAGGGTTTTGCGGGGCAGGTTTGGAGGAAGAGGAGGGGTATCTGTAGCTCCCCTAACCCTTCTTTTCATATCAATGAAAAAGCAAAATCCAAACCCCTTTAACAGAAAAGTACAGTCAAGCAAAACAAATTCTGATATTGGCCTTGTCCAAAAACATAGGTCTCAGTCTACATCTTGAGTCCATTACCTTTGTCTTAAAAGCTTTTGTTAAGGACACTTAACAATAATCCATTAAAAAGAAAATTCTCCTGACTTAAAACCCAAAATTTCTCAAGTACTTCCAGGCTATCTTCACACCATGCTGCCTGAATTACATCCATTATCCTCATTTCTCCCTCACTGGAACCTCAGTCAGGTGAACTTTTTCTTTATAGTGCCTGGCACCAAGGCTCTGGTGCTCTTCCTGGTCATCTCAGCATCATGTGGCTTACATACAAACCACACCTCTCTCCAGATTCCCTTTACAGGTTGTCTTTTCTCATTAGAATGCAAGCTCCTTGGGGCAGAGACTACCCTATTTGCACTTAGCACAGCATTTGGTCCATAGTAAGCACTTAATTATTACTTTACATACTATAGCTAAGTACAATATACAATAAAAGTGATATTACCTAAAACATATACTGAACCTTACAAATACTTTTTAAAGCCCTCTCTTTTTGCCTCTCACATTTCCCTTTCTCTTAGCTATGGACCTCACTTCCTATTTTGCTGAGAAAATTGAGGCCATTTGACACGTGCTCCTTCTTCTGACCATCTCTGTATCTCAAGACCCCTTGACATCAACCCCCACTTTCTCCTTGCCATTCCCCATGTGCTCTTGATCCCATATCCTTCTGTCTTCTCTGGCAGATTGCAGCCTCAATCCTCTTCCCACTCACCTCCCCCTCCTCCTCCCTCTCCTTTCCCTGCCCTTTTCTTCTCCCTTTACATCCTCCTCTCCTTGCCTCTCTCCCTCCATACTGATTCCTTCTCCACAACTTTCAAACGTGCTCAAGTGTACACCATGCTTATAAAGCCTTTACCGTATCCAACCATTTCCTCAAGCTATTTTCCTATATCTCATCTTCATTTCTTAACATCTCATAGAAAAAAAAGTATCTACACTCATTGCCTATACTTCCTCTTCCCTCACTCACTCTTTGACCATCTACACTTTGACTTCTGACCTCATCACTCAAACTGCTCTCTCCAATGTTACCAATGACCCCTTAATCGACAAATCTGATATTATTTTTTCTTCCTCATCCCTCTCTACCTCTCTGCCACATTTGATTCTGTTGACGGCTCTCTCTTCACATTCTCTCCTGCCTCAAAACTCTCTCTTGATACTCTTCCTACTTATCCTATCATTCCTCTATTCCTTTAACTGGTTCAAACAGTGGAAAAATCAACAGACAGCTCATGTGCTCCAATGGCAGCTTCACAATGTCAAGAGAAGGGAAGAAACTTCCCAAGTGAACTGAGTAGACAGGTTGTATCCAAATTTACAGTATATACATGAGCTATTAGAAAATTAGTATTTTTAAGCACCTACTATGTGTCAGGTACTGTACTAAGCACTGGAGATAATGTAGAAAGGCAAAAAAAATAGCCCCTGTTTTCAAGGCACTCACAGTCCAATGGGGTGGATAATGTAAAAAATTATGTACAAACTAGATAGATATGCACACATATATTAACATATACATATAATATGTATACTACATATGATAAATTGGAAATGATCAAAACAAGTAAAGCACTAAGACTAAAGACAACTGGGAGAAGATTCTTGCACAAGGCAGAACTATATTTGAGGCATTAAAGAAGCCAGCACAGCTAGAAGGGAGGGAAAGGGGGAGGGAATCAGTATTTTTATAGCACTGTGTAGGCGCATTACCAATATTATCTCATTTGATCAACACAACAACCTTTTGAGTTGGTGCCATTATTATCCACATTTTACATCTAAGGAAACTGAAGCAAACAGAGGTTAAGTGACTTACCCAAGGTCACACATCCAGTAAGTGCGTAAGGTCTGACTTGAACTCAGGTCTTCCTGACTCCAGGCCCAGTACTCTATCCACTCCACCACCTAGCTGCCCAAGTGGATATGAAGAGGGAGAGTGTTCCAGGAATTTGGGGTAGCTAATCAAAATGATCAGTCAGGAGGTAGAGTATCATGTTTGAGGAACAGCAAGATTTCCAGTGATCACAGAGTACATGGAGAGAAATGAGGTATAAGCAGACTGGAAAGGTAGGAAGGGGGCAGTTATAAAGGGTTTTGAAAACCAAACAATTTTATATTGGATCCTGAAGATAATAGGGAGTCCCTGGAGTTTAATGAATATTGGGGTGATATGATCAGACCTGCATTCTAGGAAGATCAGTTTGAAAGCTGAATGGAGAATTTGATTGAAGTGGGAAGAGACTTAAGGCAGGGAAACCAAAGAGCAGGATGTTGAAATAGTTCTAGGTGTGAGGCAATTAGTGCCTCTGCCAGGGTGGTATCGGTTTCAGAAGAGAGACATGGGCATATACAAAACATGTTATAAAGGTAGAAATAAGAAGAATTGACCCCTAGTTGTATATGAGGAATGAAAGTGAAGATTCAAGGATGACACCTAGGTTGTGAGCCTGTATAACTGGGATAGTGGTACCCTCAACAGTAATAAGGGAAGTTAGAAAGAGGTTACAGTTTGAAGAGGAGGAGCATTTCCATTGTGGGCATGTTAAGATTTAAATGCCTGCAGGGCATCCAGTTTGAGATGTTCAATAGACAATTTGGGCAGACATAAGTGGGCTGCAATCTGCATCGATGAAGGAAACAACCTCATCAGTGAGATTTCAGATACATGGGACTATTTTAATATTTGAATCAGGTCCTATTCAACAGGTTCTCCTCCGGGTACATTGACTCGGAGTAAAAGTCTCATTCACACTTGTCTACGGCAAAACGCTAATTATATTTTTCCAGTCTACTCAATGCAAATACTCTAACTATAAACAAAATAAATGCTCAACATCATGGGTTCTCTTTGTTGCGGATCTCAGGGAAATATCTGAACTTCCCTTCCATCAACCCTAGTTATCTGCCATCTATACTTTCTCTCAGCCTTACTACTAACTAGGTACCGAATTTGATGCTTGCATTATCCACAGTCAGAATCCAATATCTGAAAGCTAATACTCTCCCTCAGAAGTCATTATTATTCTCAGCAACCATAACACTAGAATCTAGTAAAGTGCTTTTTTGCTCTCTTTTCTACTCAAATATTTGTAATTCTTCTTTGATATGATTACAAATTCAGATCCCCTGAACATTCTAAAACCTGAATAAATTACAGGAGAAAGGGATGGTACTAAAAAAGACTGAAACAAGGGACATCTTATTCTAACTTCATATAATACCGTAAGCTATGACTTACATGATGACCTTTTTGTAGAATTGTACACAAATTACACTAAGATAATATTTTTTCTTCCTTGGTTCTATATTAAGCACATGTAGACAAACTGAAAATATTTGAAGAGGACAATTCAATTCATTAAGCACTTCTTAAGCACTTATGTGTCAAGCACTATGCTAAACGCTGGGAAAACAAAAATGAGAAATGAACATTTCTTGTCCTCAGAGATCTTCCATTCTATTGAGCACAGCATAGTAGATCTTATTCATGCTTATAGCCATATACAAAATGAATTAAAACCTGAGACAAGTGAAATATCATAAGGAATATTAGGTTGGTGGTAATTCATTTTCTTTTAGTGCCAGGACCCACTAAAATGAAGTTCCTAATAAGAAAATCATTTCAATGCACTAAAAAGAGCATATTTTACTACATTAATATATGAGGAAGAAAAATATTCATTAAAAGAGTAATATGCATACACTTTTGCTCACCAAAGGGCAAATAGAAATGGAAGTAAATATTTGCTAATTACATGCATTTTCAGTTGTTGAAACCAAACCATATTTTCCTCCAATATGTGCTGTCCTTGTGAACAAAAAAAAATCATTATTTTAAAAAATGAAGATATGAAAGTGGTACACAAGAAACAATCTTAAAATGATATTTTATTTAGTGAAACTTCATAAAGAGGAAATAAACATTAATAAAATCATCTCGAACGAAAGGAAGGACAAATTGCATGGAAAGAAGAAAAGAATGAGAGAATGGTGGGCAGGCAAGGAAAAGTAAGGGTGTGTGGTTGTAAGAAGGGTCAGACAGCACAGAGAGGGGGGAAGGCAATCTGAGGGTAAAAAGCCAATTAGTGGATTAAAGGGTAAGAATCCAAGTTCTGAAACAGAGGGGTGATAATATAGGCAGCTTGGGAGAGGATTAGAATAAAGAAGTGATAACAGTATTCAGTTGAGAGGGAAGGCTGTCAAAACCTAAATAGGAAAAGAAGGAAAGACAATGAAAACAAAAACCTGACATTTAATCAAGGGTTATGGTAGCAGAAGCTCAGACAGAAAAAAAAATGTGATGGTTTTAGCTCTAAGTGTTCTGAAATTATTATCAGGGAGCAGGGGCAGATGGAAAATTTGGTCCCAATTATATGAAACCAAATGGGCTACTCAGAGTTTGGGAAAATTATCCATTTCATTTCCTTGTTGGTATTCTCAAAATTCATCATTGCCAGGCAATCATAGCCTAACATTTCTAACGAGGTGTTGTTATTACAAAAGATATTGTGAATAGTTTTAAAATATACCATAAAAAATTAATCTAACATTTGAGAAACCTCAAATGATTAAAGTAAGGTTGCAAAACACCCCTGCTCAAGCTAAAGACAGCCTCCAAATCCTGTTTACAGAGTATTTTTTAATGTCCAGAATCTAAGCTACTTCCATTATAGATTTCTATTTGAAATAGCTTTGTAGTCAAGAAAATCAACAAAATCAAAGAGTACATATTGAGACACTCCCCTCCCTCACATTTGAATTCTGTGTTCCTGCCAAAATGGACCACCAACCATTCCCTGAACTTGATACTCTGTTTCTGGACTCTGCGTTCACATTCCTTTTGTTTGGTATTCACTGTCTTCTTGTGTGCCCCAGTCTGGCCCAAATCAGGAGCTACGCTCTTCATTAAGCTCTCTGATCCTTCCATGTATTAATGCTCCCTCCATCCAAATTTTCCTTATACTCTACTTTTGTACAGTAGAATTTCAACTCCTTGAGGGTGGGTGGCTATTTCATTTTTGACCTTGTAGTTCAGCATCTCTCATGAAACCCAGCACATAGTAGGTGCTTAATAAATGCTTGGTGGATCTTCTGGATTTTAACTTCTGTGTTAAGTTCCTGGGTTGTCTTTATTCCCTCTGATTGCTAATAGGTACTTTAGCTCTCATTTTAGTGCCATCTCTTATTTTATTTGCTGTTTATTTGTGTTTTAAAGCAATGAATAAATAGTATTTTGGATTCTGATAATGTCACTGTGGGCCACACTTTGACAATAAATATGATCTGATTCCATTTTTATCCTACAATAACTGCAATTACAGTCAATTCTCATCTATCTATAGGAGTGAAGCACTGGTCTTTTTTTTTAACCAAAATCTATACTTTATTAACCAACACTTCAGGAACTCATGATTATACAAAAAATGACAATCATATCATCAGCTTATCCTAGAGAACTGATCATTTCATCTTCAAGGTAGCCTTCACAACCTAACACCTTGTGGCATTTATGATTTTTGGTTTTGCTACTTTTAATTTTAGACTAAATAAAATTCTTACTATTGTTGCTTTTTATTGGGGTTTTCCACCTTTTTTTTATTCTCAGCTCTTAGCACAGTCCTTGGCACAGAAAAGATACTTAATAAATGGTAGTTGACTGACTCTTATCCATTTATGTTACACTTCAGAGTAAACTTTTTTCCCAGGTGGAGTAATCCTAAATCCCAATGGCCTGATAATAGGAAGGATGGGAAACAGGAATGACGGTAAGAACAGGACATGATATCTGTCTCAATATCAGCAGGCATAATCCAGATTCTTCAGGTTTATAAAAAAAAGTCTGACTTGCTGAAGATATTTTTAATTTATGTAGTGGTTCCATTCATTAAAATGCCTAATTTCTCCACTCCTTTTAAATAGTGCCATAATAATATGAAGTACAAAACTTTTCTATAGTGTAAAAATGGTACTCTCTCCCAATGCTAATTTATGATGGTACTTTATCCAAATGATATTCCAACCCCAAAGGTTTATAATTCAATACCATGCAATTACATTTCCAATTTTTAAGTCCCTTGAAAAATGAAATAAATATTTGTAATATATTACAATGTGTATGCATTTACCCTAAAGAAATAAAAGTCCCATTGCCCAATGACCTATATTTTGAGGTCAAGTCTACACAATGAAACCAGGATAACAAGAAAACATCACCTAGATTTTTGACAGGTTATTTTTCAGATAATGGTGAATATTTACACAGAGAACCATAACTAGGGTAAAGCTGTAATGCTTTACCTTAGGGCACTGAATTTCAAAGTCATTCAATGAATGTGCAGAAGAAACAACAATTCTTAGCTATGCTTCATACAGTAATTAGCAAGAATTACATATTAGGTGGAAACTTGATCCCCTAGTGGTCATATATCAGATCAACCCCACCCTTGCCTACCCTGGCACAAATAATACAAAGGAGGAGATACACCAAAAGTTTCCAACCTTTGGCTCCCTACAGCAAAAGGTAATTTTCCACTAGAAGCTTGTGTTTCTGTATAGGGACCTGATATTTTTACACAGAGAGTGTTACATCTGATACAACAAAAGTAACTGGAATGCTGACTTTGAAATAGTTCCAGAAATTCCACATGGATAATGACTTTTTAAAAAACCCACCTCGTGATAAGATTACAAACTAAAGGAGACCATTAGCAAATTCATTCATTAGGGTCATAATTATATTACTACTATCAACCGAAAAAATTAGTAAAATTTCTTGTTTGTTAATGTCGAGATATTTTTAGGTCATTACAGTCATTATTACTGGAAAAGAAGCTGCCAAAAATTTCATAGGTATATACTTAGCAATGTCCTAGAACAGTTTGGTTTTTTTCTTAGGGACCTTCTTAGGAACATACTTATTTAAATTTAGACTGGCGATTACCATTCATAGCAAAACTACAAACAGAAGTAAATTCGCTAAGAAGAGGTCCCTAAGTAGCCCGAGTTTGGCCTTTTGTCCTGACATTGAGTCTAGTAGGCAAACATTTTTAAATGCAGTCACTTTTGGCTTTTGTAAACAGTCCTTATTCATTGCTAGCTCTTGTCTTTAAGGCAGCCTGCTCTTACTCAACTAACTTCTCAGTGAGGTTTATTCATCATCCATTTATTCATTCATTTAAAAACATTAATTAGGCAACTACTATGTGGAAGGTACTTTGTGACGCACTACAAGAATACAGATACACATGAAACATGGCCAAAACAACATATAACTGAATATAGGGCATAGGCACGCAAACAAGTATATAAGAAGAGAAAATATAGGTGAAATAAGAAAGGTATTAAGTGCTATGAAGTTTTAAAGGACAGAGAAAGCATATCTGATGGGGGAGAGGGAGTCAGGAAAGTATTTGTGAAGGAAATATCATTTGAGTTGAACTCTAATGGAGAGGTAGGCTAGCAATAATGGATATACACATAGTAAGAATTTAATAGACGTTTATTGAATTGAATTGAGGTATCAATGTCAAATTGAAAGAAAGTGTATAGTGAATTGCCCACTATAAAACGTTTAACATTTTTATCAATGATTTGAATGAAGGCATTGGTGACATTCTTATCGAATTTTCAGATAATACAAAGCTGGGAGATATAGCTAACTGAATGATAGGATCCAAATCCCAAAAAGGCTCAAATGGGATTAGAATGATCATCCAAATACAGGAGGAGAGATGTTGTAGATTAGAGAATGTTCAGGTAAGGGTTAGATGGTAAATAGCTTCTGAGGGCCCTATGCAGAATGAGAATCTGTGATTCTCTAGAGAACTTTCTGGAAGGAGAGACCACAGTGAATAAAGATGTGGAGGTCAAAAAGCCCATGATATGTTAAGTAGGCAGTGAGCAGTACGCTTTGACTAGGACGTGAAATACATGCAGGTGGAAGAGGCGGGGTGAGGTAGATAGGTAATAAGGCAGAAAATGTAGCTCGAGGCCTGGTTTTGGAGGGACTTGATTTTCAGTCTAAGATATTTAGACTTTATGGTAAGAAATAAGAAGTCACTGAGGATTTTTGGACTTTGATAAAATAACATTTTAAGGTTTTTTATCTGAGACATTTTCAAAATGTTGAAACTTTGAAATAAACACCTAATTTGGTTTTATTATCAAATTAGCTATGTAGAAAAGATTGGAGTCTTAGACACTAATATCCTTTGCCTAGTTAGAATATGAGCATCCCCTAATCCCTCCCAGCAGAAAGGGCCTTTTTTCCCCTCCTCTGAGCTGCCTTGGCATTTTTTTATGCCTCTCAGAACACTTGTTAGCATTGCAGACTATCCTATAGTATTTATTCCTGTACTAGTCACTTCACTGTTAGATTAAAAGCTCCTTGAAGACAAGGGCTATGATTTGCTAATCTTTTTGCCTCACTCTAAGTGGCACCTGGTACGATGTCTTCTATAAGATGGTTCCAGAAAAGGAAAAAAAAGTGCTCCATGAATGAATTAAGAAAATAGGTCAGGTCCAAAACCTTTAATGGCTCTCCACTGCGATGATAAAGTACAAATACCTTAGCCTAGCTTTTGAGGTTTTTAAACTTGGCTCCATTATCTATGTTACTTAATCTCCTAGCACTCTTCTACAAAACCCTACATTTTAGTCAAAACAGCCTCCCTTCCTACTGCTTCACAAATACCCCTTGTACCCTTGGTCTTTCCATCTCTGGAAACTACTTCCCTTTCCTCCCCCCCATTCCTTCCCACAAATTTAAATTCTACCCTTCCTTCATGATCCAGTTCAAGTCCCACATTTTCTAGAAAATATTTCCTAACTATTCTAACTCAGAGATATCAGTCCATATTCTGAATTCACTGCACTTCCCCCCGTCCCATACCTCTTATTTGGCACTTAATCCTATGCTATTTTGTTATAAACTGTATGTACTGTCTTATGTTGTCATTTAACTTTTTTATTGTTCCCTACTTGTATGTTTATTTCATCTCCCAAAATAGACTAGAAATTTCTTACAGACAAGGAGTATGTCTTATGCTTCTTTTTACTTCACCCAATGCCTATTGAAAGGTTTTCAACGAAGAGGGACACAATACAATTTTGGTGACTAATTGGTCTATCCCAGTGTCCAAGAAAGGAAGACCAAAGAAGAAGCATTTTGCAAGCCAATTCCATTAAACTCAGGGAAGCCACTCCTTTCTTTTCTGCCGCAGAATAACTGTTATTATCTCAAATTCCAAATTTTATACACATTTGTATTTGCCCATTTTCAAACAAGAGTGAAGTATATTATTAATGGTGTAAAAAAGAAATGGTTCTAACCTGAAATGTAAAATATTTAAATCAAGAGGAATGCTTACTATCTGCTTGAATCTTTATCATATGCTAAACTTGAATTTTTGATTAAATCATCTGACTAGAGTTCTTGAAATTATTATCTAGCTTTTACTTATCCAATAAAATATCTGGTATTCATTTATTTGTGTTTATGTTATATCCCCTCTGGAGAATGTAAGCTCCTTGAGGACAGACACTGTTTTCTTTATTTTGTTTTGTTTTTGTTTTATACCAAGCATCTAGTACAGTGTCTGCACACATTAGGGACACAATAAATACTTGCTTGACATCTGAAAATTTATTAGTCTCCTCCTATCCTGTATTTCAGGCTAGTTTATGACACTTTTAAGTTAAACAAATTCATCAGGAAAAAATCTAAATGTATTCATTTCATTGTGTGTTTGGTTGGTTTTCTTTGGGGTGTTTTTTTTGAAAGTCATTTATTGATAACCAAACTAAGGCACTTTCATTGCCAATGACCATTCCTCAAATTCAGCAGTATGGTGACAGACTGAGAAAAAAGCTTTCACTCTCATTTTAAGTATTCTTCTTCACTAAGCATCCCTTATGAAGCCCTTCCTAGATAACCAAAGGTCTCCTTTACAATACTGTTTAGGTACAACTTATTCCTCATAGGATCAGAGATTTAAAATCAGAATATCCTACTTTTGTCGACTGATATATACATGAATAAAATGTTGTTTATCTCCTATTCCTTTAAATGTAAACCTCCTCTTCCCACTTAATCTTTTTTTTAATCCTATGTTAATGGACTAACATCCTTCTGTCATACAAAGAAGTAGATGGGGGAGGGGAGGAAGGTTGGCAGAGAGAACCTTTGTTTCTCATCATTATGAGAAATCAACACCCTGCTCCATTTCACCAAATGTCAAGACCCAGCAGGATCCCAAGCTATGGTAGGATGGAAATCAAGTTGAGGTAGTTATCACGTACTCCTAGTCTCCTTGACTTATTTTAAAATGACTTTTAAAAAAAATAAAATAAAAAAAATGAGATGAATGGAGAGGGAAAGTAAAAGAGTTTCTTCTCTTGACCAGGGTGAAAAGAAAAACAAACATTACGGTTGCAAAAACATATATTCCATAACCAGTCCTTAAGACTCCCAGGTGCAACATCAGCAGCGCTACAGCCTCGATTTTTATTGTAATCTTGTGGCTTTTTATTTGTAACTTATATGAAAAGAATCATATTGATTGGGGCAGATTTAACTCAGTAAAACCTATTCTACTGAGATTGTCTGTGCTAGGTGATTTTATCAAGTTCTCTTTTGGTTTCATTTTATTCCTCATCCCTATTCCCAGGGGAGGCTGCAGCCCAGCTCCTGAGCAAATTGCCCTAAATTGAGTTCTTTCTCTGGCATATACAGGGCTGCCTTTGGCTCCTCGGCTCGAAAACTTTATGCATTCTTTTTTCCTTCTTCCTTAACAACCCCCTTCCCTTTTTCCAATTAAAATGGAGAAGTTTGCACCGGTACCTGCTCCCAATTAAATGAATACTGCATTACCAGCTCCACTCTCCAGATCTCCTTTACCCTCCCTTCATTAGCCTTATTCCTCTGAGGCTTCCTGGCCGGCTGCCAGCGACTTATGGCAAGAATTCAAAATCTTGCACACTTTATCCCCTCCAAATCATTCTTGAATTTAAGCAGCCTGCTCCTTAGGCCCAGCATGAGAAATCCAAGGATGTATTCAAAAAAAAAGAAGAAGAAGAAAAAAGAAGAAGAAGAAGAAAAGGGGGAATGGGGGAGGGAGAAGGGGGTTGAAGGAGAGAAAAAAAAAGTGATTTGTTGAAAAAAAAAAGCCCTGTGTAAAGAAAGAGAAGCAAAGAGAAGTTAAGCTTCCCAGTTAATTGACCTCAGTTTCTAAAAAAAAGAGAGAGAGAGAGAAAGATGTGTAGGGAGAACAACAAATGCCAGTCAGATGCCAGGGCTTTATTTTGGAGAGTATTCATGCCTACAGGAAGCACATCATCATCTTCACACCTCAGGCATGCTGACTCCTGAACACTGAAATTATGCACTACGATTAAAAAATCCAACTGGCTGGAAGCTTAAGCAACTGTTTTTTTTAAAGATCAACATCAAATTTCCCAACAAATGTGGCACGCCAGAATGCCAGGCCATCAGCCATTCTCATCTGACACTGGGAATAAGGAACGCTGTGTCAAGCTGTCATGAATGATCGCCCGATTGTCAGGCCCCAGAAACAGGGAAGATCCGGGTCCTACTACTGTTATTTAAAACTGAGTAAACCCTCTATATAGATCACTTGAGCTTGTCCTATTTATCAAGCAAAAAAATGCACCCTGAAAGCTGTCTAAAGTCTTGGAACCTGACCCAGAGTATGAAAAGGGCTAAGGCCTTTAGGTGATTTAGAGAAAAAAGAATCTCAGGAAAATGAATTCTTAAAAGCAATCCCTTGGTATGGACCCTCCTGCATAGTCATACCACTCTCAAAAAACCCATTCTGTGTTGTTCAGGCCCTCATCCCCTCTCCCCTGGATTATTGCAACACCCTCTTAATTGATCTCCCTTTCTCATGTCTCTCCTCTCCCCAAGCTATCAGCCATACAACTGGTAAATTGATATTACTAAAGAAGAAGCCTGACTTTGTTATTCCCTTTTCAAACTTCAGTGATTCCTTACTGCTTCTAGGATGAAACAGAATCTCCTTCAACTGGCATTTAAAAACTTTCACAAACTGGCCCCAACCTACCTTCCCAGTTTTATTCTATATTACTTCTCTTCACACATCCTAAGGTATTGCATTTCCTCATACATGACACTCAATATCCCAGTTCTTTCTACAGGCTAGCTCCCAGCCATGGATTTCACACTGTCCCCATCTCCCTAGTTTACTTCAAAACTCAACTTAAACATCATCTTCTATATCAAGCCTTTCTTAAGCCCCTTAGCTATCAGTTCTTTTTACTTCAAAATTACCTTGTAGGGGCAGCTAGATGGTGCAGCATATAAAGTACCAGTCCTGAAGTCAGGAGGACCTGAGTTCAAGTCCAGCCTCAGTCACTTACTAGCTGTGTGACCTGGGGCACATCACTTAACCCTGTTTACCTCAGGGAGAAAAAAAATTAGCTTGTATATTTATTTTGTGTGTATGTATAGTGTATATATACATATATATTGTAAATATACACATATATATGTTGTAAATATACACATATATATGTATACACACACACACTGCACACTTTGTTTCCACAGATAAAATGTAAGCTCTTTGACAGAAGGGATTATTTCACTTTTTAATCTCAGTATCCCAAATATCTATCACAATGTTTAGTTCTTACTTGTTGGTCACTTGTTTATTGTGTCCAACTCTTCAACACCCTATTTGGGGTTTTCTTGGCAAAGATACTGGAATGGTTTCTCATTTCCTTCTTCATTTTACAGATGAGGAAACTGAGGCAAACAGGAACAAGTGACTTGCCCAGAGTCACACATTTAGTAAGTGTCTGAGGCTAGATTTGAACTCAGGTCTTCCTAACTCCAGGCCCTGCACCATACCTACTTTGCTATCGTAGATGTTTAATAAATGCTTGCTTTTTGCTTAACTAATTGTGACTAAAAAAAGATTAGAGGAGAAAAACTACTATATTTTGAACAATAAATACATAGCAAGGCACCACCACTGACTAGTTATGTTATCTTGGGCTAGTCATTTACCCACTCTGAGTCTCAAGTTTTTCATCTAAAAAAACTGGAATTAATATAAATATTGTCAACAACAAAGGGTTAAAGTGAGGATCCCGTAGATCAGTGGATATGAAGCACTAAGTAACAAGATGTGGTATGCAAATATGAAATATTACTATTATGCAATGAGTTAAAGATTAATCTCCATAACCAAATATTTGTTCCTCAGGTGAGGATAGCACAAAAAGGCTAAGAAAAAAAGAAAAGAGAGTAAATGTTCCAATAGTGATTTAATTATTGTAGACATTGTTTTACTGTTAAGTATAAGTTCTTTTTGAGCTAGCTTATGGTGAAGTAGGCAGAATAGGCAAAACAATATACAACCCATTCAATGAATAAACAGCTATTAAGCACCTACTATGTGCTAGACACTGTGCTAAGCACTAGGGATACAAAAAAGAAGCAAAAGACAATCCCTACACTCAAGGCACTTATAATCTAACAGGGCAGACAACTTATAAACAAATACACACAAAGCAAGCTATATTTAGGATAAACAGGAAATAATAATAAATCATTAAATTACGATAAATAATCATTAAAAATTAAATAATTGGACAGGTAGGTAGCACAGTGAGTGCATAGAGTGCTGGGTTTGGAATCAGGAAGACTCATCTTCCTGAGTTCAAATCTGGCCTCAGACACTTATTAGCTAAGTGACCCTGGGCATGTCACTTAACCCTGTTTGCCTCAGTTTCTCATCTGTAAAATGAGCTGGAGAAGGAAATGGCAAACCATTCCAATATCTTTGCCAAGAAAACTCCAGATGGGCTCACAGAGTTGGACATGACTGAAATGACTGGACGACAACAATTAAATGATTAATAATTCCCCAGGGAAGGTAGTGGAATTAAGAGGTTCAGGGAAAGCTTCCTGTAGAAAGTGGGATTTTAGTTGGGACTTAAAGGAAACTAGGGAGGTCAATAGTCAGAGTAAGGGAAAGAGATAAGACAACTACAACAATATAAATAGAACAACAAAACCAAAACTGAATGCTATGTAATTATAAGAACCCAGCTAAGTTGTGAAGAAGTAAGAAAATGTGCCTCCTCTCTTCTTTACAAAGGTGGGAAAGAATGAGTGCAGAACACAGCACATGCTGTTGGTTGGTGTATTGGTTTATTTTGCTGAACTGGTTTTTTCTTCCTCTCTTTTTTCTTAATTTTTGTAACTAGTAATGATTTTCTTGAAAGAAAATGGAGGGATATAGGTGGAAATTAAAGTGATGTAAAATTTTTTTTAAAATAATAAACATTTTAAAGAAATACAATATAGTTGCATGGGTAGAAACAAAGTAATGAACTTTTTAAATTGCAAAAGATTCAACAAAAGGTGTGTTATCTATCCAACTTTCCTCCTGGTTATTACTACTGATAGACCTCTTTACTCTGTCCTCACACATTTTATCTAGCTTTGAATAAAAGCATGAGATCAGGACTACTTTTGCCAAAAAAAAATTTAAGGATGAAGAAAAAATAATGGAAAGACTGCTGGACCAGTTGTGTGACCATGGATAAATCACAGAATCTCAGAGTTGGATGTGTTCTAACAATCTTTCCCTGAAGACTTTCAATGAACAACTTCCTAACTTTATAGATAGCACATTTCTATTTTAGATAGCCCAATTTTCTTTTGCAACTTTCACTGTTTGCTCTAGTTATGCCCTCTGAAACCAAGCAGAATTCATTTAATCCCTTTTGTATATGACAGACCTTCAAATTCTTGTTTACAACCACCATGCTTTCCTCTAAGTCTTCAACTTTCCAGGCTAAATACCACCAGTTCCTTCAAGAAATCTTCATGTGGCATGCTATCAAGCAACTTCACTATCCTGATCATACTTTTTGGGACACTTGCACATCATCAATGGAATGTCTAAAATGTGGCATCACAATATAATACTCCAGATGTGGTCTGACCTGGATAGAGTACAACTGGTCTACCAACTTCTAGTTCACAGAAAGACCCCATCAACTTTCTTCGCTGCCATGTTATACTGTTGGCTCATATTGGTCACAAACAAATTGCCAAATATATCTTAGATGCACCATGGTGTAACTATTCCTCCCACATTTTGTGCCACTGAGACTGATAGCTTGAACCCAAGTATGAGACTCCACATTTTTCCCTATTGAATTTCATCTTTTAAATTTGGATCAATGTTCTAGACTATATTCTTTCTTAACACTCAATCCTTCATCCAGTTTTTGGTCTTGTATCTTTGCTTTGTGTCACCTAGAAATTTGATAGGCATGCTACCCATGACCTTGTGCAGATGACTGATTAAAAAAAGGTCAGCAGCACAGGGTGTAGCCATAATGGCTTTTGTTTTCTTTGAATGGCTCAGCTTGCCTCATTGAGCCTCTGGACACTGTGGCTTGCTCTTCCGGGGCAGGAGGCCCGGGGAGCATGCCGGGAAGCAGACAGCTTCCTGTGTGAGGAGTCATGGGGCTGGCTGAGGGGAGGTGTTAATGTCTATGCTAGGGGGAGGGGCCAACTCAAGAACCAATCAGCCCTGGTCATTCAGGCGGAGCTTGATGATGTCAAAAACCCTATAAGAGGGGAGAGGACAGCTTGAAGATTCTCTCTTTCCTTTTCCGGTTGGAGCCAGCGACAGTTACGACAGTTACGTCAGTTACAGCGACCGTTACATCGTCAGTTTCAGTTGCAGCTTCAGTTGCAGACACGGACGCGGCTGGGGCGGGAGCTGCCGGTAGCAGAGCTGATCTACGGGAGGAAGCTGAACAAAGACTTCAGTCCAGTGGGTAATCTTATTACCATAAAGGGGGAAACATGATTTTGCTTTACGCAATCATGTTTCTCTGTAGCCTCCTGGTTACTCTTTCAAGGCGTACTTATTGGGCCTGGAAGATTTTGATCAACATATCAAAATGGGGCTTCTGGTTCATGGGTTGGTTACTGTTGAGCCTAAATAAATGTTTTGATTCTTCTGCCTTCTACTTTGAGAGTTTCTTATATCCGGCGGTTCCGAACCTTTCAGACATGTTTATGATCCTCTTTGAGATTATAAACTCTGCCCTCCTGATACATTTGGCGTCACGAACAGGATCGCTAGGTATAAGATCTCTATTTAGAAGCAGAACAATTCCAGAGGAAGAGATGAATATCCCAGGATGGGAGGATCCATTTTATTCCTCCCTAGCAAAAGAATTGGCTAAAAAAGCTGGACCCTGTGAAAACTGGGAACCAAGGCTACGGAGAGGAGATCCTAGGGATTTGAAAAAGTGTTTACGAGAAGCTGGGATTCAGTCAGGGGCATCACTATCTAGGCAAAGCTGGATAGTGTTATCAGCCTACCGGCTAGTATACGAAAGATTGAGATTAAGTGAAAGACATGGGGGCACTCCTACCCCACAGGAAGAAGAGAAATCTCAGATAGCAGAAGACCAAACTGACTCAAATGAGAACTTTTCTATTAATGTGGCTAAGAGCAACAGGAGACCAAAAAAGCCCAGAGTGCATTTCAACCCAGCCCAGAAAGAGCCTGATTGCCTGCTTCGTCCTAGCCATGGTGGCAGAGGAAGTGAGTGGGGAGAGAATGAGACAATGTTAGGGGCTGAGGCACAAAACACTACTGGGGTTCAGGATGTGCCTCACACAGAGAATAGGAGATGGTTAAATGATCAGACAAGGGCTCGACCCATACAAAGGAGGAAGACAGAAACCCGAGGTGAAGATTCAGTTACAAGGGAAATTCAGGAAGATTTCTCACCGCAAGAGGTCACAGATATTTTGAGTAGATTCAGCCAAAGAATAGGAGAACCATTGATATCTTGGATGGTAAGACTCAGTGATCAAGGGGCCGGTGGAATATCAGTAGATGGGACAGACTGCATGAGATTCATAGGTATCAGCCATGATCCTCTAGTTCAACAAGCTTTTAGGGAACATCATCAGCAAGGAGATGGTGATAGCGGGACTACTCTGTTGGCATTAGCCGCTGTGGGATGCAATAAGAGATATGCTACTGATTCTATGTGGCCCACTGAGCACAGACCCTGGTATTCACTTAGAGATTGTATCATGAGACTAAAGGAGGAGGTAATGAAGACTGCCATTATGACAGGAACTGCAGACAAATATTACAATGATTCAATGGAACTGCCTCATAGGAATTTAATAATTAAGACAGCTCCCCCTGCTTATAAACAACTAATTTTGAATTTATTGCTTGGAGAAGTAGGGAGCTGTCTTACAACAGTGATAAATAAGATTTTACAGTTATATGACTTAGGTGACTGGGGAAGGGATAGATCTCCTCGAGAGAGAAGGGTGAATAACCAGCAAACTTGGCGCCAAAGGAGAGTAACAAGGAAAGAAATGTTTACTGCTTTATTGAGAGCAGGGGTAGGTTTTGAAATGATAGATGGAATTCCAACCAATGAATTATACAGAATGTATAGAGGACTTGATAACACGAGAAATAGGGAAATAAGAACTGCTCCTGCAAGCCTACAAGCCACTCAGACTGAAGGTGACCTTGTGTGATTAACGGATGAAAACTTGTACATCTGGAGAAAGGCTGGGAGGACAATCCTAGTCTCTATCTAGGGTGGGATCCTCTTGGCTTCCTCATTATGTTCCTTTTGAAAAGAAACATTTCCCACCTGAGTTTGGCTCTGATGTTGGATCTTTGCATAACTGAAATCTCAACCAAACTTGAGATGATTTTATTTGAAGAATTATAGTCCATACTTGTCTATTCTTTTTGTCCTTTGTTTTGGCTAACCTTGTTGCTAGTTTTGTTTCCTTCAGGCTTAAGCACCCTGCACTTTCCGGTGACTGCCTAAGCATGTAGCATTCTTGGAATTCCTGCCAGCTCGTTAAAGAAATGACCTCTGGAATGGGACTTTTTGGGGGCAGGGCCATCTCTACATCCAATTTCAGCATGAAGAAGCTATGGAAAATGAGACCTTCACCCCTCACCCCAAGATTTTGAGCCCCAATCGTTCAAGGGGGGTGGAAATGATGATAGTGTTCTGTTTACTTATTTTGTGTTATCCTTGCTGTGTTGTTTTATTGTTATGATATTATTGATCCTATGTAATGGATACAAGGATTTAGGGGTGGACATTTGAATTATTAATAATTATTTTGGGGATGATTGATTGAAGAGATTATTTTGCTGGGATCTAGGGGTGGATCGCATTTGAATCGTTAACCAATGTTTGGGAATGTTACTGAATGATATGTTTTGCTTTATAATGAATGATATGTTTTAGTTTCCTTTGTAATTGGATCACAATGTATGTTCTAGGATACATGGCTGATTAGATTATGTATCCTATAACAAGGGGTGGAGTGTAGCCATAATGGCTTTTGTTTTCTTTGAATGGCTCAGCTTGCCTCATTGAGCCTCTGGACACTGTGGCTTGCTCTTCCGGGGCAGGAGGCCCGGGGAGCATGCCGGGAAGCAGACAGCTTCCTGTGTGAGGAGTCATGGGGCTGGCTGAGGGGAGGTGTTAATGTCTATGCTAGGGGGAGGAGCCAACTCAGGAACCAATCGGCCCTGGTCATTTGGGCGGAGCTTGATGATGTCAAAAACCCTATAAGAGGGGAGAGGACAGCTTGAAGATTCTCTCTTTCCTTTTCCGGTTGGAGCCAGCGACAGTTACGACAGTTACGTCAGTTACAGCGACCGTTACATCGTCAGTTTCAGTTGCAGCTTCAGTTGCAGACACGGACGCGGCTGGGGCGGGAGCTGCCGGTAGCAGAGCTGATCTACGGGAGGAAGCTGAACAAAGACTTCAGTCCAGTGGGTAATCTTATTACCATAAAGGGGGAAACATGATTTTGCTTTACGCAATCATGTTTCTCTGTAGCCTCCTGGTTACTCTTTCAAGGCGTACTTATTGGGCCTGGAAGATTTTGATCAACATATCAAAATGGGGCTTCTGGTTCATGGGTTGGTTACTGTTGAGCCTAAATAAATGTTTTGATTCTTCTGCCTTCTACTTTGAGAGTTTCTTATATCCGGCGGTTCCGAACCTTTCAGACATGTTTATGATCCTCTTTGAGATTATAAACTCTGCCCTCCTGATACACAGGGCCAAGCATAGATTCCTAGATCATACCACTAAAGACACTACCTTCCAAATGAACTTCTGTTTGGGTTTGGTCATTCAAACCGTTCCAAATCTACCTAACCATTCTATCAGTCCATATTTCTCCATTTGTTCCATAAGAATAACATGAAACTGTCAAATACTTTGCTAAAACCTTGTAAACTCCATCTTCAGGCTGTCTTTTGCCTTTGTGGTTGTTCAGTTGTTTCAGTTATGTCTAACTCTTTGTGACCCCATTTGGGGTTTTCTTGGCGAAGATGCTGGAGTGGTTTGCCATTTCTTTTTCTCCAGCTCATTTTACAGATGAGGAAACTGAAACAAATAGGGTTAAGGGCCTTGCCCAGAGTCACACAGCTAGTAAGTGTCTGAGGCAGCCAGATTTGAACTCAAAAAGATGAGTCTTCTTGACTTCAGCCCTGGCACTGTATTTACTGTGCCACCTAGCTGCCCTACCAGTTTGTTAACCGTCAGAAAAAGCAATACAATTAGTCTTGTATAGCCTCCTTTTGAGACATCCACAGTGGTACTTCCTTCCTTCCTTCCTTCCTTCCTTCCTTCCTTCCTTCCTTCCTTCCTTCCTTCTTTCCTTCCCTCCCTCCCTCCCTCCTTCTCTCCCTCCGTCCCTCCTCTCCCTCCCTCCCACCTTTCCTTTCTTCCTTCCTTCCTTTCTTTCTTTTTTAGATATTTACAAATTCACTCTTGGATATATTTTAGAATTTTGTCAGGAATCAAATTCAAGCTCAATGGCCTATACTAGATAACTTACATTTTCTTTCTCTTTATAAAACTCAGGACATTTGACTTTTTCTCAACCTGTGGAATCCCTCTTATTTTTAATGGTCTTTATAAGTTACTGCAACCATATCTGCCAGATTTTTTTCCATTGCTGTGGGATATGAGTCATAGCATGAGTTCTGGCAATTTGAACTCACCAAGGGCAGCTTATGCTCTATTATTTCCTTAACTAAACTTCAGTTGTCAGGTCACACATAATCATTTTTATTCATACATGGATTCTTACAGTAGCCTGCTAATGGGTCATCCTGCCTCAAGTCTTTCCTCACTTCAATCCATCTTCTAATTGCTAAAGTGATTTTCCTAAAGTACTGGTCTGATCATACAACCACCTCCCTACTCAGTGAACATTTGGTAGCTCCTTATCATGTCCAGGACCAAATATAAAACACTCTGTTTATCATTCAAAGTCCTTCATAAACCAGCCCCCTCTTACCTTTCCATTGTTCTTTCACTTTACTCCCTGGCACATATTCTTAGTTTCAGTCATACTGCCCTCCTGCCTGTTCCATAAACAAGACACTCCATTTCTTAGCTCCAGGTATTTTCTCTGGCTGTCCCCCAAGCCTGAAATGCTCTTTCTCCTCATCTCTGCCTCCTGGATTCCTTGGCTCCCTTTAAGTCCCAACTAAGGTCTCTTCTTTCCTAAACCCTCTTAATTCTTTTACCTTGGCTCTATTATTTATTTCCTGTTCATCCTGTATATAGATTGCTTTGTATATACTTGTTTGCATGGTTGTCACCCCCTTGAGAGGGCAGGCACCTTCTTTTGCCCCTTTTTGTATCCCCAGAGCTTAGCACTGTGCCTGGAAGAGATAATAGGAGCTTAATAAATGTTTTCTAGCCTGAGGCAGAGAAAAGAAAGCAAAATGAGAATTGAACAATCCTCCTTCTCTCTGCTATCAGTTATCATTGCTCCATCAATTTACTTAAGAAACTGTTTTTATTGACCTTATTTTTTTTCTACCAGCCTTAGGTCAGAATGAGCATTTGGGACATGATTCCTAGAAGATTATTCTGTGCTTCACTATCTGTGCTCTGTTATCTGACCAGTGGTACATGACTTTTAAGACTCTAAGTTATTTCCTGTGTATCCACATCATTCTCTTTAGCTTCCCCCTCCTTTTCCCCCCTCTTTACTAGAATTATTTCTTTTTGTATCACTGTAAATTCATTATAGAGAGCTTCCTGCAGAACTGATCCTACCTATCCTTTTCCTAAAGTACAGGATGGCCCTTAATAATAAAGCCTGGCCCTTAGCACAATGAGGTGATTGGGGAAATCCTTGTCAAACATCTAGGATCAGGTAATATACTTCTTGCTTCTTAGTTCTCAAAATAATGAGGATCCATTCTTGGTTCAGGAAATAATTAGTAAAAGATAGTTCATTCTCCACTAGAAAATTTGGATTTTCCTCCTGCTATGCATCTAATAGAGACAAGAAGAGGTAAGTGAAGGATAGCATAGGACTGAGTTTTAAAATTTTCAAGAGAAATGATACTCCTGGGGTTCAGATTAGAAAACTAATTTTTAAAAAGCTGAATAATACCTAACTTCATAAGACTGACATAATTACACAAATCCACAGTTCAACACATTATAATGTAGCCAAATCATAGAATCTCTGAGTTGGAAGGGACCTGAGTCACAGGATCATAAGATTTTACATCTAGGGCTGGAGGCAGCCTCAATAACAAGCAAACTGAACCCTCTCATTTTGTATGTTGGCCAGGGAAATGAGGTCCAGAGAAGCCAAGTAATTTGCCCTAGGTCAGTATCTTAGGTAGTTTATGAATCGAGACTGTCTTACTGGGGCTCCTTTCCCTTAACGACACTGTCATCCAGTCTAATCAATACCTGAAAAAAATTTCTCTATAGTAATCCCAGAAAATGGTCATGGAGTCACCACCTGTAAACTTCCAATAGGAAAGAACCTGCTACCTCCTAAGGTGGTATCTACCACTTTTAGACAGTTCTAACTTTTAGAAGATTTCCTTACTGTAAACCCAGATGTGCCTCTTTACAACATCTACTGGTTGGTCCTAAAATTGCTGTCTGGGTCAAGCAGAACAAGTTTAATCTCTTCCACATGGACAGTCTTTCAAATACATTAAGACACTCATCAACAGTTTTGCTTCATCTGCAATGTCAAATCATTCTGACAGTTTATAATGTTGGGGGGGGGGGGGAAGCTAAGACTATTACTAATTTTTCACAGAAGTTTTTAAATTGAGAGGAACCTACTTCAGGTTGTATCAAATTGTGTTAACTTGGATTAAATTGAATAGAGGTGCATAATTTATATTAGTGTTCCTAAAATATACACAGTACTAACACAGCCCCTGAAACATACTAAGTTATTGTCTACATAGAAATACCAACTAAAGAATTGTATAGGGGTAGCTAGGTGGTACAGTAGATAGAGCACTGGTCCTGGAGTCAGGAGGACCTGAGTTCAAATTTGGCCTCAGACACTTGACACCTACTAGCTGCGTGACCCTGGGCAAGTCACTTAACCCAGACTGCCACACACACACACACACACACACACACACACACACACCCCAAAAGAACTGCACAATAATGATTCCCTAGGTTTGAATTTTGTAAGATCAAGGAATTCAGTTTTATTTTGTAATTTCACAGATATTTAAATATTCATATATCTATTACAATTTTAGAAAAACAAAAATTATAAGAAATATTTAAGAAATGATCATATCTCTATACTGACACCACCCTTAAATTCAAACTAGTTCAACTGAACCTTTATTTTTATTACATTATTTGTCATCACCTGGTAAGAGAAAACAAAAAAATAGAGCAAGTATAAAAAAGTGAGAGAGCTTCCTAAGCTTTTAATTTCAACATATTTGATAAGAACAAAAGACAATATGTTGACTCTGATTAATGTGATTTCTTCAAGACAGTTGCTGTAATGAGGAGGCTGAAAGGTCACAGAAACTGCCTTTGCCAATAAATACAATCTCCTTTCCAAGGAGAAACAGGATAGAAGTTCAGTCGAGAGGGTTCTGGGTTTGGAATCAGAAGACTTGAATTCAAATCTTGCCTCTCACACTTATTACCTATGTAATAGGGGCAAGTCACTTAATCTGTCTTGCCTCAGTTTTGTCATCTGAAAAATGAGCAGGTTCATCTAGATGGCTTCTAAGGTCCTCTAGAACCCTAATCTTATCCTGGAAGCTAGGATCATAGTAGTTAAGAGGACAAACTCATTTGTAAAACAGTGCAGGTGATTAAAATAGTATATTTCACCAAAAGTAAAAAAAATAGTCAGAACTTTGAGAGCTTACTATCAGACCTAGCTAAAAAATAACATATTAAGAAAATTTTTAGATTAAAGGGGAAAGAAAGCAATGAACATCCAAAAAAAATAGAGTAAAAAATCTCCAGTGCCTGGCACATAGTAAACGTTTATCTATCGTTCTCTAGCCAAATGCCACAATAAAAAAAACACACATTTTAACTTTGAAGACACTTTGATGATAATCATTATTGTAATTAAGCAATACTCTTACAAAATGCAACTATCTCAGGTAACACACTAAATCATAAATTATTTTATCAAATCATTGTGTTATTTCTAGAAAGTGGGGGGACAGAAGCTGGGTGCAGGGACCACAATGGAAGAGAAGAGAAGGAATCCAGAAGCTAAATATGGTAAAATGAACTGGGAGTGGGGGTGGGGAAGGAAGGAAGTTTTGGGTTAGAGATTTTGGATTCTAATCTAAGGTATGTTATTTATTACTTATTACCAGGAACCCTGAAACAGTATGGAAAGGATAACAATCTGATTGATATTTAAAGCCAACGTATGGACAAATAAAAAAAATGAGTTAAAATTAACCTGCTCACCAAAACCTAGCCCTATTTTATTTTTATCCAGACTTCTGACTTTAGCAGTGTTTGGAACTCCCAGTGTGGAAATTCATTCCATTGAGACAGATCAACAACTAATCTGTAACTTGTAGTCTTAGAACATTGCCTTAGTTACTGAAAGATTAAGATATTTGCCCACATTCACACACTTATTCTTTATCAGAAGGAATTAAATTGGGCCCCATTTTTAAATAATCAAAGGATATGAACAGGCAGTTTTCAGACAAAGAAATCAAAGCTATCTATAGTCACATGAAAAAATGTTTTAAATCACTGTTGATTAGAGAAATGCAAATTAAAACAACTCTGAGGTAGCACTCACACCTATCAATTGGCCAAAATGACAGAATAGAAACGTGACAAATGCTGGAGGGAAGGTGGAAAAATTGTGACACTAATACACTGTTGGTGGAGTTGTGAATTGGTCCAACAATTCTGAATAACAATTTAGATCTATGCCCAAAGGACTATAAAACTGTGTATACCCTTTGATCCAACAATACCACTTTGAGGAATATATAGAGAAATCAAAGAAAACGGGGAAGGACCTATTTGTACAAAAAATATTTGTAGCAGCTCTTTTTGTGGTGGCAAAGAATTGGAAATTGAGGGAATGGCCATCAATTGTGGAATAGCTGAACAAATTGAGGTATGTGATTGTGATGGAGTATTACTGTACTGTAAAAAATAATGAACAGGATGGTTTCAAAAAACCTGGGAAGAATTAAAAGAATTCTTGCAGTGAGCAGAAACAGGAGAATATTGTACACAGTAGTAGCAATATTGTAACGAGTTTCAACTGTGAAAGACTGAACTACTCTGATGAAGACAATGAACCAAGACAATTCCAAAGGACCCATAATGAAAAATGTTGTCCACTTCCAGAGAACGAACTGATGAATTCTGAGTGCAAATTGAAGCATCTTTCTTCATTTTATTTTGTGTGTGTGTGTGTGTGTGTGTGTCCTTGTTGACCTGAAGGCTAGTTTTCTTTCTACCACACCTTGCTTCCCTATTGATTAAACAATAGTATATCCTGAGAACTGGCAACTCTTGTAATATCACGGAATATGACAAGAGTATGACAAGAGCTAAGGCTAGAGTCTTCTAGAAGAGAGGGTTCCAGTGCATGAAGGTGTGGAAAGAGGAAAGAATGCTGAATCTAAAACCAAACCTTGGATTGAATACTGGCTCTGCCACTTAAAAGCTTTGTCTCAGCTTCCATTTGTAAAATGAAGGTGTTGGACTAAATGCCACCCATTGTCCCTTCCACTCTACATTTATGAACCGATGATTCTTTTATTACTTCAAAAATATTCTCATTTCCTTTTATGTAGATAACACAGACTATTAATATGCATTGACTGAGAAATATATGATGATCAAAAGCTACTATATGTTTCTTAAGGGTTTGGGAGGGAGGAGTTGATTTATTCAGTCCCATCTCAGTTAAAATAAGTGATAAGCTGCTCAGTCTTATAGGTTATATCTTATACTATGGAGAAAGTCCCTCTAAATGCAATGATGTTGCATATGAATATTGTTTGAATAGGCCAAGAAAACTTAGCCATGTCCCACAGGTCAACTAAATATTTAGAACTACATTCATTGTAGGGTTTGGAGCAAGCATGGCTTTCTAGTACACCCTTAAGGAGTAAAGGTAGAAGTGAAAGCAGAGAAGAGAGCATGGAAGAAAGTCATTAGCTCTGCAGGAATCGCAGAACAGAAGCCCCAAGAAAAGGCTGGCTATTTCCCAACATCTCTTCTGCTGCCTATCTATAGATACTATAGGATAGTATGCTGATTCATAACTCAAACATTTCCAGTAAAGTGAACTTTGTTTCAAACACAAAGAGGCCAGGGATAACTACAAATAGATATAAATATAAAGTTAGGTAGAAATCTAACCTCTGCCAATATGTTGAGATTTTTCCTAACTGGGGCTCAGAGTGATTGTGATTGAACTCAAAATTTTTCAACTAAAATAACCCACCTATGGGGACAGCTAGGTGGCGCAGTGAGTAGAGCACTGGCCCAGAAGTCAGGAGGACCTGAGTTCAAATCCGGCCTCAGACGCTTGGCACACTTACTAGCTGTGTGACCTTGGGCAAGTCACTTAACCCCAATTGCCCTGCCTTCCCCCCTCCAAAAAAAATGTGTGAAATAAAATAACCCCTCTAAAGCCAAAGAAGAAAGAACTCTATAGACCTTGGGGGGGGGGTATTATATTGCCTCTAGGCTTAAAACAAGCTAATTAATATAACAGAGTATTACATTTTAAAATGAATTTTTATTTTAAAAAATCTCAGCAGCATCTAATCAAGTGTTTTGTACACCATAAGTTAGATAAAGGCTGAATTTATTATTATTATTATTATTACATACCTTTGAAATACTTTGATGCATATATATCAGAAACACTTTTTTCATTCTAAAGAAGGTATATTTGTTCATTTCTTTTACTATTACACTTCACAGTTTGTTGGTGTCAAGTAATAATTAGAATGATAATGCTTTGTGAGTATGTGGACTTGCAGACTCCTTTAAACACTTGCTGCCTCTATGTTAATTCTGATCCAGAAATACAAATGAGATTTCTCTAGGGGAAAAAAGACTGTTCTTTACTTTTTTGCCAACATAAGCTCTTTGCATATAATTCAGAATCACAGATACTCAAATCTCCACAATAGTAGGACATAGGACTACAGAAGAGAAATACTAAAGGGTGAACTTTTTTTATAACTACACCAAAGCATCCTCTCTTCATCAGCTAGAGTGTATACCTCTGTGGAATCAGGTTCTTCTATTTTAAATAACAGAAAGGGTCTTGAAAATTGATTGACTGGTTTATTTCTAACGGCAACAGAGTCTAGGCAGAGGTTGCCAAAGTGGTAAATATCACCCCCTGGGGGGTGCTGAAATGATCCAGGGTGGGCAGTAGTAGCCTTGGGCACAATTGGGAGGTGTTGAATAAAAATAAGGGGGAGATGCAAGTATAAGGAAAGAAGAAAAGAAAAAATTGGAAAACCATTGATACATTTCATCTGTTGTGTTACAGAATTAAAGTCGTGGTGATTACATTATTTTCCAAATAAACACCCAAAATGCAAGTTATAACCAATCAGTGGTCAAGTCTGCCAATAGGTCTTAACAAGCAAGTGTTAGCCAACAGGAGTGTTGCCCATTGTCAGGAAGTCCAACACATATCAGCAGGAATATGTGTGTATAATGACTTGTTTATAATAAGAAGTTGTATCATTATGTGATGCAATATTGCATCATTAAAATTTCGATGCAGGAAAAAAACATTATTATTATTAAATTATTAAATTTAAGATGCATCACTTTTTAAAAATATATTTTATATATTTTTTTGAAATGACACAAATTTCAAAAAAAACTGTTAAAGTGTTGAAAAAAGTAGATTTCGGGGGGGTGAGTAATTTTTTTTAAGGGAGCAGTAGGGCAAATAAGTTTGGGAACCTCTGGTCTAGAGACCTCTTATTGGCTTGTTTTAGGTTTAATTTTTAAAGTTTTGCTTTGGTTTTTAAGACTCATTTAAAAAGAGAAAGACAAAACAGTATACTAAATCATACATCTAGATCTTTCTACAAATTTACAGACTTAGTAGGATTAGAAAGGACTTCAGAGGTAATTTGTCCAATCTACACATGGATCAAAATAGTTCCTTCACTATCCCCTACACATGGTTGTCTAATATTTGCTTGCAGTTCGCTAGTGTTATGGATGCTGAGAATAGTAATGACTTCTGAGGGAAAGTATTAGCCTCCAGATATTGAATTCTGACCATGGATAATGCAAGCATCAAATATGGTATCTTATTACTGTTGAAGATAATCTTCCCAGTTACCCAGGCTCACAAATCACTCTCATTCCTCATATACAACTAGTGGTCAATTCTTCTTGTTTCTAGTTTCATAAAATGTCTTGTATATGCTCGTTTCTCTCTTCTGAAACCGATACCACCCTGGCATAGGCACTCATCACCTCACACCTAGACTATTTCAACATCCTGCTCTTTGGTTTCCCTGCCTTAAGTCTCTTCCCACTTCAATCAAATTCTCCATTCCACTTTTAAACCGATCTTCCTAGAATGCAAGTCTGATCATATCACACCAGTATTCATTAAACTCCAGGGACTCCCTATTATCTCCAGGATCCAATATAAAACCCCCTGTTTGGTTTTCAAAACCCTTTATAATTGCCCCCTCCCTACCTTTCCAGTCTGCTTGTACCTCGTTCCTCTCCGTGTACTCTATGATCACTGGAAATCTCACTGTTCCTCGAACATGATACTCTACCTCCTGACTGATCATTTTGACTAGCTACCCCAAATTCCCAGAACACTCTCCCTCTTCATATCCACTTGGGCAGCTAGGTGGTGGAGTGGATAGAGTACTGGGCCTGGAGTCAGAAAGACCTGAGTTCAAGTCAGACCTTACACATACTGGCTGTGTGACCCTGGGTAAGTCACCTAACCTCTGTTTGCTTCAGTTTCCTCAACTGTAAAATGGGAATTAAAATGGCCCCTACTTTGAAAGGTAGTTGTGTTGATCAAATGAGATAATATTCATAAAACACTTAGCATAGTGCTATAAAAATACTGATTCCCTTCCCCTTTCCCTCCCTCCTGGCTGTGCTGGCTTCTTTAATGCCTCAACTATAGTTCTACATTATGCAAGAATCCTCTCCCAGTTGTCTTTAATCTTAGTGCTTTACTTCTTTTGAAGGGAAGTTAGGAAGAGGCTAGGGTTTAGAGAAAAAGAGGAGGATTTCTATCTTGGCCACATTGAGATGAAATGTCTTTAGGACATCCACTTTGAGATGTCCAATAGACAATTTGGATAGATATAAGTGAGCTGCAATCTGCATCAATGAGGAGATCAACCTCATCAGGGAGACTTCAGATACACAGGAATATTTTAATATTTGAGTTGGGTTCTATTCGACAGGCTTACCTCTGGGTATATTGACTTGGAGTGAAAGTCTCTTTCACATTTGTCTATGACAAAATGCTAATTAGATTTTTCAAGCTCTATTCCTGCAATTACTCTAAATATAAACAAAATAAATGCTCAATATCATGGGTTTCTCTTTGTTGCAGATCTCATGGCCTTATCTGAACTCTTCTCCCATCAACCCTACTTATCTTCCATCTCTACTTTCTCACAGTCTTACTACTAACCAGGTACCAAACAGAGTGCTGGACCTGCAGTCATAAAGACCTGAGTTCAAATCCGAATTCATAAGCTGATGAACTAGGTCACTTAAACTCTGCCTTAGTTGCCTAAGTCACTTAAACTCAGTTTGTCTTAGTTCCCTCATCTATAAAATGGGACTAATAATGATATATATAATAGTAACATTAATAATAACAATAAATACCTCCTTCCCAAGTTTGCTATGAAGACTAAATTGAGTGAGAAGCACCTTTCAAATGCTATATCATCATTATTATTAATTTTTTATCATGGCCTATTCTTGATCACCACTTCCTTTTTTGGAATTTCTCTAACCACCCATTTAATAATACATCCTAGACATTGGCTAGAAAAGAAAGTCAAACTCATTGTGCCATAGTTTGTGGACTCCACTGTTAACTCTTAGAAAATTGGCACTCCTCCTGTTCCCCATGGTCTTTCAATGATTCATGTGACCCATCAATAAAATCCACTAGTTCTTTCAGTACCCAGGGATGTAGTTCTTCTGGTACTGATGACTTATATTGATCAAGGATAACTAGGTAAGATCTTATTTGCTCCATTATATAGGGTTTTAACTTCTTCTAAACCATTTTATTCACTACTTTCTGGCCAAATATTAATCCATTTAGCACAGAAAACAGAAGCGAAACAAGAGTCAGATAGTTCTGCATTCTGTCATCTTTTATCATTGTTCCTTCCATAGTAAACAGTCCTATGCCTTCTTTGATTCCTTTCTTTTCCCTAACATAGGTTAAAAAATACCAACACGCAAGCCCAAGTTGTTTATTGTCTTTAACTCTTACCACCAGCCTCAACTCATTCAGCAAACTCTATACAAAGAATGCAAGGAAACTCAAACCTAAGAAGGTAAGATTTCTGGACATCAAAAATTCATGCATCGTTGATAAGCACAAGCAAAAAAAGTTTACTTAATCTATGGACTCCTTCTCAGGCTAATGTTTTTGTCTACTTTCAAAAATAAAGAAGTGCTAAATATCATTTTAGAAGTCAGTGAAAATATAAGCTCACAGAGTCCCTGATCTCTATTCCTGGACCTCTGATTTTAGTCCAATTCCTTCATTTTCCAGGTAAGAAAACAAGGTTCAAATAGAGAAAGGGACTTTGCAAAGGTTTCACTGGTGCTAAGTCACACAGCCAGGATTCAAACCCACATTCTCTGACTCCAAATCCAACTATCTTTCTTCTGCATCATGTTCCATCAGATTTGTAAGAGATATTTCACATCCAAAATAAGATGTGGTAAATTTGTATACGTACCTATATTATCCAGAGTAAATGGGAAAGAACAAGGGATAAAATTATGACATAATATTGCCACTACAGTGCTTTCATGACCAAGAACATTTCCAACTTGGAACCTGGCTCGCTGTATGGCTCACAGCCCTAGCAGTCCCCCGACCATTAAGGTTTTCAAAGTAAATGTGTGTTAAGATACTAGGATTATAATAGAAAATGTTGTCATTAAGGAAGGAAGGAAACACATATATTAAGTTCCTTCTATGTGTGAGGTACTGTGCTAAGCAGCTTACAATTATCATGTCATTTGATCTTTACAGGAGCTAGGTGCTGTTATTATCCATATCTTACAGTTCATAAAACTGTAAAAATAAGAAAGGTTAAGCATCTTGAGTCTGTGGCCCTATTTGAACTCGGGTCTTCCTGAGTTCTATCCACTGGCCTAGAGTTCTATCTACTGCATCACTTAGATGATTCTCATTAATGTTTTAATTATTGTGCCCTCTCCATAAATTCATTTGCACTTTTATCAGAAATAACTAAGATCCATTGCTATGATTTCAAATTTCAATCTCACAAAATATTTATTAAATGCTTACTATGTACAAGGCACTATGATATGTATTGGGGATATAAAGATAAAACCAGACAGCACCTACCCTCAAGGAGCTTATGTTCTCCTACTGGGGGATACAACAAGTAGACAGAGAAGTAAATCGAATGTCATTTGAACAGGTAAACAATATTAACAACTAAAAAAATCAAGAAAGGCTTCACACAGGAGGTGGTCCTTAACATGGACACTGAAAGAAGCCAGGAATTCTATGAGGTAGAGATGAGGAAAGAGCATATTACAGAGATGGTAAAGAGCCTGTAAAAAGGTAAGGAGCCAGGAAATAAATGTTGACTTTGGAAAAGAGTTAGTAGGCTAGTACTGGCTGACTCATAGTTTGTGAAGAGGATTAATAGTAAATAAGTCTGTAAAGGTAGGTGGAAGCCAAATGGTAAAAGAATTTAAACACAAAGCTGAGATGTTTGTTTGATTTTATCCTAGAGGCAATATGGCAAGGAAGTTACATGGTTTGACCTGAATTATAAGAATATTAACTTGGCATATGTATATAAAGGATGGATTAGAGAAGGAGATTATAAAGTGTACCAATAAGAAGATTATTACAATAATTCAGGTAAGTGGTGATGAGGTTGTGGTTGTGTGTGGGGAAAAAAGGGAAAAGATGGGCCAAATATGATGGCGGTAGAACCAATAAGACTTACTGACTGATTAGAAATGGAAAAAAGGAAGCATCAAGAATGATTCTAAGGTTAAGAACATGAGAGACCAGAAAGATGATGGTGAAATAGGGAAGTTTGAGATATGGGTAGGTTTAAGGGAGAAGAGAAATTTCTTTTTGGAAATATTAGGTTAGTGATTTCCATGGTACATCTATCATCATCATTGTTGTCATCATCATCATCAATAAGCATTTGTTAAATAGCTAATATATTTCAGGCACAGTGCTAAGCATCAAGGATTCAAAGAAAGGCAAAAAAAAACACAGTCCCTGCCCTCAAAGAGCTCACATTTTAAGAGAGGAGGCAATATGCAAACAACTATATATTTATAGGATGCATACAATATATAAAATGGAGGTAATCTCAGAGGAAAGGCACTAACAGTGGGGGTGGGAGAAGGCTTCTTTTACAAGGTGAAATTTGAGTTAAGTCTTGAAGGAAGCCAAGAAATATGTGAGGTGAAGGTAAGGAGGGGGAGAATTTCAGGCATAGAGGACTACTAGTTAAAACAAGGACTCAGAAAATAGAGTGTCTTGTGTGAGGAACAGTAAGAAGACCCGTGTCACTCGAATGTAGAGGATATAAAAGAAAATGTATTGTTAGAATACTGGGGGTGGGGTATAGGAAGAGACAAAGCTGTAAAGGGCTTTCAAATCCAAAGAACTTTATATTTAATCCTGGAGGTAATAGAGAACCACCAGGTAATAATGGAACCTACCTCTAAGGATTGTTGTGAGGTAACATAAGTAGGGACTTCCAGCAAAGATGGCTGCCTAAATGGTCATTGAAGTGACATGGTCAGACCTGTGCTTAGGAAGACAACTTGGCAACTAAGTAGAAGATGGATTGTAGTAGGGAGAGATGAGGCAAAGAGATCAGAAAGCAGGCTATTGTAATTGTCCAGGCACAAGGGGATGAAGGCTTATACTAGAGTGGTAGCAGTATCAGAGTAGAGAAAGGGGCAGGTAGGAGAAATCTTGCAATGGTAGAATCGACAGGACTTGGCAACAAATGGGATAGGTGGTGGAGGGAAAAGAGAAAAAGTAAAGAGCTTAGGGTTGCATCTAGGTTGTGTTCATGGGCAATTGTGAGGATGGTGGAACAGTAACAGTAATAGGGAAGTTCGAAAGAGGGAAGAGTTTGGGGGAAAATATGATAACTTTTAGACATGTTGAATTTAAGATGTCTATAGAATATCCATTTCAAGCTATTCAAATGACAATTGGTGCTATGAGGCTGAAGGACAGTAGAGTCGTTAAAGCTAGATAAATAGATCTGAGAATCATTTTCAGAGAAATGACAATTCAATCAGTGGGAGCTAATGAGATCACCAAGCAAATAGCATAGAGGGAGAAGAAAAGATGGCCCATGACAGATCCTTGGGGGTCACCTGCAATTAGTGGCCATCAGCTTGATAGAGTCAGCGAATCCAGGTGAAGGTATCTAACAAGCAATTGGTTAACGTCCCCTTTCTGATGGGGACGTTAGGGCCCTGGACCTAGGTCTGAGTGCCATCATTCCTAGATTTGACACTGCTACTTCCTGTCACTTCCTGAGTCCAAACTGGGTTTCTAATCACCTTGAGGCTTTCTCATAAGAACTTTCCATATTTGTGGAAGCAGGAACACAATCTGGTAGGTTACACGTGTCTTTGGTTACAATGGGAAGCTTCTGATTTATTTGTCTACAAGAGCTTTGCTGGTATATTTTGCCTTTGCCAATGCATTTTTCCTTTGCCAATGCTTATGGGCTTCTGAGCTTCTGAATTTTAAAATTAAGTTCTAGGATAGAAAAAGTCACTTACTCTAGTTTCCCATTGGGTTTCTTGATCATTATTTGACTGGGTGCAGTTTTTAGGACTTTGATATGGTAGGTATATAAAGACTTGGTTGCCTATATCCATTTAGGGAACCATCTTTGCTTACTTATGTTACCTCCTTAGAGGTAGGTGCCATTATTATACCTATTTTAGAGCTGAGGAAACAGAGAGGTTAGCTGACTCACCAATGGTCATACAACTAGTGCATATCTGAGGTGGGATTTTAACTTAATTCTTCTTGATTCTAAGTCTAGCATTCTGTCCACTATGCTCAGCTGTCTTTCTTACTAGTAGAATGTGAAATTTTCTGATTCCTTCCCTTTTCCCTAGTCATATTTTTTTTAAATTTTGAGGATGGGATCTCTCAACTCCACTGAAAGTACATCAGCTACTCATGAACTTGATACCAATACTGATTTTTCCAACCTGGGACAGTTTACTCTCTTTTTAAGCAGAACGGTGGCCCTCTGCTACTGGAACCAATCATCTTGGTGCCATAAATTTAGTATGGACACCCAATCAGCTGTACCCTTCCGAACTCCCCAAACTCAAGCAACCTGCTAGCCTCAGTCACCCCAACATGAGGATCTACAGGTGTGCACCACTAGGCCAAGCTCCAATGACATACTTAATGAAAGAATAATCTTTCTATGCTCACTTGCTATGCTGTAACACCACCTCTAAATTTCTCAACACAAGCCAGTTTCTGCTGAAAATACTGTCAGAAGTCATTGGTGAGCTCCTAATTGCCAAACTCAGTGGTCTATTTTTAGTCCTCAACTTCCCTCTTTTTTCTTGATAGTCTGTCATCACTTAGCTTCTATATAATTTGGTGCTTGAAATTTAATTTTAAAATCATTTATTAAGCACCACTGTGTGAAAGGTACAATGGTGCTACAATGACAAAAATGGAACCATTGGTGCTATCAGAAGTCAAGCAATTGGCAATATAGAGCTGGAGCTCAGGAGACAATTGGCAAAATAGTGTCTCTGACTACTAACTGCTTTGAAAATTATTTCTCATTATTGCAAGATCCCTGTCAGGCAGAAATTTTACTTACTCCCTTCTCATCTCTCACTCCCAGAAATAACAACTCTCTAGATAATATAAATGAATAAACATTTCCAGAATTCAACATACAATATCAAAAGTCCCACAATGAACATGTAGCCAGTAGTATGACTGACTTGAGGGGTGGTTGACAAAAGCAATCTGTCCTTGGGAAATGTGTAGTTCTTTCTCAAAATCAGGGACAAGAGGTAGAATATATGTATACTGATGTATTGGAGATCTTATGAACATGGTTAATTTCTCCAACAACCAGTGCAAATCACAACCCTCCCATGATATCTGATTTTATTCATTTTCTTATGTTAGTATTTCTTAAAGAATATGAACTGTGATATATTACAGGCATATATTATTGTATTACATTTCAGATATTACTATTATTTTTCACATTGAAGGTTTGTGGCAACCCTGTCTCAAGCAAGTCTGTTGGTGCCATTTTTCAAAGAGCATGTGCTCACATCATGCCTCTGTATCATATTTTGGCATTTCTCACAACATTTCAAACTTTTTCATTATTGTATTATCTTATATGTTATGTTGATCTGTGATCAGTGATCTTTGATGTTACTATTGTGACGGATTTTGGGCACCATGAATCATGCCACAAAAAGACTACAAACTTAATCAGTAAATATGTGTTCTGACTGCTCTACCAGCTGACCATTCCCATCTCTCTCCCTCTATTCTGGACTCCCTATACCCTGAGATACAACCATATTGAAGAATATTACATAAAGTTAGTTGACAAAATAGCAATAGAGGATTGGCTTCAATTTTGAAAGGAGTTCTATAGTGGGTAAAATGCTATAAAAAAGAACACTATATGCTATAGAGAAATCTTTTGTGAAAGGAACAGTCCATCAATATGGCAAACTTCATTGTTGTCTTATTTTAAGAAATTGCCACAGCCACCCCAACCTTCAGCAACCTCCTCTGTGATCAGTCAGCTGCCATCAACATCAAGGTAAGATTCTCCACCAGCAAAAAGATTACAACTCACTGAAAGCTCAGGTAATAGATAGAACTTCTTAGCAATAAAGTATTTTTTTAATTAAGGAATGTACATTTTTTAGACATAATACTATCACACACTTAAAAGAGCATAATATAGTATAAACATAACTTTTATATGCACTGGGAAACCAAAAAAGTCACATGGATTGCTTCATTGTGGTCGTCTAGAACTGAACTAGCAATATCTCTGAGGTATGCCTGTATAGCCTTTCCTCTGATTCTTTCAATACTTTCTAGATACAAATGCAGCCTTTGGTCTGTCCTGTTATTACTCAATCATGCTATAACTGGCCCACCTTCTTTTCTTGTCACAGGGAACCATTGGAGTTTTCTGCTTATCTGATCACATATTTCTTTTTTGATGATTTTTCTGATATTTCTTGCAATTAAGTAACAGTCAATAATAAGCTGAGGTCTACTTGTACCAACTATGAATTTTTCATTAACTTGTCCTTTGAGCTATTTCTATGTTTAAATGGAAGAGTGATTCCCTATCAGTGACATAGTATCCTAGATGCTTCTGTTGAAAGATAAGATTTTACTGATCATATTAAATCCTAAGTTAATTTAGGACCTTCTCAGACCGATCTAAAAGAGATTGGCCTAGACATTCATAAGGAAAACAAAGTGGACGAAAGACCCCCTGTTCACCTTATGATTTTGTCTATCAATATACACATATACAAATACGTGTGTATATATATATATGTGTGTGTATATGTCTATATTACACACATATCCATAGCTGGACAATTAGCTAGTTCCAGAATTCAATGGGAAAAAAAGGGAGGATAACAGGATGACCTAAATATGGAAAACTTGACAGCTCTTTCAGCAATCCTAAGCCACTCCCTGACAAAAACAAACAAACAAAAACCCAACCTTTTGTTCTTCAAACACAATTATTCTCCCAGTGATGATACGGATACTAGACATTTGCAGGTCCCAAAATATTATAAACCAGGAATTAAAAAGTTGAAGTAGGGGAAAAATGACATCAAAGAAATGAGCAAAAAAGATGGGATAGTCACATCATGTAAATGACATAATATTATTAGACAGCCCATGTGTTGTGTTGTTATCTTTGCAATGTCAAAAGATATTATGGAAGGCTGCTAGCACATTCAATGCATCCCCTATGGTGAATCTATGGGACAACATGGTCAAGATTCACATAGAAGATGCAGGCAATGGATAGATTGTGACCTTCGCCATTGACTGAAGTATCCACATCGCTAAGATCACAGATCGATGAAATTACATGAGATGCTATATGGCAGAAAATACTGAAACACTGAAATCTAGTTGTTAAATATGTGAATGAATATAATGTTATTTATGTTATTAGATCATTCTTCCAGAAAATAATCTGTACTTTTCCATTTGAAAAAAAAAAACTTCCCCGGATCTTACACAGAATCATGTTCATCTGAAGCCTATGCCTTCTTTGTGACAGCACATACGGCTACAGAAGGGAGACAGATATGATAGAGTTGTTTTATAATCATAACAAAGCATTCCCTTCTCTTCATTAGCCTGGAGCTATAGTCTGGGCTCATTCCAACACAAAAGCCATTATAAAGCAGTTTTCAGAAGATCTTTGCCAACAGAAGAATTTTCTTCATTAGCTTTGTATACTCACATATTAAGTATATAGACCCAGGAATTTAAGGAGTTAAAATCATTTCTGATAGCCTCCTGGCAGAATTGAGATGAGCCAGATTCCACAGGGGTGTACACTCCAAGGATATCTAGAAGCCATTTGACAAAAAATTACCATCTCCAGCCTCTGTCTATTCAGGCACACGAGCAATACTGAGATTTTTTTTTAAACCTCTGACTCTATTGTCAAGAGAATCAAGTCTATTAAGTACAGCTTTGTTCTGTTTCAAGATTTCATCAAAGATAGCATCATACCCTGAAACTGGGTTTTCTATATCAGAAACTCTAACTCTTCTGTAATTTGTTTGTGTTAGCCTCAGTTTTCATTTCAAGTGGGACAAACGATTCTGACAAGGTGTTGACTTTTTATGAAGCTTTTATTCAAACCTCCTATAATTGCCAAGTTCAAAACAAGTGCTTTAAATCAGCCAAATAAAAAATACCATTTTAAATCCCACTCCCCCAAATGTACTACCCTACTGCCAAGTGGCCCCTTCTCCGTCTTTTCCTGAGGTAGTGACCCCTGCTTAATGTGACAGAAGTGATCATTGACCATCCCCCATAGCTAGAAAGAGAGGGATGGAAGGGAAATTTCAATGGTAACATAGGGAGAGTTTCCAATGTGGTCAAGATGATATGTGCAGAAACTATACAGAATATGAAAGGCAGCATGGTACAGTGGAAAGAATAGTGTCTCTGGAGTCAGAGGACCTGAGTTCAATTTCTACCTCTCCTATTTATTACTGATGGGACTTTGGAAAAATAACCTCCCTGAGTTTCAGGGTTCTCATGTGTAAAATGCGTCATCAGACTTAATGGCTTCTGATATTCCTTGTGCATCTAGATCTTTGATACTGTGACTTAAGGAGTTTTTCCATTTTTGTGTTTGTTTCCAGAAATAGGGAAAATAAAATCAATAATTCTATATGTATTGAGCGTCCACTATATGACAGCACTGCTTCTGAGCTTGTTCAGTCGTTCAGTCATGTCCTACTCTTTGTAACCCCACAGATCATTTGTCCGTGGGGGTTTCTTGGCAAAGATACTGGAGTGCATTGCCATTTCTTTTCTAGTGGATTACAGCCAACAGAAGTTAAATGCCCAGGGTCACACAGCTAGTAAGTGTCTGAGGCCAGATTTAAACTCAGGTCATCCTGACTCAAGGCCCGACACTCTGTCTACTGAGCCACCTAGCTGCAATTCTCCCTCTATCATGTTGACAGTCAGGTTCCCTAAGTCCCCGGAAGTCAGAGTACATCATAAAGGTAGTTATTTTAGGTCACAACATCAGTCAACATGGATACACACTCATATTAATACTATATATTATGCTAATAATATCCTTAAACCTGGCTTCTATAGGCTGACCCTCATGCATGTCATGGACTCCTTCATACTTCTGCTTCATAGAATCCCTAGTTTCCATCAAAGCTCAGTTCAACAATTACCTTTAACATGAAAACTTCCCCAATTCTCAAAAACTACTGGTGCCTTCTCCACTTGCCCCCTACCAAAAAAAGTTGTTGTTCAGTCATTTTTCAGTCACATCTGACTTTTCACGACCCCATTTGGGGTTTTCTTAGCAGAGATACTGGAATGCTTCACCATTTCCTCCTCCAATTCATTTTATACATGAGGAAACTAAGGCAAATAGGGTTAAGTGACTTGCCCAGGGTCACAAAGCTAGTAAGTGAGGCCAGATTTGAACTCAGGAAGATCAGTCTTCCTGACTCCAGGCCCAGCATTCTATCACTGTGCCACCAAGCTATCCAATCAAAAAGAATTTACATTGTAACTATGATGTGATGTACTTGTATGTATGTATATTGTCTCCCATGATAGAATGTAAGCTCTTCGAGAGCATGAACTGTTTCATTTTTATGTTGGCATTTCCAGAGTAGAGGCTTAATAAATGGCTGAGGACTGACTGATGGACTAAGGGAGGAAAGAAAAGAAAGGAATAAAAAAGGCAAAGATCAGCCCCAGAATTTTTCCAGTAGCTGGTCACTGGTCAATAAGCACAGTGGTTTCTTGTTTTGATTGTTTGGTTGTGTTTTTCTTAAACTAGATCTCCCTATCTCACCCAGGCTGGAGATGTAACAGTCACTCACCTGCCTAATACCCACACCTGACTAGTGAGGAAACTTTAACCTGTTCCATTTTTCTCACCTAGCCTGTATCAACCCTTCTTAGTTGGCCTATTGGCCTTCCACCTTGGGAGCTCACCATATTATTGCCAGACAGTGCAGGTACCCAATTGGCTTTAACCCTACAGCCACCCAGAACTCCTAAATCCAAGCAATCTACTAGCTTCAATATCCACCTATTGGTAGCAGAGATTACAAATATGAGCTCCAATGCTTGGGAAACACAATGCTCTTTCCACAGTACTGCCTCTCACTTTATTCAGAAAACCATTCTGCAAAGAATCTAAAGGAAAGTATGCTCTCTCAAACTCTTCATTCTGCTCCACTTAACCAGTCCAGCAAATTATATCTGCTTGCTACAAAGGAAAAACCTATTTATGCCCATCCTCTGCTCCCACATGGGATTGATACTGCCAGTGCTCCCTTTACCAAGATGGGTTATATTAGAGAAGTGGGTACTTTTAAATGTAAGGGCAGTTTTTAAATTTTAAGTTTATCAATTTGAATTCTGCAACAAACAAAAATAAGGAGAAAATTAATGCCAAAGATAAGCATATACACACAGAAAAAAAAAGCCATGCCTACCCTTTCTGAGTATACTCCCTTCCATGTCAATTGGGGAAAATAGATAATAAAAGTATTTCAAAACATAGGTTCCTATGTTCCACTAGATAATATTTGTAAAAGGCATTTATCACAGTGCTTGGCACATAGTAGGAGCTATATAAATGCTTATTCCCTCTACCTCTTCCCTTTATTTTATAATCTGATAATGTTAAAGCAGGATCCATGTTCTATTCTTTTCCATATTACAATAGAGGCAGAAATATACTCCATATACTCCTTCAGTGTAGTTACAAAAGGCAATTAAATTGTGACTAATAATTTTATAGTTTTGTTTGCATCCTCAAGAGGAACAAGGAAGCATGTGTAACCCCTTTTTATAGGATCCTACTGAGATCAGAAAGGAATAATTATTCATTGATTAAGGCACTGTAAATCTCCTACACACTAAGTGTAATTTATTGAGCTATGAAACCATGGTACAATCAGGTTTCTGCTCCTGTTCTTTTGCACACAAAGAGAAAATTAGAGATGCACACTTGGAAACACAGACAGTATCTAGGAATACTTTATATTTATTTTGGATTATGTATAGCCTAAAATAAATTCAACATATGGTACTTTGATTTCCTTTTGTACTTAATTTTTGTTTGGGTTCCCCTGAAATATGGGAGGGGGTAGGCAGAAGAAATAGGAAAAGGAGAAGGTCTGAGCATGCTTACTAGGGGCAGATTCACCAAGAGCTGAGTGGTATGATTTACTGAGAAATAGAAAAAGATTGAAAGAAGTGGTGGACGAAGGATGATACACATATGGATGAGGCCAATGTTAATTTAGGGAAAAAATAACACTTATTAAAGATCTACATTGTGTGAGCATTATATGTCCTGTTTTTTAACATATTGGTAAAGTTGACTAGATGTCTTACAGGGAGGCAAAGGAAGGCTTTCTAAGTATTTTTTAACTCCTTGTTTAGAGACCATTAGGAAGCCAAGGTGAATTTTCTGGGCTTTGTCCTATACCTCCTATATTTTGTTTTGAGAAGAGTGTAAAGAAAATGGAAAGAAAGGATTATTTAGATTTTTACTATGAATCACTGGTTGGTGCAATGGAAAGGTCTCTCAATTTGAATCCAAAGACCTGGGTTCAAATCCTTGGATTTGCTTTTAATCAGGTGGATGGCCATAGGTAAGTCACTTCACCTTTTATGCCTCAGTTTCCTCATTTAAAATGTAAGCTAGGGCCCTCCAAAGATACTTTGCTTACATGTAACAGATCATCTCCTGGAGCTAACCCCCAAAGGAGTTATTTTCTTTCTCCTTTGGCTCAATCCTCCAACTTGGTCTAATCCAGGAAAGTCTTCAAAATAAAACATGGGCATAGCACAGTGCAACAGATTGATCTCTTGATAATAGATAGTTGATAATCAACAGATAGTCAATAAGCATTTATTAAGCCCTTACTATGTCCAAAGCACTATGTTAAACACTGGGGATACAAAAAGAATTGCCCTCAATGGCACACGATTACAATGTAATGGGGAGATAGCACGCAAACAAATATATATAAAGCAAGCTATATACAGGATAAACAGGAAATAATTAAGAGACTGAAGGTACTGAAATTAAGAAGGGTTTTCTATGACAGGTTGGATTTTAGTTGGGACTTAAAGGAAGCCAGAGAGGTCAGAAGTTGGAGTGGAGAAGGAAGAACGTTCCAAAGATAGGTGACAGGTTGGACAATTTCCCAAAGGCAAAGGAAAAAGGGTGTCTTGTTCATGGAACAGGCAGGAGGCCAGTGTACCTGAATCAAAGGGAATGAGGTGTTAGAAGACTGGAAACATCAGAAGGGGTCAGGTCATGAAGGGCTTAGAATGTCAAACAGAGCATTTTGTATTTAGGAATAGGAATAGGAATAGGAAGCTACCAGAGTTTACTGGGTAGGGAGGTGATGTGATCAGGCCAGCATTATAGGAAAATCATTGTAGTGTCTGAATGGAGAATGGATTGGAGTAGGGAGAGACTTGAGGCAAGCAGACTCACACCAGCAAGCTAATGCAATCATCCAGGCATAAGGTTATGAAGGCCTGCACTATAGTGCTGGCAGTGTCAGATGAAAGGAGAAGTATTTGAGAGATGTCTCAAAAATGAAATTGACAGGCTTTGGCAACAGATTAGATATGGGGGGATGAGAGAAAGTGAGAAATCTAAGCTGACTCCTGGATGCTGAGCTTGAGGTCATAGGAGGATGGTGTTACCCCTATAGTACTAACAGGAAAGGTAGCAGGACTGGGAGTATTTAGGGAAAAAGATAATCATTTCTCTTTTGAACAGAACAGTTTTTGAGTTTAAGATGTCTACTGGACATCCAGTTTGAGATGTCTGAAAGGCAACTGGAGATGTGAGATTGAAGGTCAGCAGAGAGATTGAAGAAGCGTAGGTAGATCTGAGAATCATCAGCATGGATATAGGAATTAAATCTATGGCGTCAGTTGATATAGTATAGAGAGAGAGGAGAACAGGACAAAATGCTGAGAGACACCTACGGTTCTAGGGTATGATCTAGAGGAGGATCCAGAGGAAAGAGAGAAGGCATCATCCAATTAGTAGGAGGAAAACCACGAGAGAGTGGTGACCTGAAAACCTAGAAAGAAAAGAATATGAAGGAGAGAATGATTGACAGTGTCAAAGGCTACAGAGAGGTCAAGGTGAATGAGAATTGAGAAAAGGTCATTGGATTTGGCAACTAAGAGATGATTAGTGACTTTGGAGAAAGCAGTTGAATGTAAGAATAAGGTCAGAAGCCAGATTATAAAGGGCTTAAGAAGAGAGTAAAAGGAGAGAAAATGGAAGCACCTACTGTAGATGGCCTTTTCAAGGAATAGCTACAAAGGGCCCAACCTACCTATCCAATCGTTTACTACTGTTTCCCTATGTGAACTTCCTAAATGAACCAGATTTTATTATCCCTGAAAATACATCTTTGGTATTTCTACCTTGATACCTTTATATACACGATTCCTCTCATCTGAAACACTCTCCTCCTAGCCATCTTTCTCAATTTATGTATGTGAAAGCCCACTTAAATTTATTACATCCTCTGTGAATTCTTGACATCTGCTATACTAACAGATATATGATGTTGACGATAATAGTTATAATAATAACAGCAACAAAATTTTAGAAAGATCCAAGAGTGAAATCAAAGCGCCCTCAATAAACTCAACCAACAAAACAATTATTGAAGAAGTGATAGGGTCATGCAGATTTCTTTATGGAATGGAATCAAAAGGGTTTATGATGATGCTACAGGACAAGGTGATACACAACAATTTACAAAAAGTTTATCCAGAAGGAGCTCAGACTTAGTGATCAATGAAAATTATTCAAGGAAAAGGTAGAAACTGTGTAACACTTCACTGAAGGCTGCAAAAAAGTAACACTATTAAATACCTAGAAAGATATAAAACTTGGTAACTAGAATCACACATCAGAAGCTGACTGCCTTCCATAGACAGATAAAAATTCCCCAATGAAACAAATGCAGTACTCAAAATATTCTTGAAAATTTTACCAGCAAAGCATACTAGAACTGTACCACTATCAGAGATCAAACGGTTGCCAATAATCACCCAAACACTGATCCATAAAACTCAAGAACTTTTTAATTGATTTTGTCATGATATAGACTTATAATCTCCATGCTCAACTGTTCTAAAAGAAAAGTCCTTGAAATAGGAAACCTAGCAAGAAATCAAAATCACTTAGACTGAATCTATACATCACTTCTACCATATTGTCTACTACTCAAGTTATACTGAGAATATAGTGAGCCTACATGAAGATGAGTTTACCTTCTAATACTTTTATTCATCTACTAAAACATTTTATCCACTTAGGCAATAGTCTGTAGAACTTTAATACAAAAAATAGGACACTAACTTGTCCTAGGACTATTTCTATCTGAATGCCATCAAAAAGCTGAGGATGAGATTGTGATAATAAATAGCTGACTAATGCAGACAGCATTATTCTCATTTTATAGGTTAGGAAATTGGGCTTTAACTAAGATGTTAAGCTTACTATAAGGCTAGTAAGTGCCAGAGCTAGTAATGAATCACATTTATATAGTGCTTTTCAATTTACAAAGTATTTTCCTTACAACAATCCTGTGAAATAGGTGATGGAAACATTACTATATTCATTTTACAGATGAGTAAATTGAGGTTCAGGCAGTGAGGTGGTACAGTGGATAGAGTGCTGGGCCTAGAGTTAGGAAGACACATCTTCCTGATGAGTTTAAATTTGGCCTCAGATACTTACTAGCTCTGTGACATTGGCAAGTCACTTGACCCTGTTTGCCTCAGTTCCTCATCTATAAAATGAGCTGGAGAAAGAAATGGCAAACCACTCCAGTATCTTTGCCAAGAAAACCCCAAATGGGGTCATGAAGAGTAGGCCACAACTGAAACAACTGAACAACAACAACAAATTGAAGTTCAGAGTATTTAAATTACATGCCCGCAGTCACATGATGAGTAAGTGGTCCAGGCTATATTCAAAGCATTCTTTGGATTCTAAGCCAAAAAGCCTTTCTACCGTATCATGCTGCTTTTCCATCTCTTTATTTGTATGTCTCTAATTAGATTATCAAGCACTTAACCTCCCTGAGCTTCAGTTGTCTAGTACTTACTTCTGTCTCTTACTTGGAATAAGCATAAGAGTGGTGCCACTTATTTGTATCTCCTTCAAGTACCTCTCACTTGTATTTATGATCTCTGATAGAATTTAGCACAAGAAAAATATTTGTTGATTGGCTGATGTCAGCCCTAAAATGGGATGGGTGGGGGCAGCTGGTTAGCATTCCACCTCATTTCTAATATAAGCACTGTCTAGAGGCACTCCTCAATGTTTCCCCTACTGAGTGGATGCATGGCAGAATAATAACTGCCATTTTGCTCATCCAAGGTCACTAGCAGAGAGAGTTCTCTTTTTTATCATGCCTAGCCTCTTACATACCTCGCTTAATAAAAATTAACTCATACTGATAACATAAGTAAGCTTTTTGCTTTGTTACCCTGACAGAAATAGCCCACTTGGTCCTCGCTGCTCTCCCTGAACACTGGCTTGAAAGTCTAGATTTAATTTGAATACCAAGACATTGCCAAACGGAGATTAGTAAGACTCATTATTCATAAACAAAACTTCAACGGAGACTTCCCTTGTTAAAGGAAGTGAGCCAGATTCGTCACAGATGATTAGAGTTACAAATGGAAATGCTTTTGGCATCATGTTAAACCCTGCTGAGCAAAGTCAGTGAGAGGAGCACTAAGGAATTAACAACTACAAAACAAAACAACAACAAAAAAAAAAGGCAACACCTCTTAAAGTTTGGTTTAAAAAATAAGAAGACTCTATCTTCAATGATGAATGTTGATTATATTCGTCATAAAATTAAATAGAAATATATCCCTGAATTGTAGCCTTTGAAGGTCCTCTGGACCTTACCCAGATGGATTGGCAACTGACACTAAGGCATTTATGAGCAAGTCACTTAACCTTTCTGCCTCTGTGTCTTCATCTATAAAATGAGGAAGTTGGACTAGAAGACCTCTAAGGTCCCTTTCAGTTCTAAACCTATGACTCAGAGTATTTAGTCTCAGAGATCATCATCTGACACCCAAATGCATGAAGCCTATGCGCAATTACCCTCACAGATAGTCTTTAGGAATCTAAGAATAGTCTGACCAACTCTTTACTTAAACCCTAAAGTGAAAAGAGCCTTGGACTTGGAGGCAGAAGTGCTTATCCTGGCCCTGTAATTTCTTATATTACTTTGAACTACTCACTTCTTATCCCCTCTGCAGTCTTTGCCACCACTGACTATCTATCCTTTCCTCCTAAATACTCTTTGTTCCTTGCATCTTTGTGATACTGCTCTCTTCTGGTTCCCTTCCTTCCTCATTTTCCTTTGCAGGATCATCATTCATGCTCTGACCCATACTTAGGGGTATATTTCAATGCTCTGCCCTCACGCTTTTCTTTTTCTCTATAGGCTTTCTCTCTCAGTGATCTCTTGAGCTCACACTAGTTCAACCGTTATTTCTATGCAATTGACTCAGAATGTACATATCCAAGCTGTCACCTCACTCCTGCATCCTCAGTTGACATCTTCACCTGGATGTCCCATAGACATTTAGAACTCAACACATCCAAAATAGAACAAATTATCTTTACTTCTAAACACATCTCTCCTCCAAACATCTATATTTCTATCAAGAGGTCCACTAACCTATGGGCACCCACACTTGCAACTTAGGAGTCATCTTTGAATCCTCACTTTCCCTCAACCTCCACATCCAATCATTTGCCAAGTCTTAGTAATTTCTCTCTTCTTCCACAATGTCTCCAGTAAGTATCCTTCTCTGTACTCACATAGCCATCACCTCATTTTAGACCCTTATCACCTTTGCCCTAGACTATTATAAAAACCTCCTTTTTGGATTCCAATCTTTTGGTCTCTTTCCTCTCCAGTGCAACCTTCACAATTGCCAAAGTAACCTTCCCAAAACATAAATTTGACCGTGCCACTAAACTGCTCAAGAAATTTTTCTGAGACTCTACATTTAACATCCTTCATAATCTGACCTTCATCTACTTTTCCAGGCTTACAAACTCAAGGTCTCAACCAAACTGGTCTACTTATTCTGCCCTGAACTTAACCTTCTATTTCTCTGCATACACTGTAGCATATCAATAGCCTTCCTAAAATGTGGTGTCCCAAAATGAACACAATATCTCAGATGTGATCTGACAAGGGCAGTGAACAGCAGGACTATCTTCTCCTAATTCCTAGAAGACATGGTTCTTCTAATGAAGCCCAATATCAAATTGGAAGTCATTAATGATGGAGAGCAGGATCAGGATCATGATTTATTCAGTTCAGGGTATTCCAGGTGTGAAACCTACCTCCATCCATGCAGATCGGTAACTTTTCAATAAACTATAGCCTTGAAGATAGAGTTGCCAGGAACACCAAGACACTACAGACTTGACATGTCTATAGTCACACAAATAGTAAGTATCAAAGGTAGAATTTGAACACAAGGTTTCCCTCACTCTGTGACCAACATGGCTATCTGCTTGTCCTCCAAGAAAAAATTACATAGATGCACAAGCATTACCAGGTGAGAGATCACCTGTAATGGATAAGGTAAGCTTCTGGAGGGCACAGACAATTTCGTTTTGTCTCTGCATCATCATCACGTACCATAACAGCAGAAACATATTACTTGGTGAATTGAATTGGAGGGTCAGAGAAGAAAAATCTCAGTAATGTTGGTTGGTAAAAACATGCTAAGCATAAGTAAGGCATCTATTAGATGTGATAATAAACAACTGCATCTTTGTCCAGGAAAAATATCTCCTCAAACCTAGCAATTCTCTCAACTCTAAATCCTAAACATTTTTATTTATTGGGAACAGAGTCCAGACTCATTATTTTAAGCATAGGGAGTCATAGTACAAAAACTCCACTTACTGATGCAGATTAGTCGGTCTTCTATAATTTAAGATCATAGAATTATATATTTAAAACTGGAACACACATAAGAAACCATCTTGGTCCAACTGCCTCATTTTACAGGTGAGGAAAATAAAGTCCAAGGAGGTTAAGTACAAATGATATTCTTTCTACTGTACCATATTTTCATTACACCATGCCTAATTTTTTTCTCTTTTCAATACACTTTGCTCCCAAGACTTAAGTCTTAGAAAGTTGTCTGGGACACTGACAAGGTACAAATTGAGGATGTTCACACAGTTAAAATGTGTCATAGACAGGACTTGAATCCAGGTTTCCATGACTCCAGCACCAGTCCTCTATCCATTATGCCACACTGACCCTCAACCACAAAGATTTTGATTATAGTAATTTAACTTAGCTTTAATTCCCACTTTCTTTGCAATACATAAAGCACTTCCTTCTCATAGAATACATTAACACATGGCAAAATCAATCACATAGTGGCAGAAATATGACATCTCACTTTTTAGAGTAATCACAGAATTTCAGAAGTAGAAGAAACTTTAGTGGCCACCTATTCCAATTTGTAACTGAAAAAGAGTTCTGTCTACAAAAAACCCAACAAATTGTCCCCCTTTGTTGGAAGGCACTCCCTCCTCAACTCTCTCTTACTTTGTACATGAAGCCTTTTCCATCCTACAATTACTAGTGTTTTCACTTTCCAATTAACTATTTTGTATAGAACGATAGAACACAATCTCTTTGAGGGCAGAGACTATTTCTTTTCTTCTTTTTTTGTCTTTGTATCCCCAGGGCTTAACACACAGTTTCCAGCCCTTTGGTGCTTAATAAAGCTTGATGATTGATTGTATGATTAGTAATCCAGATATTGATGGAGAACCCCAATAAAGGGATACCCATTACTACTTCAGGCAGTCTTTTCACTTTTGGATATCTGAGTGTATTTTTGTCCCTCACATCAAGGCTAAATTAGCTCCTTTGCACATCTACAATTGTTCCTAGTTCTGCCACCTGAAACCAAACCCAAGTCTAATCCCTCTCCCATATGACAACTGGTGAACTACTTTTGAACAAAGCTTTCATATTCCCCTTGATTCTTTTATTCTCCAAACTAAACGTGCTTAGCTTCTTCAACAAATACTCATATAACATGGACTTAAGCCTCTTCACCATTCTGGTTGCCTTTCTCTGGATGTTGTCCAATTTATCGATGTCTTTCTTTATTAGGTGTGGGGGGGGGGAGGGAGAGAGAGACCCAGAACTGAAAACAATACTCCAATTGTGTTCTGAACTTATTCACAGACAGAACAGGTCTGGAAAATGCTCCCTGAAAACCAAGCTTCTCACAGAACTAACCAGAATGACAAGCATTAACCCTGTAAGAGTCTCCCACTTGTTATGGATACTAAGTCATTTTTATATCCCTAGCAGCACCCATCATGAATTATACTCCAAACAATACATGCCAGATGAGTATAAATGGGCAGGATTACCCACCAATAAAAAACAAAACCAAAACTGACCAAGTCAAAAGAGGATCCATCCCTGTAATGCAGCACTGCCATGGATGCTGATGTTTCATGACAGCTGGAGATAGTTGCCCAAGTAGCTGCTTGGTCCCATCATAAGGTATACCCCAAACCATGTCACATGGTATGAATTGACAGGATTCACCAATAGTAAAGAACTGCCCACATAAAAGGAGGATCCATCCAGGCATTGCAGCATTGTCATGGGAGCTGAGGTCCCACAAAGAGCAGGGGGTTCTTACTCAAGATACTGCTTCTTCTAATCCAAGAGCTAAATATCCAATGACCATTTTGTCTGAATAATGTTCAGAATATCCCAGCAGAAGAGACAATATTAGTTTGGTAAGCTCACTATTTTGCATTTTTGGTGACTTTTCCAGAGGTGCACCTGGAAAGAGATCAGAGGGGGTCTGGAAGCCCCTGCAACTCTTATCAGAGCCCACATTTATAGGAAATGGCTTTGTAGGGCTAACTCATCCCTATCCTTCACCTGCCCTTAGATTAACTTTTTTAGGACACTTTTAAACATTTATCAAAAAGAAACAATTCTCAGTTCTCTATCTCTGCCAACAAATTGGTAAGGTTTTGCCGCTTATGGAGTAGGGAGGATGTTTTGCCTTTTTTATGTCTGGCAATATCATTTTTAGTCAGTCTACTCAGAAAATTGGGGTCTTGAGTCAATTAGAGTGTACTCCACTACTCTCATAAATCACGATGCAATCATAGGGTTAGCTAAATATTTGTGGTTATAAATTGATGATTCTTTGATGTCCAAAAGCCTAATCAAGATATAATTTTTAAAGTGGGTTCCTTGTTCATTATGCAGGATAATCTATATTAAATAGGTCACAGTAGAGAGATTCACACCTGCTCCAAGAAAGTTTAAAATAATAATAATAATGAAACAACTAATATTTATATAGTGCTTGCTATGTGCCAAGCACCATGCTAAGTACTTTATAATTACTTTCTCATTTGATCCTCGCAACAACTCTGGGAGGTAGGAAACTGAGGCATTAAATGACTTTGCTTAGGGTAGCACAGCCAGGAAATTTGAGACCAGTTTTGAACTTGGGTCTTCCTGAGTTGAGGTCTAGTGGTCTTTCCACTGCACCCTCTAGCTGCCCAAGAAGAGTATTTCTATTTCTACCTGTAGCCTCAGACTCCCCTTTTGTATTTTCATCAAATTCCACTGGTATCAGACATTCTAATGTAATCCAACATTCAGAAATTCTTCTAAAGAAGGTTGTTAAGGTAGGACAAGATGTCATACCATTTAAAAACACAATACAAAATCTCTTCCAGCCAAGTTCTCCTCCTCCATCATGCTACAAGGGTGGGGGATGGAACCATGGCCATGCTATCAGAGAGTAAGTTCTGATATTCTTGATTCAGTGAGAAAGCTTTTAAGTGTTGGGTCACTGCTGCATCATAGTAGTAGTAGTAAAAGTAGTCATAGTCATAGTCGTAGTCATAGTAGTGGTAACAGTGATAGCAATAGCAGCAGTAGGAGCAGCAGTAGTAGCAGTAGTAGTAGTGGTAGTAGTAGTAGTAGTAGTAGTAGTAGTAGTAGTAGTAGTAGTAGTAGTAGTAGTAGTTGTGATAGTAGAAGTAGTATTGCAGTTGTAGCTCTGCTTGGCTCCAAAAGGTAGGAACAGGAACAATAGGTAGAATTTCAAAGAGGTATTTTCCCAATAATTTAGGCTATCCAAACAGGAATAGGCTACATTGGGAAGTCCTAGATGTCCTTCAGGGTTGTACTGAAACCTTCAAATCAACTTAAGAGAGGTAAGTGTTAAATTTTCAATGTGAACATTTATGCCTCTGGAATCAGCAGATGCTACAAATCAAGAATTTTATTTTTATTTTCTAGACTTAAGAAATTGATAAAGAAAATGTTGATAATGTAGACTAATTTAAACTTGTATTTCGATACTTGGTTTTTCTTTCTTGGAGAGCCAGTTGTTAAATGTTTACCAACACATTCCTGCTTCCCTTTCCTTAGGGATCTTTAAGAAAAAAACTGAATGACCTCTTTCTTGTCCAGTATGTCACAGAGAAAACTCTTATTCAGCTACACACTGGGCTAGATCAACTCTGAGATGTCTTCCAACTCTGAGATTCTGTGTGTTATGGCTATATAATCTCCAGAGTCTTCCCCAGCTTTAAAACACAATGACTTTGTTACAGGGAAGTAAAGAGTCAGTCCATATTTTTGCGTCCAATACTAACCGCAGTATAAGACCTGGCTTTGAGGACTAGCTATGATACTCAATAACTATGTGATTATGAGCAATTCCCTTAAATGTATTGAGCATCAATTTCCTCATCTCGAGAATGGGAGTAACAATTGCATTACCTGGCACTCTGGGTTACTGGGAAGGAATCCAAGGTATTATTATAAAATAAAATTATGCATCAAAAGAAAAGAATATGCAGGCTTTACCAGGAAGAAGTTTGCACTCTGGTTGCAGGGACGTTGCATGTGTATGAAACACCCTCAGAGCAATATGTCAAGATGGATAAATCGATGCAGCACAAATTAAGTACACAAAACGTGAGATGAGAAAAGATGGGGGAAGGAAGATAATTAGGTGAATGAATGAAGGTATGAACAAATGAATGGAAAAGCATTTATTAAGCAGTTGCTTGCTGTATGTCAGACACTACGAGAAGTACTTTAAAAAGAGTATTTACCCTCAAGAAGCAAAAAGAGAGAGCATGTAGGGGAGGAATGACCTGGGATGGGAGCTTTCTTCAGAGAAAGTGGAGAACAGACAGGCACATAATAAAATGGCCTGAGGAGATGATCAGAGGGGTGTGAAGCTACAGGATGGTCTGAAGTCTAGGCCAGCACTAGTTATGTTGGTCTAAGTAAACTAGTTTATGCACAATCACAAACCAACCCATTTACACTCTTGGGTGGAAGTTTTAAAGAAGAATAGATTAACTTCCCCAGGGACTAAGGGCATAGATAGCAATTAAATCTCAGGATTAATGGGAAGTATTTTGGTCCACAGGAAAGATTACTGTCTCTGGAATCACAGGACCTGGATTCAAAACCTGTGTGACCTTGGGCAAATCACTTAATATTCCTGGGTTTCAATTTCCCCATCCATAAAATGAATCTAAGGTCTCTTGTAGCTCTAGACATGTGATTTATATCATATACCTGCAGGGGATACTTGAAAACAGCTATCATGTCTCCCTTAAGCCTTCTCTTTTCCAGTCTAAATATTGTCCTTCAACTAATCCTTAACTGACATGATCTTCAGGGTTTCACCATTCTACATTAAAAAAAAGTTTAAGTTCCAGATTCTGTCTCTCCCTCCCTTTCCCCGCCCCCCCCCCCGAAATGGTAAGCAATCTGATATAGGTCATAAATGTGAAATCTTATAAAATATAAGAATAATATTTTTTAAAGAAAAATGAGATATTTGTCAAATACTTTACAAACCTAAAAGGACTATATGTGTGTGTGTGTGTGTATATATATATATATGTATATATATGTATATATATTTATATATATGTATATATATTTATATGTATATATATATTTATATATGTATGTATGTATATATATTTATATATGTATGTATGTGTATATATATATATTTATATATAAATGCTAGTATTACTAGTACTACAACTGCAATACTACTTCTACCACTATCACTACTACTACCACTACTACTGCTGCTGCTGCTACTACTGCTATTGCTACCACTGTTACCACTACTACTACTATGACTACGACTACTTTTACTACTATTACTATGATGCAGCAGTGACCCAGTAATTTTTGATCTCATTATTTCTAGTGTTCACAAAAGCTAAGTTAAGTAGTCTACTTATTAGAGCTATTAAACCAATACCTAAATTACAAAATTTGAATTTCTCCAGAAGTTTGTTCAAATTTCCCACTGCTACCTGCTACCCCAACTCAGGCGTTTTCATCTACTGTCTATGTATCAGTAAGGCAAGATTCATGACCTCGAGGATGACCATGAGCATGCCTGAATGGTTCGGAATTGAAAAGTATGAAAACCTCTCTATGTACAGGGTGTCCCTAAAGTCTGGACACATAAGAAATTTCATTAACATCTCAGTAACCGTTTCACCGAAGACTCTGTGTTGTTCAGCGACTTCTTTTTCTGGGATATGCTAAAGGAGAAGGCGTACTGAATCACAGATGCAGCACACTTGATTGAATGCATAAACGCATAAAGAGTGAATTGCTAAAATTGATGGCAATGTGGAGTTATTGTATCGAGTTCACATGAATCTTGCAAAGCACATCAACATTGCATCACAAATGATGGAAACCATATTGAAAATGTTATTTGTTAATATTCCAATTAAATAAAATGTTGTTGAAAATTTCATTCATTTCATTTCTTGAAAATATGCATTTTTTCCTGTGCTGTAGTAACAACTCAGATTTGAAGATCTTTCCCACCAATTAATAGGCCATGTGACCTGCTTACATCACAGGAAGCCTAAGTCACATGTGGTGGGGGGAGCTTCCTGACAGGAAAAGGAAGTTATGCCACAGGAAATGCTGAGAGAGGGAGAAAGAGAGCAATTATGGCTGTTAATGGCCACCCTCATGATGGTTAGAACTGAACAGGCTGACTTAGCTGTACTGTGAGTTTGCTTCGGGGAAGACCCCAGCAGGGGGTTGGAGAGGTTTTGGGATGGTGAGGCTCCAGGCTGTGATATGGTGTTTTAAGTTCCTCGCTGTTATGATGAAGTGGGCTAACTGGCTGTGGGAGCTGAACATTTGGTTATGGATATGGTTCTCAGGGGTCTGAATAAATATTATACTTCTTTTACCTTCTTTATGGAGAGTCTCTCATACTTTGTGATATAGAACTACATAGGCATACTCATCATTATCATTGATGTGTTTATTGCCTTATTGATACATGTGTCCAGACTTTAGGAACACCCTGTAGAAGGCAGAGGAAGTATAACATTTATTTAGACTCCAGAGTATCCGATCCCAAGACCAATAACCCCAATTCAACATAGCATTAACTATATTCCAAAACCAGTAAGCCTACCTCAATGTAGCAACAAGGAAATTATAGTACAGTATTATACCGAGGCACCAAGTCATCCTGTAACCTTCCCGCCTGCTAAGCCTTCCTGCAAACAATAACTCACGAATCCTAACCCCCACCTCAGCACTCTCTTCTGCAGCTCCATCCATGCTGGCTCTCTCAATGTCTGCTCTTCAGTGCCCTCTTGATGTCTGCTCCCTCAATGTCTTCTTCTCTGTTCTGCTGCTCTCCATTCTGTCCCTCTTCAATTCTGGTTCTCTCACACTCTGGGCTCTCCTTTTATATAGTCCTAGCCAGCACCTGATTGGCTAGATCTCAGATCTCTGATTGGCTGAATTCATGATTGACTAGAACTCAGTGCACATACCATTGGCTCTGGTCTTAGCAACTCCCCTTAGGGCCCTTAGGGCTTTACGCCCAAATCAGCCTGGTAAATAGAGGCTTTAGGCCTACTCACAAAGATATAATCAAGCTTTCCCACATAGCCCCACCTGAGACCTATTGAATGGGTGCAGATCTTTGATCACATTAATATGACAGTCTGCCATGCATGGAACTCTCTCACTCTTCATCTTCACCTCCTGGCTTCCCTGGCTTTCTTCAAGTCCTAGCTAAAATCCTACCTTATATAGGAAAACTTTCCAAATCCTTCTTAATTCTAGTGTCTCTCCTTTGTTGATTATCCCTAATCCATCCTGTCTATAGTTTATTTATACATAGTTATTTGAATGTTGTCTCCCCCATTACAGTGACCTCTAGGGTAGACTGCCTTACCTTTTTTTTTCCTGTCTTTAGTACTTTGCAGAAGACTTGGTATAGAGTAGGTCCTTAATAAATCTTTATTTACTAACTAACTCTATCCTAACCATATACAAATATTTTAAAAATCTGGATTTAAAAGATTAATACTTAAACTCAAGAGAATAATTTGAACTTTTAGCAGAAATAATAGATAATTAATGAGACTACTTTTTCTTTGAATTGAACAACTCTCAAGAAAAATCAAACCTTATTTACTGACTTTTACATTCAAATGACCAACTAAATGTGAAAAGGCTTTGACTATTTTAATTTTTCTCAGCTGCTCATATCCAACAGCATTTTCTAGTGGACTTTTTCTTTTAGTTACCACTTTAGTTGCTAAGTTTTACACCCCAAGCAACCTCGACCTTCTGGTTCCTGCTTATCAGGATATATGGTTTGCTACACAAGCTTTGTTGTAGTGGTTCGATTGTTTTTCAGTCATGTCTGACTTTGCATGACCCCATTTGGGGTTTTCTTGGCAAGGATACTAAAGTGGTTTGCCATTTCCTTCTCCAGGGTATTTTATAGATGAGGAAACAGAGGTAAAAAGAGTTAAGTGACTTCCACACGGTCACACTAGTAAGGGTCTGAAGGCGAGATTTGAACTCTGAAAGATGAGTCTTCCTGACTCCAAGCCCAGTGCCCTATCCACTGCACCATCTAGCTGCCCTTTGATATACAAGCTGGCTTGGTTTTTATTAGCATGAAATTTTCTACAGGCAGGAAAATATGTCTATTTAAGCAATTAGATGCATCCCCAGTTTATTATATATCATCTTAGCTCTTCCACCCCAAAACATACCTATCACATAATGACAGCAACTTGAAGTGAAATTTCCTCAACTAAAAAATGAGGAACTGGGACTACATGACCTCTGAGGTCCCTTAGGCCTTAGCACGTGCCCTGATATTACAGATAATGGCTAAGTGGCCTTAGGTCCACTAGACCTGGCCAACTACCCTACACTCAATCCTCCTGTCTGTGTTGTTTTTCCCTATTAGAATATGAACTCAGAGCTGGGAGTGCTTTGTTTTCATTTGTTTGTTTGTTTTGTTTTGCTTTTAAATTTGTATCCCCAGGGTTAACACAGTACTTGGCATATGGTAAACACTTAATAAATGTGATCTATTATTAAATGAGATTGGATTAAATATCCTCAAATGTCCCTTCCAAACCTAAATCTATGTTCTTATGATTACTCTGATCATAGTTACTTATTTTAAAAATATATCCCATCACAATCAATCCCAGTACATGAGGTTATAGTCAGAACTCTAGATACTGTGGGGCACATAAGGGTATTGCTATACTTTTGTTCAAGAGCTCCCAAACATCCTCAACCAGAGCATCAAGCCCCTCGGTTGTTTAGAACACAGCAAGTAGGACAATACATTGCAGCTAATTCATCCTTAAGTAGCAATCTGAAGTTTGGTTAGTTTGTTCTAGAAATGTTGGGGAATAGGGGATACTTTGCAGCTTCATACCTTTTAGCTCATTGAATGATGGGGGAGGGGGGAAAGAAAATGAAATGTGAGAAAAAAAGACATATCCAGCGTTTGCTATGGTTTCTTTCTGGTGACACCGGCTAACTGGGCTGTCAAACAGCACCAGGCCAGCCAATAATAGTATAATAACTTATGAAAACTGTCATTGGCTAGCCTAATTTGCATTAACAATTCAGGAAGCCAATGACATTGGTGGAAGGAGGGAATGGTAATAGTCTTTTCCTCTCCATTCTGATACATCTTATATCTAATTCTGGGACTCAAATAGTACAAAATCCCTGAATATATTTCTGATTATACTGTATTTTTGCACATTTTTAGAATTTCATTCCTATATTAATATACAGACACTAGTCAGTTACTCAGAGAAAGGATGTTAAAGTATGGATTTTGGCAAAAAGACAACCAGCAAAATTTCTGGGTTCATTTTACATATTCATAGGAAAGGTAATAATAGGAAACATATGGTTTGTAATAATAATAGTAGAAAACTGTTTACCCTAACACTATATTTAAAACGCAGCTAGTAAGAATATTCTAGGCCTAATTTTGTCTCTGAGAATGAAAAAGGACAGCATATGGCTAACGTTATGCAAGTCTACAGATTGCTTATGGAGAACATTATTTGTTTTTTGTTGGGTTTTTTTTTTTTAAGAATCTCTTCCCAACATTATTTTTTTCACGATATACTGAAGATATACTTGCTGCAAAGATCTTTTTAGTTGTTGTTCTGGGGTGATATCTGCTAAGATAAATCATTATTCTCACAATTACTGCTGCATGTTCTTGTTAAAATATGACTTGGAATATATGGGTGAAAACGTATCCAAACAAAGGAACATCATATAGATGGGAATGATGGGAGAGAAAGTTCTCTTATTTGAAAATATCATTGTAGTACAAGAGGAAGATTGCATTGGTCTGAAACAGAACAATCATATTCCCTGGAAATAGAAAGGAAAGGAGCCATCTTTAAACTTAAGCATGGTCACAGAACATGTGATATCCACAGTGCAATGTCACACTTTCTACTTACTCTAGAGCTAAGATCTGGCAACAACTTAATGTCAGATAGACCAAGATTACCTTCAGGCAAAATCTTATCCATATAAAAGATAACATTAAGTCAACACCATTTCAGACACCAAAAGAACCCAATATTTCAAGAATCCATGATTTCATGCATGTGAATGCCACTTCCATTGATATGGATTATAACCCTTTCATACCGTAGGGGACAGTTTAATGAACTGCTAGAGCTAAAAAAGGAGCATAACCTAGGAATAAACTCTCTTTACTTAACTACACCAGACCACATGCAGACCATGTCCATGCAAGCCATCATCAGGCCCATGCACATAGCTCTTCCAGGTCAGTAGGACCTATCTCAGCTCATAATTGATTGACATGCTCTTTGAGAATGCAAGGTCACCTTCACACCTTAATAAGGCATAAGATAATAGGCGTAGAACCTTAATGACTATATGCACCTAACTTTGACCATCCATAAAAAAACCCTCTGCTTTTTTTGTTTCACAGTCACTGAAATAATTCCATAACAGATCTGCATTGACTGACATTTGCTTACTTTTCCCCTAGACTATGGACAGTGGATAGAGTGCTGGGCCTACAGTCAGGAAGACTCAGTTTCCTGAGTTAAAATCCAGCTTCAAGGGGCGGAGCCAAGATGGCGGCTGGTAAGCAGGTACTAGAGTGAGGTCCATTAGCGAGTCCCTCCAAAAACCTATAAAAAATGGCTCTGAACCAATTCTAGAATGGCAGAACCCACAGAACAGCAGAGGGAAGCAGGGCTCCAGCCCAGGACAGCCTGGATGGTCTCTGAGTGAGGTCTATTCCACACGGAGCTGGGAGCTGGGAACGGAGTGGAGCAGAGCCCAGCCTGAGCGGCGTGGACCATCCAGACCAGAAGCCAGGCAGAGGGGGCCCTAGCACCCTGAATATGTGAGCTGCGGCAGTTACCAGACCCCTCGACCCACAAACACCAAAGACTGCGGAGAAGGTTAGGGGGAAAAGCTGCTGGAGTGGAAGGAGTTCGCGGTTCGGCTTCCAGCCCCGGGGGCAGCAGAGGTGGGGCAGCTACAGCTGTTGTTACTTCCGGCTCCAGGCCCACCTGGTGGGAAGAATTAAGTGGTGGATCAGAGCAGGGGTGCACAGCCTGCCGAAGATCTAAGCCCAGTTCGGGTTGGGGGTTCTTGGGGAAGGAGCAGTGCGGGTCTGACAGAGCTGGCACCTCCCCCCCCAAATGTGGAACATAGAACTCGTTAGTCTACAAGCAGTCATACCCCACTGAAAAACTCAAGGATCAAGTTAGTTGGTTGGGAATATGGCCAGGCAGCGAAAAAGAGCCCAGATTCAGTCTCAGACTTTGGATTCTTTCTTTGGTGACAAAGAAGACCAAAACATACAGCCTAAAGAAGACAATAAAGTCATAGAGCCTACAACAAAAGCCTCCAAGAAAAACATGAACTGGCCCCAGGCCATAGAAGAACTCAAAAAGGATTTGGAAAAGCAAGTTAGAGAAGTAGAGGAAAAATTGGGAAGAGAAATGAGAAGGATGTGAGAAAACCATGAAAAACAAGTCAATGACTTGCTAAAGGAGACCCAAAAAAATACTGAAAAATACACTAAAGAAAACAACACCTTAAAAAACAGACTAACTCAAATGGCAAAAGAGCTCCAAAAAGCCAATGAGGAGAAGAATGCCTTGAAAGGAAGAATTAGCCAAATGGAAAAGGAGGTCCAAAAGACCACTGAAGAAAATACTACTTTAAAAATTAGATTGGAGCAAGTGGAAGCTAGTGACTTTATGAGGAATCAGAATATTATAAAACAGAACCAAAGGAATGAAAAAATGGAAGACAATGTGAAATATCTCACTGGAAAAACCACTGACCTGGAAAATAGATCCAGGAGAGATAATTTAAAAATTATTGGACTACCTGAAAGCCATGATCAAAAAAAGAGCCTAGATATCATCTTTCAAGAAATTATCAAGGAGAACTGCCCTGATATTCTAGAGCCACAGGGCAAAATAGAAATTGAAAGAATCCATCGATCGCCTCCTCAAATAGATCCCAAAAAGAAATCTCCTAGGAATATTGTTGCCAAATTCCAGAGCTCCCAGATCAAGGAGAAAATACTGCAAGCAGCCAGAAAGAAACAATTTGAGTATTGTGGAAACCCAAGTCAGAATAACCCAAGACCTGGCAGCTTCTACATTAAGAGATCAAAGGGCTTGGAATGCGATATTCCAGAGGTCAATGGAGCTAGGATTAAAACCTAGAATCACCTACCCAGCAAAACTGAGTATCATGTTCCAAGGCAAAATACGAATTTTCAATAAAATAGAGGACTTTCAAGCTTTCTCAATGAAAAGACCAGAACTGAATAGAAAATTTGACTTTGAAACACAAGAATCAAGAGAAACATGAAAAGGTAATCAAGAAACGGAAATTGCAAGGGGCTTACTAAAGTTGAACTGTTTTCTTTACATTCCTACATGGAAAGATGATGTGTATGATTCATGAGACCTCAGTATTAGGGTAGTTGAAGGGAATATGCATATATATATATACATATATATATATATGTATATGTTTATGTATATATGTATAAGAGAATGTGTATGTATGTATATATCTATGTGTATATGTATGTATGTGTATATATATATGTAAAAGAGAGAGAGCAGACACAGGGTGAGTTGAAGATGAAGGGAAGATATCTAAAAGAAATAAAATGAAATTAAGGGACTAGAGAGCAACATACTGAGAGAGGGAGATAGGGAGAGATGGAATGGGGTGGATTATCTCGCATAAAGGTGGCAAGAGGAAGCAGTTCTGTGGGAGGAGGGGAGAGGGCAGGTGAGGGGGGAATGAGTGAAGCTTGCTCTCATCAGATTTGGCCTGAGGGAGAATACCATACTACTCAGTTGGGTATCTTACCCTACAGGAAAGAAGAGGGAGGAAGATAAAAAAAAATAAAAATAAATAAATAAAAGGGGGGGAATGATGGAGGGGAGGGCAGATGGGGGTGGAGGTAATCAAAACAAACACTTTGGAAAGGGGACAGGGTCAAGGGAGAAAATTCAATAAAGCGGGATGGGTTGAAAAGGAGCAAAATGTAGTTAGCCTTTCACAACATGAGTATTGTGGAAAGGTTATACATAATGATACATGTGTGGCCTAGGTTGAATTGCTCAACTTCTTAGGGAGGGTGGGTAGGAAGGGAAGAGGGGAGAGAATTTGGAACTCAAAGTTTTAAAATCAGATGTTCAAAAAAAAAGTTTTTCATGCAACTAAAAAATAAGATACACAGGCAATGGGGCGTAGAAATTTATCTTGCCCTACAAGAAAGGAAGGGAAAAGGGGATGAGAGGGGAGGGGGGTGATAGAGGGGAGGGCTGACTGGAGAACAGGGCAACCAGAATATAAGCCATCTTGGAGTGGGGGGGGGGGGGTAGAAATGGGGAGAAAATTTGTAATTCAAACTGTTGTGAAAATCAATGCTGAAAACCAAATATGTTAAATAAATTTAAATTAAATTTAAAAAAAATAAAAAAAAATGAAGGAAAAAAAATCGAGCTTCAAATGCTTAATAGTTGTGTGACCCTGGGCAAGTTTGCCTCAGTTTCCTCATCTGTACAATGGGTTGGACAAGGAAATGGCAAACCACTCCAGTATCTTTGGGAAAAAAAATACTCTTTGTGATGAACATGACCAAAACAACAGAACAACAGACACAATAAAACGCATAGACTACTTCTCCTAGAAGGTTTTGGGGTTTACAGAGCTTTGAAGTATGAGGGCTACTTTTCTATAAAGTATAGTTTTAATGTGCTGACATAGAATAAGATTCTCTAGAACATTGCATCCATATGATTTGTGGTTTTCTAACAGTATTATCATTTTCTTGAACTAATAGGAACTAGTTAAAGTTTAGAAACTTTTACTTCAAACACCACATATATCAGGTCAGCAGGATAAGGAAAACCATTTTAATACTCTAATACATGAAGCTATTATGTAGAAAGAGAAGGAAGGGGTGGGTGAAGAGAGAGAGAGACAGAAAGAGAGAGAGAGAGAGAGAGAAAGAGAGAGAGAGAGAGAGATCATAAACTCAACAAAGGCCAATTATTTTAGAACTTTAAAGTTATGAAAAATGTTGCCCTGTCAAAATATAATTATCCAAGTAAAAGGAGAGAAGTAACCGATAGTTTGTGCACACCTAGTATGAGTTGCAAAATTATGTTTGTCCTACAGTCACTTCCAGAACAGGAAGGATTTCTAACACTGAGAAGTCCTGAGGGAGCTTTTTCAATGAGCAACCAAAAACAACAGATGGTGCCCAATAGAGATAGTGGGGAGAACTGACTGAAAATAACATACAAAAGAAACATATAGACACTAGAGAATAAAAATAGACCCAAGCGCGTGTTATTTTACAAGGAATAAAGATACCCAATAGAACTTTCTGACATCATGGCATAAAACCCTGGAGATAATCAAACCGGAGGTGGGGATATAGGAAGGAATAATCTTTGGTTTTAGATTAGAGCAGTTAAAGGATTAGTAGCCACCGTTCCCCCACCCCCTCACAACCCCGCTCCCCCCAACACACACACTTGTGCCTACATTACCTAACAGCTAGCAAAGATCTCAGGTTCAGATTATAGGATATAAATTTCAAAGGAAAATATTACAGTTTCAAAGGAAAATCAGCAATCACAAGGTCATTGAATTAGAGCTACAAGAGACCTAACATCCTCATACACAACTCCTATATTTCACAGTTGAAGAAACTGAGGCTCAAAATGAGTTCCAGAGAAGTCAAGTAAGTTGCCCAAAGTCACACAGATGGTAAATAGTAGAGCTGGGATTCGAATCCAGAACTGTTTTCACTATACCATGCTGCCTCAGATATTCGTGATCTCAGAGTCACAAGATGGATGGATGGATGGGTAGATGGATGGAAGGAAGGCAAGAAGGAAGGAAGGAAGGGAGAGTAACATGGTACAGCAGATAGGACCTGCAAGTCAGATACGCCTTGGTTCTTGTCCTAATCCTGCCTCTCACTGTTAAAGTCACCTAAACCTTCTGGGGCTTTGAGTGTTCTCATTTGTAAAATAAAGAGCCTAAACTACTTGCCTGCTAAGGTTTCTTCTATCTCCAAAACCTAGGTCTTTTGAAGGGAAGGTGAATGAAAAACATCAAAGATGAAGAACAAAAACAAAATATTCAGCTTTTCATCTTTCAATTAATACCAGTCAAGCACAGCATAGACTATGAAGAGTCAAAAAATTAAAAAGATGGAATTAAAGACATGAATAGATAAGTGGATAGGTAGAAAACTGACAAATGTTCTTCTAGAAAAGAAATATGTTACAAATTTAAAAGAATGAAATTTTTTATTTTCAGGCCAGTTAAGTGCTAAATTTTAACCACAAAAAATAATAAACGATAGTTACTGTTTTCATTTTGTTTTTCAGATTATCAGATTATCCCTATCTCGTCCAGACTGGAAGTACAGAAGCCCTTCAGGCCAGATTGGCACAAGTACTTTCACCTGTTCCATTTCTGACCTAGCCTAGTTTGCCTCTCCTTAGCCAGACAGCCTGAGGGGCTCATCATATTGTTGGCCAACTTAGCATGGATACCAAATCTTAGCTAACAGCAACTCAAAACTCACGCAGGCTTCCCTAATAGCAGGGATTACAGATGTACACCACAATCTTGAGCCTTTTAACGCATACACACACAGAATAGTATATGAATAATATATAATTTCATATATATACATGAATAAATATCATCTATTGCATTACCTATAAAATCTTATATATATATATGCATATATATCACCTGTTATATTATCTATAACAATCTTAAATATACATTGTGTGTGTGTGTGTGCGTGTGTGTGTGTGTGTATGAGTATCACCTATTGCAACAGGAGATATTTATTCAGAATGCCAAAGTTCATGTTAATACAAAAAAAAGTAATGTCATGAGAAAAAGTTAGAAATAATTCAGGTGATGCTTTTATCCTACATCACCTGATGTCATTTTAAGGCTATCTTTTGTATAACAAAAACCTGTTTATTACATGAATCTGAATTTGTTTTTTGTTTTTCCAGGAGCGGGGATGGATTACCCTAAACCAGTGGTGATGAACTCAAATAAAAATGAATCAGTGCAGGCCACATATTGGCTTAGAAAATCACAAATTAACATTATCTATGTTTTGTTGCATTTTAAATTATTTTGCTAAACATTTCCCAATAACGATTTAATCTGGTTCAGTGACAGGTGTTTCCAGATGAGGCAAATGAGACACCAGGATTAAGAAGTGGGGCAAACAAACAGTGCAGACCTAGATCAAACTTTGACCTTCACTTCATAGGTACTTTGGCCTTAACTGACTGAGCTAAACAAAGATAGGGATGGAAAGTTGTGAGTCATTTAGAGAGGGCTCTAGAAGCCCAGAAGTAAACAACTTCCTGACCTTCCATTCAGTGATTTTACTCCATCTACCAGTGATAAGCTCCAGGCCGGCTGTCCAAGGATCAGGCTAGCCAAGTGTACAGAGGTGCAGCACCAGACTGAGCTGACATGAAAAAATTTTCACTAATGGCAACTCTTGAAAATCATCTACTAAATTTTATAGAGGGCTGCAGCCTACCTCAGTAGAGGGCTCTTAGTCTCTTAGACTCAGTTGGAAGAAACTTCAGAGACCAACTAGCCCAAACTCCTTATTTTACAAATAAGTAAATGAGACCAACAGATGTTAAATGACTTTCTCATAGTCATATCAATTGTAAGTAGAAGACCTAGAATTTGGACCCAGGTCTTCTCACTCCAAAGCATTCACTCATTCTTCTCTACCACATTAGCCACACTATGGAAATTACAGCTCTTTGTGGTGCTAATGTGATCAAAAATCTTCCTTGCCCATTTAATAGGTCTCAGGCAGAGCTAGTTAAGGGAAGCTTGATTAGGAGAGCCCTGTTGTAGGAAGGCCCATGTGTTAAGTAGGTGCTAAGCCACAGGCCCATATTCTTTTGCTATTAGGTAGTAAGCCCCAGTTCTACTCAGGATATATATACCCTGTGGGTAGCCATTAAGCTCAGACTAGAGAGCTGCATAGACTAGAGAGCTGGGAAGAGACAGCGAGAGCTGCGAGGAAGAGGAGGAGGAGAAGGAGAAGAAGAAGAAGGAGATACAGAGAGAGAGCTTGGAGAGACAGGAACTGGAAGAGATGTAAAGGCAGCAAGAGAGAGAAAGATCTAGAAGGGCTCTGAGAACGGCAAGGATTTTCAGAACTTCAGGAGGAGAGGATGCAGGTAAGCAGACAGTAAGGATTTGTGAGTGAGTGTTTACAGGAAGTCCCTAGCAGAAAAGAAGGTTACAGGATGGCTTGGCTCTTTACTGTGATACTGTGTTTTAATCTCCTTGGGGTTATATTGAGGTATACTTAGGTCTTCGAATACAATTACTAATATGTCAAAAATTGGGGTTATTGGTTCTGGAATTTGATCCTCTGGTGTCTGAATAAATGTTTTACTTCTTCTGCATTCTATACAGAGAGTCTCTTATACTTTGTGATTCCAAACTATACAGGCATATTCATGTTCACCATCGATTTCATGAATCTTGCCTTACTGATACACTCCCTGAAGGAAATATTGAAGTGTTAAGGAGAAAATCACATGTTTCTACTGTTTAAAAATGAAAAGTTTTCAAGAGGGCAGATACTGAACTTGCACTTAGCTTTACTCATAATCTCACCTCCATGTTGCTAACTCAAGCCTTGATTGACTGCCACCTCCCTCAGCATCTTCTCCCCTCTGGTTGGTGGGCTGGAGAGTGGAGTACCAAATCCTTCTCATTTCCTCCCTTTATAGAAGGCAGAATGGGACTCTGGTGACCCCAACCCTCATTTCTACTTTCCTGTCTCCTTTTTTGTGTTGTCTCTTCCCATTAGGTTGAAGCCTCCTTAAGGGCAGGAACTGACTTCCTTTTTAGTAATTATATTCCCAGATCTTAGCACAGTGCCTGATACATAGCAGAAGCTTTAAAAAGGTTTACTGGATTCTAGTAGACTTGCTATTTTGCCTTTCTTTACTGATAGATCCATTTTGCTGCAGTAAAACTGCTTTAGAATTATTCTTTTTTTCTTTTGGGTATGTGTCTACAATCCAGATCACTTAAAGCATTGGTGTGGTACAACTTAGAGAAGGTTTTTAAAAGATTTTTTCCCAATAATGTAATGAAGTTTAGATAAAATTATCAAAATTTGCCTTAAAGAAATCAATATTGTATTCAAGAGCAAATTCAAAGTAAAATCAGCACATCTATGCAGTGCCCTGACTTTTTTTTTAATTGAGAGATATGAGAGACATTTATACCTACATGCAAACTGATCATGTACGTAAGAAACAAATACATTAACAGATTAAAACAGCCCCAGATCCATGCCAGGCAAAGTTAGCAAACTTCAATCTTTTTTTTTACTTTTTCCATCCTCTAAAGAGAACATAGGAAAGGAAGATCAAAGGAAGAAAAGAAGATTGCCTACACACTTTGGAATTCTAATTTTATATAGATATTAAGAAAAGAAGGAAGAGATAGAGTTTGGATTTGTTGTTGTCATTGGGGGATGATTTTTTTTTATTTTTTTTATGGCTAAAGCCAGACTAGGGTGATAGAATGTATAAGTTTGGTTCATGAACAAACTTTATGGATGTTCCGCAACAACAGATTACACATATGGTAAGTCAAGACAAAATGAGAAAGTTATCAAAAGCCCTAACAACATGCTCTCCACCTTGATCCTCACATACTGTACAAAGTGGATAACTCAAGTCAGTTGGAAACACAACAGTTATAATCCTTTTGAGATGGAGAATTCTAACAAAACATTGTACTATAGAACTTATATTTTTACTCACCCATATAATATTTCTCTGCATAGTATAATTAAAATAGTAAATGAAAAGTTTATTCACTCTGATAAATATTCCCATAAAGTACTTGGCATGATTCATCTGAATCTTTCTTCCACCCATGAGTGTTTTTTCTCGAGATTTCAAACAGGGAGGCTTAAGAGCCACAACATAGTAATTCCTTCAGTTACTCAATTTTAAGATACCAAAAATAGTCCAGATTGGGGGACAGAATAGGTGAGAACAGATGCTATTCCTTACCAAGATTTTCTTACTTGTGAGCGCTGCATCCCATGGGACAACAAACAGCAGATTAGGAGGCCAGAACTTGATGGGAAGACTCATAGGTTCAACTGTTTGGTCAAAGATGGATACAGCAAAGCTGGTATCAATAAATCTTGCATTCAGTGGGCCTCCATCTCATTAGCCTAAGAGAGTACAGATTTAGATATGAAAATATGATTAATCAATGGCCTATTTTCAAAAGGAAAGATTACTAGATGGCAATCAACTCAAGATGTAGAAACAAACCTAACTTCATGAAAACAAGCATTACAGGGATAAGCCTTTACATGCATATCAAATTCCAGAGGATGGAGCTTGGCCAAGACATCTGTGTGCCCTAGGCAAGGTTTAAAATTATGGTCTCCTCATTACCAATACTCCATCCACACATTTGAAAGTTTTGTCTCCTATGTGTTACTTTGATCTACTGAATGTTATGAGCCTTAACTGTAGCATATGCTACATGATATCACATAATACCTTTATACCTTAGAGAGAGGAATTGGGGACATTAAAATATGTATTTGTTAAAATTAATATTAAGAATCATCACATGTACTCTCCTACACATTTTTAAAAAGGGAAACAAATGTTTGCCACAAGTATTATATAGTGTCAAATAGGATATCCAGAATAAATTTACAACAACAAAAGTCATTGCTGTTGATTTTTTTTTTGCCATAGACTCCCATTTGCAATGACTGCATCGATATTAATATACCACTGCTACCAATGCTGCTTGCAGCTGCTGTGGAGGTTTAAGACCAATAATACCAGCACACAAGAGGGCTGATAGCACGGGTTCTTTGATCTGCTTTAACAAGGAAGTAACTTTAAGGGGTCTAGAATCTTACTTTAATTAAACATACATATATCATTCACTTAGGTCAGGGGAAAAAGTTCAGCACCCTGAACTTCAGTGGAAACACAAATAGAAATTATAAGGAGAAATTATATAAACAGAGCAAATAACACAAAGCAGGAGAAAGGGCTTCTGTCTGTCCATAGCAATACATACATAGTTACCAGAGAGAGAAGCACCAACATCTCAGTTTTCAAATCCAGGGGGCTCCTTAAAGGCTACTCAGAGTCTTGTCTGGCCAAATCACATGAACACTTTTCCAATGAGTGAGTCCCCAAAGCAAAATGCTAACCTCAGAGTGTATATATATATGTGTGTGTGTGTGTGTGTGTGTGTGTGTGTGTGTGTTATATATATGTTATATATATATATATATATATATATATATATATATATATACACACACACCCTTCTTCAGGGTCAGAGGGCATCATAACCATATGACTCAAATTCATGTGACTTAAGCAGGTTATCAAAGACTCTTGATTCAATCAAAGACTCTTGATTGAAACAAAGGCAATACTCAATCAAAGGCACTTGATTGCCTTAGTGCTGAGAAGCATTCCAAAAGAAAAAACAGTGAAAAGTCCCACTTTGGTTGCCATTACACCAGAATACTGCAAAACCTCATCAGTGTACTTCATAATAGTGCAAAAGAGATCAATCTAACCATCCACAAAAACAAAGCAGATAAAGAAACATGTAATACTGCTGTATAGACAAGGTATCTAAAGATATTTGTACCAATATTTGTATCTTAGAATGAACTAGAAAAGAAGAATGAATCTGGTTCATAATTGATTAAGAGGAGTTATTTGAGAAGTTGTGCCATGCTCTCCAATAACTCCAAATACTTGCTGCTGCAGAAACATTTCCTTAGCACCAATTTTCTCCAAATAATGATATAAGCCTGAAAATAATGGAATGGGGGGAGGAGCCAAGATGGCAGAGTAAAAGCAGGGACTTGCTTGAGCTCTTTCCCAAATTCCTCCAAACACCTGTAAAAAATGACTCCAAACAAATTCTAGAGCTACAGAAGCCACAAAATGACAAAATGAAACAAGTCTCCAGCCCAAGACAGCCTGGATGGTCACTGGAAAGGATCTATTGCACTATGCTGGGAGTGTAGCACAGCTCAGTGTGGGCCACACCAGCACAGACCAAGCCAGAGCAGACTGGGCAGTGCAGGCCTAACGGTACTGAATCATTGAGCTGTGGCTGTTCCCAGACTTCTCAATCCATAAACACCAAAGATAACTTAGCAGGTAATTGGGAAAACTCTGTTAGACCTGGGTGAGAGAAGGGTGTGGTCTGACCCCAGCCCTGGAGCAGAACAGGTAGCTGCAGCAGAGGCAGCAGCAGCCATGGCAGTAGCTGCTTCCAGAGCTCCAGGCCCACAGATAGTGGGGGGAATCAAGCAGCTGATCAGAGTGGGAGTGCAGGGATCTCTTTGCTGGCTCTGAGGCAGGATTCTCTTGCTTTGCCCTCCTTGGATCTGGGTCTCAGTCCTGGTTGGTGGTTCTGGGGTGAGGAGGAGTGCTAGGGTGGCAGAGTTTGTGGTGGTTGTGGAGAATGAGTCCTCTTAGCAGTTCCAAGGCAGAAAAGAGTGCTTGAGGTCACTCACAGACCAGAGCACAGGCCAGCAGAGGAGTAAACCGTTCCTTGGATCATACCACCTCAGAAGAACAGAAAATTTACAGATGCCTACAAGTAGCTCTGAAAAGAGGAGAGCAAAATACCTGAAGCTTGGGGCAGAGCATTCTCCACCCTAGAAACAGAGTCATACCTTGACAAAGAGCTCAAAAATTAAATAATTGGCTGGGAAAATGAGCAGACAGCAAAAAAAAAAAAAAAAAAAAAAGAAGCTCACACTAGAGAAGATTACTTTGGTGACAAAAAAGATCAAAACATACAACCAGAAGAAGACAACAAAGTCAAAGAGCCTACATCAAAAGCCTCCAAGAAAAATATGAATTGGTCTCAGGCCATGGAAGAGCTCAAAAAGGATTTGGAAAATCAAGTAAGAGAAGTAGAGAAAAAATTGGGAAAAAAAATAAGAGGGATGCAAGAAAACCATGCAAAATGAGTCAACAGCTTGCTAAGGGAGACCCAAAATATACAGAAGAAAATAACACCTTTAGACTAACCCAAATGGCAAAAGAGGTCCAAAAAGCCAACGAGGAGAAGAATGCCTCAAAAAACAGAATTGGCCAAATGGAAAAGGAGGTCCAAAAGCTCACTGGAGAAAATAATTCCTTAAAAATTAGAATGGACCAAATGGAAGCTAATGACTTCATGAGAAATCAAGAAATTATAAAACAGAACCAAAAGAATGAAAAAATGGAAGACTGTGAAATATCTCATTGGAAAAACTACTGACCTAGAAAACAGATTTGGGAGAGATGATTTAAAAATTATTAGACTACCTGAAAGCCATGATCAAAAAAAAAAAGAGCCTAGACATCATCTTTCAAGAAATTATCAAGGAAAACTGCTGTGATATTCCAGAACCAGAGGGTAAAATAGAAAGGGAAAGAATCCACCAATCACCTCCTGAAAAAAGATCCCTAAAGAAAAACTCCTAGGAATATTTTAGCCAAATTCCAGAGTTCCCAGATCAAGGAGAAAATATTGCAAGCAGCTAAAAAGAAACAATGCGAGTATTGTGGAAACACAATAAGGATAACACAAGATCTAGCAGCTTCTACATTAGGGGATCAAAAGGCTTGGAATATGATATTCTAGAGGTCAAAGGAGCTAGGATTAAAACCAAGAATCACCTACCCAGCAAAACTGAATATAATGCTCCAAGGAAAAATATGGATTTTCAATAAAATAGAGGATTTTCAAGCATTTTCAATGAAAAGACCAGAGCTGAATAGAACATCTGACTTTCAAATACAAGAATCAAGAGAAGCATGAAAAGGTAAACAGGAAAGAGAAATCATAAGCGACTTACTAAAGTTGAACTGTTTGCATTCTTACATGGAAAGATGATATCTGCAATTCATGAGACCTTTCTTAGTATTAGGGTAGTTGAAGGAAATATACATATAGAGAGAGAGACAGAAGGCACAGGATGAGTTGAATATGAAGTGATGATATCTAAAAAAATTAAGGGGTGAGAGAAGAATATATTGGGATAAGGAGAAAGGGAGAGATAGAATGGGGCAAATTATCTCACATAAAAGTGGCAAGAAAAAGCTGTTGTAATGGAAGGGAAGAGGGGGGAGGTGAAAAGGAATGAGTGAACCTTACTCTCATCGGGTTTGGCTTAAGGAGGGAATAACATACACAGTCAACTGGAAATCTTACCCTACAGGAAAGTAGGGGGGAAGGGGAAAGGGGGGCAACAATAGAAGGGAGGACAGATTGGGGGAGGGGGTAGTCAGAAGCAAACACTTTTGAAAAGGGACAGGGTTAAAGGAGAAAATTGAATAAATGGGGAATGGGATAGGATAGAGGGAAATATAGTTAGTCTTTCACAAGATGACTCTTATGGAAGTGTTTTGCATAATGATACATGTATAACCTATATTGAATTGCTTGTCTTCTCAAGGAGACAGTGTGGGGAGGGAAGAAGGGAGAGAATTTGGAACTCAAAGTTCTAAAAACAAACGTTAAAAACTGTTTTTACATGCAACTGGGAAATAAGATATATAGGCAATGGGGTATAGAAATCTATCTTGCCCTATAAGAAAGTAAAGGGGTGAGGGGATGGGAGGGTGATAGAAGGGAGGCAGACAAGGAAAATGAGCATTAAGAATACATGCCATCCTGGGGTGGGGGAGGGGAGAGACAGGGAGAAAACTTGTAACTCAAAATCTTGTGGAAATGAATGTTGAAAACTAATAATAAATAAATAAATTTTTAAAAAGAAATGAATGGAGTATTCCAATATAAAAAGAATAATAGTTATCCAAAGATTAATGGAAAGATGCATGCTGCAAATAACCAGACCATCACATATTATCAATGAGATCTTAATACACAAGTGTGGAAAAACATTAGGGAGGATATTTGTAAGCTTTAAAAAAGGTTGCCCAGTAACTTAATGAGGATGAAAGAAAATATCATGAGTGATACATTGGTATCCGGGAGGGTGAGAGTACCTTTTTGTTCCCTTTTACCCCTTCCTTTTCTGTTATTCTTTTTTTTCCTAGTAGCAGAGAAGGTCTCTAGTCTTATAGAGGGAGAAAATTAAAGATGAGAGACAACTTTATCCCTAGTACCTTAGCAAGATCATCCCATTACATTCCACTTCTTGGGAGGGGGAAGGAGTTGTCTTATTTTGTTTCAAATTGATTTGTTCTTTTTTGTTTTAATACTTCCTAAGAAGTCCAAATTTCTAGTTACTCTTACCTATGGGGTTAAATTTCCAATCATTTTTACTCATATTTGTGTTTTGTCATACGAGTAGGTATTAGATTTTGTTAATCACTAATTACTTTTACAGAAAGGAAAACAACAATACCTTCCTTGAATTATTCATAATTGTGAGTATCTTGTAATTAGATCAACAAGCCACATTTGTGGCTTCTTGTGGATCATTAGCCAAAACTTAGAAATTATTTTGGGTGTAATGTTATTCCTGGTAACGGGAGTCCATCGGTTATTAGGAAATCACAAATGTGAAACAGGAGCTGGCACTTGCTTAAGCTGGGATCAACCAACCTTACAAAGGTACCAAGAATTGTGTTCAATTGACATACATTAAGAGCATAAGTAGCAACAAAATAATCATATATTTATGAGAGGCAAGAGGCATTGTAGTGGACAGAAAGCCAGCCTCAGGTCTCTTTCCTAATCTTACTTAATTCTCTTGCCTTCCATCTGTTATTTTCTATTTATCCTGTAGATACCATTTTTTTTCATGCATAGGTATTTGCATGTTGCCTCCCCATTAGACTGTGAGCTCTTTGAGGGAGGGACTGTCTTTTGCCTTTCTTTGTATATGCTCCATATTTAGCTTAGTGCCTGGCACATAGTAAGAAAGCCTGATAAATGTTTAGTGGCTGATTGACTCTGCCTCTGATATATACATTGAAAAGTGACTTAACCTCTAGGGGTTCCAGGCAATGCTAAAACTAAAAATGACAGAAAAGTTGCAGATCTCCTTTGGTAAAGGGTGTTTTCTCCACAAGAGTTCATTATACCAATGAATTTACAACCCCTGCAATCCCATAGACACCCAGAGGTGGATAAAAAGCATTTTTCAAGAAGTCACTATTAAACTTTTAATTTAAAATGAAGTTATTTTCATTGGTTTAGGAAAATCCTGATGAGGAAATTCTCTCCGTCATTTAGCACTTGAACTAAGTTGCTTGGGCCACTGAGAGGTTAAGTGACTTACCCTGGACAACTTGGTGTCAGAGATTTCAACACAGGGCTTCCTGACTCAGAAATATGCTTTCTGTCTGCCACGCTGCAATACCAACAAATACTTAAAACTTTTCAATGTTCCACACTTTTAAAAGAGTTTTACTTTGAATTATTAGCTTGAATTCACTCAAATTAAAATCAAGACTAAGAAGCAATAATGATACTGGAATTAAAGAGTCAGATTCAAACTTAGGAAAAATTGCATTCAAGTCCTGGTTCCAACACAAACTCCCTGTGTGAACCTGAACAAGTCACTTATTGTTCAAGTGCTCCCAAGCAACACTTTAACATGCTAAGTTATTTTTTTTAAGGCGGGAAAAGCAGGGCAATTGGGGTTAAGTAACTTGCCCAAGGTCACACAGCTAGTAAGTGTGTCAAGTGTCTGAAGCCAAATTTGAACTCAGGTCCTCCTGACTCCAGGGCCAGTGCACTACTCACTGCGCCACCTAGCTGCCCCCTAAGTTATTTATTATATTACAATTGATAACACTATAAATTGCTGGGCAGGTTACAACCTGCTTTAGAAGATGCAAGTCAAATCACAGATCTGGTCTCTAAACATACACACACACACACACACACACACACACACACACACACACTCCTCCAAAACAAAACAAAGAAAAGAAAGAATATAGATTCTTTAATCAAGTGAAACTATATTGTCTGAAACCTTTAACCCCATTCAACATGCAATTTATTAAGTGCTAGCTATATTCTAGGCACTATAAAGGGATGAGAAATAATTTTCTGTACTGAAAGGTGATATCCATATCAGAAAGATAACACAAGGAATGGGTTAGGTTTGAACTGACAATCCAGACAAGGGTAATTCACTTGACTTGGGGAAGCAACAACATAAAACAGCTTTTTTGACCAAGTGGACTTTGACTGTCAAGCAATTTCCTGTCCTAAACAGACAATATTGCCTGTGCCTCAGAGTCATCAGTGCAAAATCTAAGAAGCACTTTACCACGGCATCAAATAAGATTTGGAATGAAAATTTCATTTCAAAGCAAGAAAAATTTGCAATAATTTTCTATAATGCAAGAAGACTTTTTTAAGCACTGCTATTGTAGAAGCAATTCTAAATAACAGAGCTTGTCTTATAATAGCATTTCTGTAATAATGGTGTTTTATAACAGAAGTGCTATTATTACAGAAATGGCATTATAATGGTGGCATTATTATTGTTGAATCTCTCCTATAACAGAAGTGCTAAATAAGCCCATTTATATTACAGAAATTTCAAATTCCTCCCTCCTCAAAACAGAAAGTGCTTTGGCCATTCTATTTTACATGATTCCATTACAAGAAAACCTGTAAGAGTTGACCAAATATTGGAAGATGTGTCCAGGATACAGACACACACATATCCATGGAGTATCATGGCTGGCAATAAGAAGGCTCAAGTTCCATTATGGAGCCATTGGGCAAGTTGTTTAACCACCTTAGCTGTAGTTAGAATGCAATCCCTTTGAGAAGAGACATTATTTCATTCCTTATATCCATGCACTTGTATACTCTTATGTAGTTTAATAAATGCTTCCTCTTTGATTGATTATTTGTAAAAAAAAAATAAAAATAAAAAGTGGTTGGATTAGATCATTTCTAAAGACCCTTTACAAGCCTGAAATTCTATTCTAATTCCAAATGTTCTGTCTATCATATGGACAAGATTTCTCCCAAATTAGCAAAGAAACTTCTTTCGTGAAGTAGAAAGTTCAGCTGGATTACTGTACCAAATTCTTCTATTTTTCTACTTTTACAATAACATGCTGCACTTACGAGTATGCTGGGGTTTTAATTTATGCTCATATCTTTTCGTGAACATATATAACTTATCAATTTGCAAATCGCCAGAAGAGATGGACTATGACTTTTATTCTTTTCCTTTCCCCTCTATATGCCCAATTTAGTGCTCTTCCGATAGCTGATACAAGTCTACTATAGAAAACCTAATATTCAAAAATGCTACAAATCCTACCAGAATCAGAAACTAACATCTTCCATTCTAAAGTTAGTGGAATACTTCTCAGGGGCTCCTTATATTTTCCATGTTGGAATAAAGCAATAAAGTATTGGATAAGGTTTGAAGTGATAAAAATGTAATATTCAATAATAGTTACAGCACAGAAATGCATGGACAGAAATCTTATATCCATGCCAAGTATCTTAATATAAATTTCACTCCTCATTCAATAAAATATATATTGCTTTGCCACATATTTAGTAAGTATTCATCAAAAGAATGTAATAATATATATGTAGATCTATATAATATAGATGAATGAGTAAATTTAAGTTTATAAAATTCTATTTTTTATTAAAGTTACCTTGATATTTTCTGCTGTTGAGTTTCTAGTGCAGCAAGGAAGACAGGGAAGAATTTAAGTTCCAAAGCTACTGACCTTTTTAACATTACAATAAAATCCTATATACTTCTAAGTTGATACAATTAGATTACACTATCTGGTTAGGATTTGGTCTATGAAACAGTCAAGTCGGGAAATTCAATAAACTCATATCCTCCAAAGGATTTTTTTACATTTTTTAGACTGTCATGAAAGCGTTTGGCATGTGTTTGTATGAAATGAACTTATTTTATTATTGATTTCAGGCAGAGGAAGGTTTTGCTAGATTTTTTCCCTCATCCTGCATTGCCTTGGAAGATAATTCTCTTTAGGGCACTAGCCCCACTATAGTTAATAATGACAATTGAAGCTATCAAAAGCAATCATAAGAAAAAAAAACACCCAAGTACTAACCCCATTTTTACATGCAAAGAAAGAAATGATGTGATAACAACATTCTTTTTTTAAAAAAAATCAAAATAGAGAAAGAAGGAAAGATGATTATTTTCAATAAATTCCTAATAATTAGATTCTAGTCACATACACTTGCATTTCATTATACACGTATACTGTAGCAAGTAAGTTTATCTGGTTAGGACACAAGACTAATGAGGCCCAGAGTGAGAGCCATTGAGCTTGGCTCCATTCCATGGCTGTAGAATTGACCCCTGACCCTGACCAGCCATCCTTCAAGTGCATGCTGTTCACAGGGACTCATGGGGAGGGTTGGGGGGAAGGGCAGAGGAAACAGAGAGATGGAGTACCACAAACTCATACCGTTAAAAAAAATCATAAACCGCTTATGCCTTGCTGATGGTGGTCCAGTCAGTGGCATCATCCTCATAGGTCGAAGAAAACACATTACCATAAGGTGCGTCTCTTGACTAGTGCATGAAACTAATGAATGAAGCCAAACTTTTAGGTTTAATCCTTACCTGGGCCAATGGGCCCACAAGAAAAAACACATGAGCTTCATCGCTTGTGCCACACAGTTCATCTCTCCTTTCTTCCACCATCTCTCAAGAGTATACTATTGTTCCCAAGGGCAGCTAAACAAGTCAAAGTAGACAACTACTTACATATCAATCGTGCTTCCTGGAGGGGAAAAAAAAACCAAGTCTTACAGGCATCTTTCTATGCAAAAGGTCAGTACTTAGTTACTTCCAACCCAACATATCACAACAATAGTTTTTTTGACGAGATCAATGATTTCCTTAAATACAGTACTCTGAATGGGGAAACCTGCCTCCATCAGTGCAGATTTGCACCTACTCGGCAACTTTATATTCTTGGGATACTTTATATTCTTTATATTTATATACTTTATATTCTTGGGATACTTCCATGAATTGCCCAAGGCCATACAACCAGAGTGGATAAGATGCAGGACTTGAACCCAGGTTTTCCTGATTCCTTGGCCTTCTCTCTATCCTCAATGACATAGTAGTCTTTTAGACAAATTAAAAGAATGAGTGGAAGGGCAGATACTGAGGTCTTTGAGCAGGTTCAGCTAGATGGAGCAGTGGATAGAGTGCTGCGTCTGGATTTAGGAAGACTCATCTTCCTGAGTTCAAATCTGGCCTCAGATACCTACTAGCTGTGTGACCCTGGACGAGTCACTTACCCTGGTTTATTTCCGTTTCCTCGTCTGTAAAACGAGCTGGAAAAGGAAATGTCAAACGACTCAGGCATCTTTGCCAAGAAAACCCCCAAGGGGGTCACAGAGTCAGACACAACTGAAGCAAGTAAACAACAATCTCCCAGGGCCCTTGTGATAATCAAATGAGATGATATCTGTAAAGCACTTAGCATGGTGCTTGGCACAGAATAAAAGTTATTATTAGTATTTTATCATCAAGCCATTACATCTAAAAGCTAATAATGAGAAAGACCAAGGACAATTTTGTTTGTATACGAGCCCTCAAAAAGCATAGTATCCTAGAGTCACTTAGTACAAGGGAATTGAGAGTTTAAGTGCCTTACCCAGGGTCACGTGGTTAGCATGCATCAAGGCATCGGGCCTTCTTGACCACTATCCACTATGCCAACCTCTATCCACTGTGCCAAGCTTCCACTGATATGGCTGTTCCCTAATAATAAGACCCTATGCTTATACAGTACTCCAAGTTCACAGAGGTTAACAAAGCACTTTGCTCACAATAATACTGAGAGGTAGGTTGCATAAGCCTAATTTTCCCCCACATACTCATGGGAAGTCTGAAGCTCTGAAATGTTGTATCAAAGGTTGGGTCTTCTAATTAAAAGATCACTGCTTTTTCCACTATAAAGAGCTGCCTCTCCTTTATTGTTGCCAACACAGAATTTTCTAACAAACTGTTAAATAACTGGGAATAAGAGAGTTCTGGAGATTCATTTCTTTTTAATGTTTAGTTAAAGACAGACTTCTCTCCCCCGCCCCCCAAAAAATGGAACTTTCTTTCTCAAGCCTCCTGTACCCAAGAAATCTCAAGGGATTATGGTTCAGTGTCCTTCTCTGAAAACTTACTATACGCATTTGGCCACAAGATAAGAGCTCTCCTGGGACCAATGCTTAGAACAAACTTGAATTTCTCCTGGGGTTAGAAGCTCTGTTGAATAGCCCGCTGCAGCTCAATATATACAGAAAATGGAAAGGGGGGGAAATGGAAGCAGGAAATGGGAGTGTGAAAATTGGGGATTAGTTGATTAAAAAAGAATCATCAGACGGCATGGAAAGGAGGCAAGAAGGGGTTGAGGGTAATAAAGCCAATTAGTGGATCAAAGGATAAGAAGCAACATTTTGAAATAAAAGAGTGATAATTTTAAGCAGCAAGAGAGAGAGATTAGAATACAGAAGTGATAATACTATGCAGTTGAGGCAGGAGATGTTAAAAACAAACTGAATAGCAAAAACAAAAAGGAAAATGAAAAAAAAGTCCACCACAGATTAAACATCTGCTTAAATGAATCACTCCTTTATTTTGGATCCTCAGACCAGATGTGCTTTTTGTTCTCATTTGCCCTTCCTGTCTGCAACCTGCGTCTTGGACCAGTCGATTCTTCCGATCATTTCTACTCAATTCCTCGTGCCTTTGCTTTTCATAATAAACTGCATCCCCAGATTCTCTTCCCACTAACTAATCCTCTTGTTTTTTATTTTCCCATAGACTAACAAACAGTTCAAAGACAAATATGATTTTTTTAATATAATGTTTTCAACCTCTGATATATGTTGTAATATCTCTCTCTATTGTAAGCTTCCTGATTTCTCTACCAGCTGTCTGCCTCCAGTTTTTCTGCACTTTGCTAGTGAGCAAAACTGGAGGGAAAAGTTATAGTGCAAATTCTTATAACACATTTGTATCTTAATTTGACTATTTAAAGCTACATCTTCCAGAATTATAGCAAGTGACTTTGTCAGAGAGCAGGGTGCCACCAGAGCTGCAGCTGGTATTCTATGGGAACTTCACACACTAGGGCCAGAAAAGTCCTTGCTTCTAAATACACATCCACTGCTAGGTGACAAAGGGCAAATTATCATCCTCACTGGAGTCTCAATTTCCATCTCTAAGACAAAGAGCTAGACCAGATTCATCAGAATCACAAATGACTCAATAAAACTTTTTTTTTAAAACATTGACACCCTTTAAAATCTTACCCTTTTGCTACCTTTTGGCATGGAACTCTGAATTCTCAAAGCCAGTGGAGTGTAAGCCTTCAAAAATCTTACAATCTAGTTTCTCTTAAAAAGAAAACATCTTTGCCCTTCTGCAAGAACAAATATTCACTTTAAATACCTCAGACACTATCTATCTTCTGATGTTGGGCAAGTTAAGCTTCCTTGGGCCTTGCTTTTCTTAATAGCAAATTGAGGGTGTTGACTCTGAAATCCTTTCTATTTCTAGAGCTATCTGATCCTATGAAATGTCCAAAACACATTAAAAAAAATTGGGCACTGCAAAAGAAATCCGGGACTAGTATCCATAGTTATTGAGGTTAACCAGGGTGTCATAGATTTTTGTAGATGCAACTGCTGTGTTTTGAAGAACACGACATAGGCCCATATTGAAAGCCCTAAAACTGTGGGTTATGTTATAATGAAGAGTGACTACATTAATAAGCATAGCAACTTGAAAACACTATTCAAGATAGAATCCCTCATATGTGTAATTTTAATTTCACATTTTGATTTTGGATATGCCCCAAATTCTTTTTTTTTTCTTTTCAGTTCTAGGTGCTTTATCAAGTCTATGGATCATTTTTTGGGAGGGAAAGAGGTAGTTGGTTTTGGTCCAGATGTATTTCTTGGATGTGGGGTATTGCACGAGAGGTTAAGCAATTTGTCCAAGGTCCTACTGTTGAGGTTTTAGGGGTGCTCAGGACCCCAAAACACTGATACACCAGGTCCTGCCCAAATGAATTCGACTCAAGCCTTCTTACAGCCAAAGAGAAAAACAAAGTTCATTAAAGATTCACCATATTGGGTAAACTCTTAAGGAACCTGAGCATTTGTGATGATTGTATTGACAAGCAGGCCACATAGAATCTAAGCTAGATTGAATCTGAGGACTTTCATGGAGGCAAGATGGATCTTACATACAGAAAGATTGTGGGAGGGATCTAGGGTTGTCCAAGTAATCTGGGGTGATAAGAGGAGGGGTTTAGAGAGGATCTTGATAGGACTGGGGTGACTGCAGGGGACTGGGGTGAGGTCAGACTCCAGGAATAGAATTAAGGGTGGGAAAGAGCTGAAGGCTACCTGGAGATGACAGACAATGGAGGGCTAGGCTAGTTTAAGAGTAAGCGATTTGGGCAAAGACATTTTGATAGGATCAAGGGTGGGATTTGACCAGAGGTGATCTGAAGGTAACAAACAATGGAGGGCTAGGCTAGGGTAACAGAGTTGGGCATGAAAAGCCAGATCAAGTGGAAGGATTCCAGGTGGGGTTCAAGGGGGTTCCCAGAGCCTATATCCCATCATTAAAGCTAGTAAGTGTCTGAGGTCTGATTTGAATCCACATGTTTCTTACTCCAAGCACAGCCCTTTGTCTGCTAAGGCACAGTGCCTCTCTCATGGATCACAGATTATTCACATTTCTACGGAAGTACATGGTCCATAAGATCATATAGATCTTAGAAGTCATCAATTCCAACAACCCTACTCCTCATTTCAGAGCTAAGGAAACTAGGCTCAAAGAATGACTTGCAAGGAGGTGGAGCCAAGATGGTGGCTGGACAGCAGGGACTTGCTTAAGCTCCCCCCAGGTCCCTCCAAACACCTATAAAAATGGTTCTGAACAAATTCTAGAGCTGCAGAACCCATGCATGGAGCTGGGAGTGGAGCAGAGGGCCATGCCAGGACCAACCAGACTGTGAGCCGGGCAGAACAGGCCTTAACACCCTGAATCAGTGAGCTGTGGCAGTTACCAGACTTCTCAAACCACAAACACCAAAGACAACAGAGAAGGTTAGTGGGAAAAGCTTCTGGGACAGAGTGAAAGGAGTTCTCAGCTGGCCACTGCCCCAGGGGCAGCAGAGATGGTGCAGCTCTGAGGCTCCCACCTGGTGGGAGGAATTAAGTGGTAGATTAGAGGGGGAGTGCAAAGCCTGCTTTGCTCTGCCTGGATCTGGGCCACAATCCTGAGTGGCAGCTTGGGGGAGAAGGAGCACTGGTATGCCAGAGCTTGCTGTGTAGAAGTAGCTCAGAAAATTGCAGCACAGTCCTTCAAGCTTGGGAGAAAGTACTCTCTACAAGCAGTTGTACAATGACATAAAGCTCAAGGGTCAAGTAGTTGGCTGGGAACATGAACAGGCAGCGAAAACACTCTCAGATTCAGACTCAGACTTTGGAATCTTTTTTTGGTGACATAGAAGACTAAAACATACACCCAGAAGAAGTTAACAAAGTCAAAGAGCCCACATCAAAAGCCTCCAAGAAAAATATCAATTGGTCTCAGGCCATGGAAGAGCTCAAAAAGGATTTGGAAAAGCAAGCTAGAGAAGTAGAGGAAAAATTGGGATGAGAAATGAGAGTGATGTGAGAAAACTATGAAAAACAAGTCAATGATTTGCTAAAGGAGACCCATAAAATACTGAAGAAAATAACACCTTAAAAAATAGACTAACTCAAATGGCAAAAGAGCTCCAAAAAGCCAATGAGGAGAAGAATGCCTTGAAAAGCAGAATTACCCAAATGGAAAAGGAGGTCCAAAAGACCACTGAAGAAAATACTACCTTAAAAATTAGATTGGAGCAAGTGGAAGCTAGTGACTTTATTAGAAATCAAGATATTATAAAACAGAACCAAAGGAATGAAAAAATAGAAGACATTGTGAAATATCTCATTGGAAAAACTACTGACCTGGAGAATAGTTCCAGGAGAAATAATTTAAAAATTATTGGACTACCTGAAAGCCATGATTGCCTAGATATCATCTTTCAAGAAATTATCAAGGAGAACTGCCCTAATATTCTAGAGCCACAGGGCAAAATAGAAATTGAAAGAATCCACCGATCACCTCCTGAAAAAATATCTCCAAAAGAAAACTCCTAGGAACATTGTTGCCAAATTCCAGAGCTCCCAGATCAAGGAGAAAATACTGCAAGCAGCCAGAAAGAAACAATGAGTATAGTAGAAACACAATCAGGATAACACAAGATCTAGCAGCTTCTACGTTAAGGGATCAAAGGGCTTGGAATATGATATTCTGGAGGTCAATGGAGCTAGGATTAAAACCAAGAATCACCTACCCAGAAAAACTGAGTATCATGCTCCAAGGCAAAATATGGATTTTCAATAAAATAGAGGACTTTCAAGCATTCTCAGTGAAAAGACCAGAGCTGAATAGAAAATTTTACTTTTAGACACAAGAATCAAGAGAAGCATGAAAAGGTAAACAAAGAAGAGAAATGATAAGTGACTTACTAAAGTTGAACTGTTTTGTTTCACATTCCTACATGGAGAGATGATGTTTGTAATTCATGAGACCTCAGTATTAGGGTAGCTGAAGGGAATATATATATATACACATATATATATATATATATGTTTGTATGTATGTATGTATGTATAGACAGAGGGCACAGGGTGAGTTGAATATGAAGGGATGATATCTAAAAAATAAAATCAAATTAAGGGATGAGATAGGAATATATTGAGAGAGGGAGAAAGGGAGAGATAGAATGGGGTAATTATCTTACATAAAAGTGGCAAGAAAAAGCAGTTGTGTTGGAACGGAAGAAGGGGTGGTGGGGGGGGGATGAGTGAATCTTGCTGTCATCGGATTTGACCTGAGGAGGGAATAACATACACACTCAATTGGTTATCTTACCCCACAGGAAAGAAGGAGGAAGGGGATAAAAAAGGGGGGATGATAGAAGGGAGGGCAGATAGGGAAAGGAGGTAATCAAAAGCAAACACTTTTGAAAGGGGACAGAGTCAAGGGAGAAAATTGGATAAAGGGGAATAGGATAGGAAGGAGCAAAATATAGTTAGTCTTTCACAACATGAGTATTGTGGAAGGGTTTTGCATAATGATGCACATGTGGCCTATGTTGAATTGCTTGCCTTCTTAGGGAGGGGGGGTAGGGAGGGAAGAGTGGAGAGAATTTGGAACTCAAAGTTTTAAAAGAAGATGTTCAAAAAAAAATTGTTTTTGCATGCAACTGGGAAATAAGATATACAGGCAATGGGGCATAAACATCTATCTTGCCCTACAAGAAAGTAAGGGAAAAGGGGATGGAGGGAGCAGGGTGACAGAAGGGAGGACTGACTGTGGAATGAGGTAATCAGAATATATGCCATCTTGGAGTGGGGGGAGAGTAGAAATGAGGAGAAAATTTATAATTCAAAATCTTGTGGAAATCAACGCTGAAAATTAAAATTTTAAATAAATAATAAAAAAGTAAGTAAACACAATCCTCTCCCACCAAAAACCAAGAAAAATAAAGTTTAAAAAGCATGCTTTAAAAAAAAATGACTTGCCCAGGGTCACACAGCTAGCAAAAATCTTAGGCAGGAGCCAGATGCTGGTCTTTGTGATTCTGAGTTTAAAGCTCTCTCTACCACATCCTGCTGCAAAATCCATTTCATATGGGTACCTTTTAAGGTAAGCAGTACAATTAACACTATCCCTTTTTACAGCTAAAGAAGCTCAAGCTCAGGAAAGTTAAATGGCCTGTCCACAGTTAGGCAGCTTGGGAGTATACAAAACTGTAACTAATGGTAAGCACTTTGATAGGGAAGTAGGTTGGCACACATTCAGGAACCTGGCACTGTGTTGCCTACTTGTTGTCAGAGCAACAAAATAGAACCTGGAGGCAGATTTTGTAGCCACCTTATAGCTTTAATGCTCATGACTAGGTGAGTCAGGAAGACCTGAGTTCAAATCTGGTCTCAGATACATCCTAGTTGTGTGACCCTTGGCAAGTTACTTAACCTCTGCCTCAGTTTCCTCAACTGTAAAATGGGGATATAATATCGCCTCCCTCCCAGGCTTGTTGTGAGGCTCAAATGAGGTAATAATTGTAAAGCACTTTGCATAATGCCTGGAGCATAGCTTTATAAATTGTTTGTTGTTGCTGCTGCTGCTGTTGCTATTATTAGGGCAGTTAGGTAGCTTACTGAATAAAGTACCGAACCTGGAGTCAGGAAGCTGGAGTTCAAATCCAGCATCCGACATCTACTAGATGTGTGACCTTGGGCAAGTCACTTAGCCCTGTTTGCTTCAGTTTCCTCATCTGTAAAATGAGCTGGAGAAGGAAATGACAAACTACTCCAGTATCTTTGCCAAGAAAACCTCAAATGGGGTCACAAAGAGTCAGACACAACTGAAAAACAATTGAATTGTTATTATTTCATCAATGGTAACTCTGTATGCACCTCCACAACATATTCCCCTTTACACCACAAGCCACTGCAGAAGCTCACTAAAATCCTTCTTCCTCTTCCCATCAAGATTTTCTGGAATGGGGTCAAAAATCCAAGTGATGAAGATGTGATAAATGGATACAATAACCAATATTTCCTTTGGATTTAAATGACCCACTTTCAGAATATCATCATTTCAAAACAGTTCAATACTAACCAATAACCCTCAGTAAATTAGGGAGGAATCAGCCATAGCAACAAGGATCCCTACTGGCTTGAGAGTCAGAAGTCCTGGAATTAAATCCCAACTCTGCCACTTTCTACCTGGTTGACATCGTGCATCACCCTCTCCAGGCCTCTGTTTCCTTATCTGTCAAACCAGGAATGTCTAAATAGATAATCTTCAATTTTCCTTCTTGCTCCAGGTCATGGGATAATTTAACAATAGTGAGGATTTAGCCCAACTCCTTTTCATATGTAAAGGACATGTCAATGACTAAAAGGCATTAAGACTGAAGTTCCTTGTAAAACTCTTCATTAATTCCCATAAAAAAACATTTCTGGGTAAGCCAACTTGATAAGTAGATCTAAAAATAAAAAAGTAAATACTAATTTTTTTACACCTTATATCTCATATTTTCACCAAACATGATACAACCAAAGCACTTAGCCAATCATAATATTTTTATTCTGAAACAATCTACAGAGAAGAAATTACTGGCTCTGGAGTCAAAGAACTTAGGCAGGATTCAAATTCCATTTCTAAAACTACCTGTGTGAACTTGGACAAGTTATTTAAACTGCCTGGGTTTCAAATTCCTCACCTAGGGTCTTGAAGGACATGACCTTTACACCTCAAAATCTATGACCTTATGACTTTCTTATTAAACAATAGGGTTTAGTGGATTGAGTGATGAAGTCAGAGTCTAGATACAGGGGTGGGGAACCTGCGGCCTCTAGGTTCTCAAGTGCCACCCTTTTACTGATTCAAGGGCCACACTTGAGGACCTAGAGGGTCCCATGGGGCCTCAAGGCTGCAGGTTCCCCTCCTCTGATCTGGTTCAAATTCAATCTCTTACACTTATTAGCTATATAACTCCAGGCAAATGAACCCCTCTGACCCTCAACCAACTCTCTTAAACTATTATTTATAGGACATATTCTAATCTGCTTTGATATAGGAAGTCCCCACTGATATTTCCTGGTATGTCCAGTAACTTTCACAACTTACATAGCAGGCAATAAATTTTCTGTTTGTTGAGTTGACTTAGCTTCCCATAAAACTCTCATGTTGTTGAGAGCCCAGGTTGCCCAGGATCTTATCAAAAGCTAGTCCTGTTAAAATACAGTTATCCTAGCCACAAAAAGAGATTTCCTCGGACATAGCCATCTGAAGGCTGAGAACAGTAGAAAGAAATGAAGAGAAATAAGATTTCTGGAGAAACCTCAGGGCCAGACCTGGAAACTCATGTTTAAAAGTACAGCTATCATTCAATAACTGAATAGCAACACAATATAGAATCTCAGTCATTCCTATCTTGGAATTTTCTTTGGTCCTTGATTACCACTAAACTTAGCCTCCTAGCCCATAAGGCTAACAGGTAACTATAGCACACACTCTATATGTATTTAGGACTATAACTTGCATTACAAGAGAATTAAAAAGAAATGAGGCTGTAAATGAAGAGTCTGTTATGGATGGATCTCTTCTAAGTCATATATGTGATACAAATGATTAGCATTAACTGATCTTCTTGAAGAATGTACTGGTATAATTCATTATAATGGCTTCAAAGTGCAATTAGTGAACTATACTGTAAATGACACTGCTGTTCATAGACCTACCCATAAGAGTAATTATATTTTGAAAACTACTTAGTGAAAAATTGATTGAATGAGTCCTATGGGCATAGATAATTGAGATAAAAATATGTAAACAAAATGCCTATTAATAGGCTTTATGGCACATTTATGTATTTACTTGGTTAGCTAATGTAAGGTTTTATAATAAGGAATAATTTTTAACATTACCTTCTTTTAAAAGCAGATTTTAATACCCTAACATAAGAAAAAATAGTGTCTGGTCCCTAGAACAAAACAGAATTAAAATTTCATATGTGACGGTTCAATTAGATTTTCAGAACAGGGCCATAAGAAAACAATTGGATTTTAGTGACTTATGACAACAGTAATAATATCAACAATAGACATTATAATGGACTTTAAAATTATAAAATGTTACTGTTATTTCCTTTGAACCTCACAATAGACCCATAAGGTAGGTATTCCAAGTACTCTTCTGCCTTTTGCAGATGACTGAAATTGGAGCTCTTGGGAGTTACAAGACCTGAGTTCATTTTGTTACTGCCACTTAGTATTTGTGTGATGTGGGGCTGGCCAATCACCTAACCTCTCTGAGACTCCATTTCCTCCTCAATAAAATGAGGATAGTAGACTAGATGATTTCTAGGGTCCCTACATTTATTATTGTCTAACACAGCTACTAATTATCAGAACCTACATGCTTTAAACTCAAGTCTTCCCCCTCCTCCTGCTATCACAGAACCAATCTTAACACAGGTAGGTGAAGTTTGTTTTGCTTTCCAACTACTAGGTATAAAGGTTCTTTTGTCTCACTGTCATTTTTTGAGATCCCACCACATTTCTACCTCATATCCTGTAACCTACAAGCACCCAGCACACTCATTATGCTCCCTAACTGTCCAGGACTACGTCTACAACACCATGATGCCAGGACAAGGAGAAGACAGAAATAAGTTTTCTAAAATATGGTAGAATTAGCACAAAGCCCAAACTGAAATCTGGATTAAAATAAGAAATATAATGCTTTTTGTTTTAATGTGATCATCTACTATTTGTGGTTATATTAAAACTGCAATAGTCTAAGAAAGCAAAAAAGCCACAGAAAATACAATAGAAATTAGAAAATGTTTTGTTACTAGATTATTGGATAAAATGAAAAATTGTTAAATGTACATGTTGGTCAATTAACACTGATAAAACAAGAAGGACATGTGTAACCATGAAATTTAAGGATATACGTATGTGTATGTGTATGTATATGCATGTATAAATACATAGTCAATCCTGAGCAGAATTCTGAAGATGAAGTTCTATCTTTTCCGCTTTCCCTTTACCTGTGCAGGCTCTCCTCCTTCCCACTATTCCTCATCCTTACTTTCTAATGATCTTGCCATCTCTAAGAGTTCAGTACATGCCTGCTGTTGCCTGCTTTTCAGCACCCTAAGCTCCAGATTAATAATATATACACATATGCATGTGTGTACTACATGTTTGTGTATATAGCTGTAAATCAATATATACACATTTGTATGTGTGTGTGCCCATATGTAGATGTATCATATCCTCTGGGCTCACTCTCCTAACCCCACTTGCACACACAGGTTGAGATGTCAGAAAGGAATGACTACCCCTCCCCTCAGGGTTCTTGGAGGTAACCCTAAGTGCTTGCAGCTCTTAATATTATCAAACATGAGCCCCATCCACTGTGAGTGTGCCGCTCTCTCCAATATCTCTCCAATGCTGATGAACAAAGTGATATCACTTAGCTTTTATAAAGGAATATTTACTGAAAAGCTTTAGCAAGGATAGAAGTACACACACACACACACACACACACACACACACACACACACCATGAACTAATGTAGCAATCTCCCCTGAGGAGCATGGACTCAAGCTTAAAGTGGTTGGTATAAAACACCAGAAGTATACTTCTTTGTTCTGAACCCATAGCATGTCCCTGGGGAGAGTGGGCTCACAAAATTTGCCTCACAAAAGCACTGAGGAATCCACATAGATAACCTGTGTAGCAGAGGATCATTTCTTAATCCTGGAATTCCTTTTGTCTTTGAGAGATATGCTCACCAAGTTCATTTCTGAGGATGGTACTCTGCTTCACTGACTCGTTGAAGGATTTATCATCTAGGCGGATGGGTCAATGAGGGCTAGGTCAAGCAGGTTAGCCCTTAGGGCTGGCTTCTAATCAGACTCAGGTACTGCTGTTACCATCTCCTGTGGACCCTGTATCTACTTTGTTCTCTAAGGGATTTCTGATGGTTTTTCTGACCTTTCAAAGCTCACAAGCTTGTAACTTGGTCCATCCATCTCTGGAAAAAATGATTGACCTAATATAAGGAATAAACTGAAAATGAAAGAAACACACACCATGTGTTCAGGGACACATGGCAACCATATGGGTCGATGATGCAACTGTCACTGCTGCCCTTCCCCCACCTCAGAGGCTCACAGTATTTCTTTCTCCTTTGAAAATAAAAATGAACAGAGAAGGGCAAGACAAGCCAAAGTAGAGAAATATTGATTCTTTCATATGTAAGTTCAGTTCTAGCTCCATCATCAATACTTTTGGCTTTGAAGGTAACCAAATAACTCATAACACGCAATGCCAGCTCCTCAGTCACATATGGCTAGAAGTAAGTTCACCAAACCTCCACGTTACAATAAAACCTATGTTAAGAATATTGTATATGGTATTAGGACTAGACCCTTATTGGTCCACCACACGATGATAGATAGACAGACAGATAGACAGATAGATAATAAAGAAAAAGGCAGGCAGGAATGATATATCTATCTAGCAATAGATATACCAACATAGATACACAGGCATGGACAGACAAATATGTATGAATGCATATGCACGTACATATAAACATATACATACATACACACACATATATACACAGAGTCTCATTTTACATATGTGGACAGTTCTACAGACCTTTCTGTAAAATGATTTTTACACAATGAAATTTTGCCCCTACCATTCACTTTACTTAGTCTATACAATAAAGGCATATACAAACTAATACCTCTAAATGAGCCATAAAATATACTAAAATGTAGACATATTAAATACTGTATCATGATAACAAACAGAAGAATGAAATGAAAGGTAAAGTTAATAACAAAATATACACAGTACCATATAGTAAAGTTAACATAGATATGTGGATTTCTTTCAGAATTCTTTGCATAAAGTCAAATTTATACAATGCAAATTTATGTGAAGCAAGAACTGTCTGTATAAACATACACATACACACGTATATATACCCACAGACACACATATAAATGTGTATATGTCTATCTATCTCTATCTAGATATCTATATCTCCTAAATAGATACCTCTGTGTGTGTGTATGCATGTGTATGCGTAGACAGATATGTCTCTATATACACAGATTTTTGGATATTTATATAAATTTATATACATATCTATATAGATAGAGGTATCCAGACATAGCAATAGATATATAGATACATGTTTCTAGACATTTATATACATCTATATAAACTATATAAATTTACATAGAATTATTTAGTGAGATCTAGCTTTAGATAGATATAAATATCTACTTATCTAGATTTTGAAAGACCAAGAAATTAAATGTTCGTTTTCATGTGGATAGTGATTGATTTGTTTGATCTTCTTTAAAAACAGCATATACCAAGAGACATCGAGAAGGTAAAGAGCATCAATGAACAGGCATAGGATCAAAACGTACAATGGAAAAATCAATAGAACAATAGGTAGAATAGGCAAATTAATATTTTGGAGGAAAAAATCTCTCACTAGGAAATCAATATTATAAGTGATAGAACACTACTGAAGAATTCCTTTTAGATCAAGGGTGAAGATGGGACAAGGCAAGGAATAATGAGGAAAAGAGTAAGGAATAGAATCAAGACCCCTGAACTAAGGTCATAGCATACTTTCTACTGCTACCACCATCAAGAATTAGCATGCCGGGGCAGCTAGGTGGCGCAGTCAGTAGAGCACCGGCCCTGGAGTCAGGAGGACCTGAGTTCAAATCCGGCCTCAGACACTTGACACATGTACTAGCTGTGTGACCTTGGGCAAGTCACTTAACCCCAACTGCCTTGCCAAAAAGCAAAAAAAAAAAAAAAAAAAAAAAAAAAAAGAATTAGCATGCCTTGGGAGAAATTCTAGAATCTTCAGAAGAGAAAAGGAATGAGTATGGAATAAAGACAATAACCCTTGGAAATGAATATTAAGTAATAATGACACTAAAATAGAAAAATAAATGTGGTGTCAAGGACAGGGGTATTTAGGTACTACAGTTACCTGAAAAGGGAAAAGGAAAGATTAAAAAAAGAAGTGTGAGAGGATAACAGTAAAAGTAAAGTGAAGCTACTTAGAACTGGCAGGTTAGAAGAGGGGGGAAAAGACAAGATTTTTAGAGAATATGAGCTGATATTAAAGAGGAAGTAAAAATGCATTCATGTGTGTGAGCAGGTAAGTAATGAGAGTTATGTTTGTATTTTTATCCACTAAATCCATACATTATATAAAAATAAGTGTGTGTATAACACATACCTATTATCTCTCTACATATGATGCATGTATTATGTATGTCTACATATGTATATATAAATATGTTTGTATTATGTTAGATGTATGGATTTAATAAAAGAAAACAAAAACTTAACAATAATATCCTTAAAGTAAGTAGACTGAATTTCCAAAAAAAAAAAGAAAGAAAAAGAAAGGAATGGATTATTTCTTAATTTCAACAATTTTCACGTTTAGAAACACATGCAGAATATAAAGAAACATATATTAAAAATAAGTTCATAGAAAATAAATATATTTTATTTTAGCTAGTCTTAAAAAAACAGAGTTCCAATCATGATCTTAGAAAAAGGAATAGTAAAGATTGATAAGGTAAAGAGAGATAAATAAACTATACATAGTAAACATAGTAAACTATATATAGTAAACATAGTAAAAAAAAAGTCAAATATAAATAACCATATGGCATAGAAGCCAAGAAGTAATTTTTACTTTTTTTTACAAAGTCATTTTACTTCACTTTAAAGATAACTAAAATGCATTGTAAAAAGAAATTGATAGTAACACAATAATGTAGGGAAAAATAATATTCTTCTCTTAGAGCTGGATAAATCCAACAAAAAGACAAACAAGAAGGGAAACAGATTTGACCTACCTGTATCAATTTCTGAATACGAATGTTAAAACATTTACCTACTATTCAACATCCTGCAAGTCTTTTACCAAATAAATGTATCATGAGGACATTAAATAATCATAAATGAATTCAAAAAGTTACAAACATATCCTTTACAGAACATAGTGCAATAAAATAGTAATGAATAAATAAAAAATGAGCAAAAGACATAGATCTAAATAAAGACTAAGTAATGACACCCTGAATAATGAATAAGACAAAAAGTAATAATTATGCTAAAGATAACTAGAATAATGAGCTTATATTAACAAATTAGGAGGAATGGAAGAATCAATGAATTGAGCATGTAAGTTAGAAGACTAGTAAATAAACAAATTAACAGCCCTAAAAGAAGCACAACAGAAGGAATAGCAAATGTTAGAGGAGATATAGGAAATTTTAAAATAAAGAATATAAAACTAATAAAACTAAAAGCTATTTGTCTTTTAAACTGATTAAAAAACAAAATCAAATTATCAAAATAAAAATGAGCAAAGTGAACTGAATTCAAAAAAGAACAAAAATATTTCTCAGAAGTGATTATATGAAGATATATGCTAGGAAAACTCAGAATTCAAAGAGAGTTAATGAATATCTTACGAAACCCAAAGTATCTAAATAGACAAGAGAGAGACCTCTTAAAGGACCTGATCTTAAAAAAAAAAAGCTACCTAGGTAAATTGGAAAAGAAAAAGGTAAATAGGCAAGTTGAAAGGCAATGTGCCTTAGTAGATAGTGTTTAGTCCTTAGAGTCAGGAAGACTTCAAATCCCACTTATGATACTTATTTTATCTCTGTTTCATCTCTGTGTCTCAGTTTCCTTATCTGAAGAGGAAGGAGAAGGAAATAGTCATTTATTAAGCACCTATTATGAGCCAGACACTATGCTAAGTACTATACAAAGATTATCTTATTTGATTCTCAAAACAACTGGGAGGTAGGTCTTATTTTATGATTCCCATTTTACAGTTGAGGAAACTGAGGCTGAGATTAATTAACATGCCCAGCTAGTGAGTACCTAAGACCAAATTTGAACTCAGATCTTTCTGACTCCTGGTGCTATAACTATATAAACTTTACCAGAGACACCAGAGATATTTGCCAGAATCCTGTCAGTCAACAAGCATTTATTAAGCATCTCTCTACTTTGAGGCAGGCTCTGTGCTTAGCACTGAGGATATAAAGAAAGACAAAATACAGTCCCTACCCTTGAGAATCTCAAAGTCTCCTGAAAGAGATGAAACATAATTACGTTCAGAAATGATATACACGGGATAAATTGGGGATATCTCAGAGGGAAGGCACTAAAATTAAGGAGAACGGGAAAAGGTTTCTTATAGAAGGCCGGACTTGAGCTAAGACTTAAAGGAAGACAGATAGTCTACAAGACAGAGGAGAGGAGGGAGAATATTTCCAACTTGGAGGATAGTCAGTGAAAATGCTGAGTCAGGAGATAGAGTGTCATATGCAAGGAACAGCAAGGAGATCAGTGTTACTGGATTTGCAGAGTACTTGGAAGGGAGTAAGGGGTAACAAGACTGGAAAGGTAAGAAAGCACTAGGTAATGGAAGTCTCTTCTGTAAAATTACAGGTGATAAGATGAACCAGGTGAGCCTTTGAAGTTTGCATAATACCTACTGAAGCTGTACCATTTCAGTGAATACCTTTTCCACTTTTTTTTCCTTCTATAATGTTAGCTGTGAAGTCCAGATTTTCTGAGAGGAAATTATGAGAAATTTTAACACTTAAACAGATGTTCAATTTGTATGTTTCTCTCCCCACATTAGACATAATATGAATACATATATACATACATATATATATTTCACACAAGACTATACATCCTAAAAGGTGTCACTGTCTCCAGGATGTCCCCTTCTATTCTCTACTTTGTGACTTTTTTTTAGCATAACTGTCACCTGCCTCCTTTTAGGAAATATGATGACAGAACTTACTGCCAGAAGGAGCTCACAGTCCCCTTTTCTTTGCAGAATAACACAGCTTTCTTAGGTTGTTAAAACAGACTTGTAGCAGTTGTTCCAAGAATTAAGCTGTTTGTTCTCAGCAACGAGGAGCGCACAGGATGAAAAGTCATTGGCTCATTCACAGAGCAGCATGCTATGAAATTTGGTAGTACAGTATTTAGAATTTCTCTTTGTGCCTCCCAACTAGCTACCATCTTTGTCTCTCCTAGAAACAAGCACTATTACTATAGTCATAACTGTAAAACAAGAGAGCTCACAGCTAATTCCTCATGATATTGGCCCACAAAGATTCTTTATGATCAGCAAAATGTGAAATATTTTTTGGTTGTGTGTAATATTACTGCAGCCTTCCTCTTCTGTTAGGGCCTAATTTTGTCTCCTGCAAAAACAAAACAAAAAACAAAATGAAAAAACACAATCGTATTACCATACCTTAAAACTCCAGTGAATTAGAAGTGGAAGTCTGAGTCAATGGAACATTCTACTTAGCTTAGGGCTATGGTATAAATATTTTTATTTCAACTTTTGATGAAAATCTTATAGATGTGTGTATGTGTGTGTGTGTGTGCGTACATAATATATTTGTTCACTTTCCTGTCTCAGATAATAAGAATATTTTAAACATACCTCCTTTGACTAAGATAGAGTAAGATAGTAGAAAGAATACTGCTCTAATGATTTGATTTTGAGTTCTGATTCTGCTACTACGGGACCTTGAATCACTGTGTGGCCTTTACTGTGTGGCCTCATATGATTCACTTTACTTCTGTGGGCCTCAGTTTCCTCATCTGTAAAATGAAAAAGTATATTTTACTGCTACATATCATCTATAAGGTCTAAATTATTACTTTAAAATCTTTAACCCTTTGATTTGGGAATCTCATGTTCCTACAGAGACATGATTTTAAAGATCAGATCAAATTATCTGCCATGAGAGCAAAAGCCATGTTGTTCTCTAAACTTTATATTACTTTGAGTGTCTAGCACTGGAGTCACAGGATCATAAATTTACATCTGGAAAAGATCTTTAAAATGTCATGTCCAGGGGCAACTAGGTGGCGCAGTGAGTAGAGCACTGGCCCTGGAGTCAGGAGGACCTGAGTTCAAATCCAGACTCAGATACTTGGCACACTTACTAGCTGTGTGACCTTGGGCAAGTCACCTAACCCCAATTGCCCTGCCTTCTCCCTCTCTAAAATAAATTAATAAATAATTAAAAAATATCATGTCCAAATCCTTAATCTTAAAATTAAGATTAGCATAAGTATTAAACCCACTTCTTCCTGACTCTAAATCCATTTAGACTCTATCCATTATAACAAAGGTGTCAAATTCTACTGCGCAAAACTCCTGAGTACAGAGGAAAACAGACTAAAATGTAATTGGGAGTTTAAAAAAAAATAAAAACATAATACAACACAGATAACATTAAGTTAGGTTTTCTAAGAAGTCAATATGCTGCCTGTTTCCATTTCAGTTTAACACCATGGCACTATAGCACACTGCCTTAAATATCTTAATAAATTTACTTGATAAATTTTGCCACTTAATATTTGTTTGAATGAATGAATAAATAAATGAATTTTATAGTACTATGGATGTAGCATAGTACTATGGATATAGAAAGTTCAAGGAATGTGTAACAATCCCAAGTCATGCCATGATATGAGCTCCTTTTACGGCCTTTTGTCTCCTCTTAAAAGTCAAATACAAAATAAGTAAATTAACAAATAATGAATTCAGTGTTCTGGCCAGATAGATTATAGATAATCAGATTTTTATTGTGTATACACTCAGTTTCATCCTAACTCACAATTATAAGTAAAATAATTCTATGTTGAATTTCTTAATCTCTAAATATGTGCTCATTTAGGGACAAGGTATATAGTTCACTGCTGAAATCTGGGCTGTTTTAAGAATATTCCAATGTACTTAGTTCATTAGATGATGCATTCCATGATCCATATAATACTGGGACAATTAAGCAGTATCACTTTTGGAGGATATTCACTATAGATTATAGACAACCCAACATAAATTTTCTTGGTAATTTTTAATAACTTGGTAACAATTTAAAATCTTTGATGCAATGTCTTCATTTTTTTGTTTTTACATAATAGTCAACTCTAGGCAGAGAGGACCTCTGGCACACCATATTAAAACCTCCCTTATGATAAGAAACAAGTGAAAACATTTTATATGTTGACTGCATTTGACATTGTAAGTATATCATTTGTGCCTAGTAGTCCCTTGACTCTCTGCAATGAGGAAGAAGGATCAGAGGATAATAGACTTAAAGACAAACCCTGAGGGGATTGTAGAGGCCATCTTGTCCAACCCCCTTTATTTCAGAGGTAAAGAAACTCAGGTACAGAGTTAAATTATTTTTTTTACTATGTGATCTCCATGATCTTTTTTGATTTTTTATTTGATTAGAGCTCAACTTTCCCTTATTAACATTTTCGTTTATATTGTTGTAAGCATTTTATTTTGGTCTTGGTTATTTCATTTTGCATCAGTTGATGTAAATCTTTCCAGTTTTTCTGAATGCCTCCTATTTGAAATTTGGTATTGCTCAATAGTCCATTAAACTAATGTAGCATAGTTTTTAAGCCATTCTCTAACAACGGACACTCATTGTTTCTTTTGCTACCACAAAGAATGCAGCTGTGACTACTGTTTCCGTTGTTGAGTTTCTTAGGATATATACCCAATAGTGGAATTACTGAGTCAAAGAGTATAAAAAATGTAGTCATTTTCGTGCATAATTGTAAATTGATATCCAGAACAGTTGGACCAATTCACAGTTCTACCAGCACTTTATGAATGTATCTCTTCCTATAGACTCTCCAACATTAAGTGTTATTCTTATCATCTTTGTCAATTTGCTTCATGTGAGATGAATCATCATACTTATTTTAACTTGCAAGTTTCTTGTGATTAATAACTAATACTTGGGCGTGTTTTCATAAGACTAGTTTTCAGTTCCTTTGAAAGCTATTCATAGCATTAGACGCTCATCTATTTGAGAATGACTCTGTGTACTATATGTTTACAAAAGTCCCCTTAATATCTCAGCTATCAGATTTTTAAAATACTATTGATGCAAATATTTCTATAGTTTCTCTCCTATCTTCATTGAATTTTTTGGTATTCAAAATTATCTATTTTTCATTTGTGATTTATTTATCCTTGTCTGGTGAAGAAGGGAGCTTAAGAGATAAGTATAAAAGGTACCTGATCTTATTCTCTTTCATGTTCTCTATTTTGTAAGGATGTAACAATTTTACATTCAGGTCTTACATGCATTTTGATTTGTCTGTGATATGTGGTGTTAGGCGTTGACCTAAGCCTAATCTCTGCCAAATTCTTTTCCAGTTTTCCCAGCAGTTCTTGTCAAAAAGAGAGTCTTTTCCCTGGTAAGGTATATATTTTGGTGTTATAAAACAGAAGTCTGATGTTTTGATTGTTTTTTATTGCTTCTTGATTTAATCTGTTCTATATATCTATTTTTCTTTTTTTGCATCAACAGTAAATAGTTTTGATGACCACAGTCTCATGAGATAGTTTGAGGTTTAGCAATGCTATGACCCTTTCTTTTCTATCTTTTCTCAGGCTTTCCCATAAGATTCCATACTTTTTGCTCTTTCCAATGAATTTTGTTATGGTTTTGTCTAGATGTATAAAGTATTTTCTCTCATCTCAATAATTTTATTGGTATAACAATAAATATATAAATTATTTCAGAAAGTATTGTCATTTTTATTATATTGGCACAATCTAAATGTACAGAGAGAATTTCTCTCCAATTATTTATCCTCCTTTATTTCTGTAAAAAGAGTTTTGTAGTTGCATTTATGCAACTTGCATATGTATTGGTGGGTTAACTTCCCAATATTTTATACTTTTTATAGCTATTTTGAGTGATATTTTTCTTATCTTCTCTCGCTGGTTTTTGTTACTACGGTGAAGAAATGATAATTATTTTTATGGATTTATTTTATATCCTGCTACTTAACTGAAGCTATTAATCATTTTATAGAAGAGGACACCAATGGATTAGGAATTAAGGGACTTACCCAAAACTATACATGTAGAAAGTGACAGAGTAGGGATTCAGACTTACACCACATAATTCCAACTTCAAGTCTCCTTCCACCCTTTCATCATAGATTGAAGTATAGGAAGAGAAGATGGGGGGTGGAGGTGGGCAGAGATGATGTCAAGATGAGTTGTAGAGAAAGAGAAAAGAGAGGACTCACTTTATAAAGACTTTATTTTTTCAAAGTATGAGGCAAAATTCTCCGCTGAGATAGTGGGGAAGGAGTAACAGAGATTTGAGTAGAAAAGTTTTGAATAACCTCTGTGAGGTATGTGATAGAGAAGAGAGAAATAAACATCCTTGCTATATCCCCATTCCATAAGGTCCCCTTCTCCCATTGGTCAGTTCCTCCTGGGGCCTTCATTTTGTGGAAAGGCCTGGCCTTTACTCCCCTCCCAACTGTTCTTCTGACCTTTTGAAATTTGATCCCAAGACTTCATGCTGGGCACTTAACACCCACTTCCCAGCTTTCCAGAGCCCTTTTATGTGTTGTCCTCCCTATTAGATTGTATATCTTGAAGACAGGAATTGTTTCTTTGTTTATACCCCAGTGCTTCATGCAGTACCTAGCACATAGGAAGTACTTAATAAATGCTTGCTGCTTGGTATTATAAAAGGATTTAGACTCTTGGCATTACAATTTAATTGGACAAGACATATAACTTCTCTGGCCCTCAATTTTTTTTCTTTGTAAAATGAAGTTAATCATAACAATACTGCCTACCTTGAAGTGTTGTGGTAAGAAGAACACTGGGTAAACCTTAAATATTTTATCATTTCAAGGATATGTTAGATTCTATTCCTTCCATTGATACAGATCACAACTGCTCCATTACTTAATAGATAGTCTTCAACATTTATTATTGCTGAAAAATTCATCACTTAAAGCCAACTAATGAGTCACTTCAAATTTAGCAAGGCTGCTACTTGGACCACAGATCTAGAGTCCTTTTTGAACACACACCATTTCCATCTTAGTAGTACCTCCTGGAGCTTGCTCTCCATTGGCGTAGCCTGCAAGAACTCCAGGGCAGTTTCAAGCCATGATAGGTCAGCGGAGGACATCAGACTCTGAGAATAACAGATAAAATGCTATTTTTTCAGTAAGGATTTCCTAGCCCCAATTAGCTCAACATGTATTTATTTTGTATGTAGTCTAAATATGCTTATGTATATATTGCACATGCATATATACAGCTGTGTATACATAAATGTGTATGTGTGTGTGTGTGTGTGTATCTGCTATCATTTCCAATAGAGTATAAGCTCCTGAGCATCAGGGACTGTTTCACATTTGTCTTTGTATCCCTATCAATTAGCAGGTGCTTGCTAACTACTTAATGACGGATAGAATAGAACTAATAGAACTCATGGACTTCCTATTAGTCATCCCTCACTCTTGCCACATGATCAACCCATCTTCTATTTTGGTCAAATATTTTTATGACATTCTTTGTGTAGTTCTTTGTAATTTATTATTTGTTACACACTATAGATTGTTCATACTTCCCATGTGTTGCCTTCTCATTAATACTACTTTTAAAAAAAGTTAGAACAGAAAGTATGTGAAGGTAAGCAATATAAAATAATACTGGAAAGCTGGGTGGGAGCTAGAATTTTGAGGGCTCTCCACATGTTAAGGTAAGAAATCTTTGATTCTATCCAAGGTTTTTTTTCAGCAGCAGAGTGACTTAAACAAACCTGATTTTAGGAGCTTTAGTGGAGGGATTGGAGAAGAGACAGATTGGAAATAGTAATACTAACATGTTAAACTATCATTCATTCCACAGACTGACTCAGAAAGTCAAATAAAGCATTTCTTTCAAGTAATCTGGGTTCTAATCTTTTTTTAGGGTTCTAATCTTACTCAGTAGCCCTGCATAATCTGACACAACCCTTTTCTCCCCCTCAGTATCAATTTCTCTATAGGTAAAGTAAGGAAGAAATAATAGTTAACTGCAAAGCAAATACAAACCATTACCTTTGTATCTTATAGTAATTTTAAACTACCTTTGCCAGAGTAGGACTATCTTGAACTTTTCAGCAGTAGGAAAAATCAGCAATTTTTTTGTCTAATATAAGAATATGTATTATTATCAACAAATGACAATAATATACTGAGAATTGGAAAACACACTACTGCATTAGACATATGGTATTCCTCGTCTAAGCAATCAGTTTTCTTAATAAGGAAAGATGCTTTAATGCATTATGAAGCTTGTGAACTTATAATTTGGTACTGTAATTAGATGAGACCAGTCTCTCCCATCATCCTTCAGTTTCATTATTTAGGTGCTACTATCTACAATAAAATATTAAATCATACATGCATGCTTAATGGAATAAGTATTTTTAAGATTGTCTAAGGTTTATGCAAAAAATAAGAGCAATTCCCAGAACCATTTTAAAGGCTTCCTGTGACAAATTGCTTTTGCAATTTTCACTTCATCCTTAACTATAAAGTTAAGGCATCTTTGGTTTTGGGAGGGCCGTGTATGTGGGGGGAGATCGTTAAATTATACTCGCTGTTGTGTTCTCCCAGTGCAGTAGCCCACTATTCTTTTCTTTTTCTTCTGGCCAATGTAATCTTTCTTCCCTGAATAAAAACAAGATGATTTTTAAAGGGTTTTGTTCCCTTTTTAGTTGCAAAGAAAGTGCCACCCCATTATCAAATTGAAAACCAGATAATGTATTTCATGGTTACAACTATGTTTTATCAATGAGTGTTTTTTTATGTTCTATAGTTTTCCAGAACGAGAAAATTCTGTTGCTTCTTTAAACGTGTATGAGTCTTTTAGTTAATTCTGAAAACACAGTAGACATGTGGAAAAGACAGGTGATTGATCAAGACAAAAATTAAAGTTGGGTACTAGTGGCAACATCTTTCAGTTTCCAGCCCACAGGAGTCCTGGTACAAATTAATTGTTTCTGTGATTCTTAGACCTTCAATCAATCAGATGTAAATTACACCATGCATGATTGGCTGCCTTTCCATTCTAGAGTTCCCCATAGAGAGCCGTTGGCTGCCAACTGCTACAGAGGCACAACTAAATAGCAGTCTGGCCGCTGCCGCACTGGGAACCTGACCACAAAACCAGAAGAGACAGATCTGACTTCCAACCACAACAGCATGCCTTAGGAATTCATTGAAAGCAAAGGCAGCCAGCACCCTCCCAGGGTGATTCCCAGTGCAGAGCACCAGAGACATTTTTCAAACCACATACAATGCCAGCCAAGTACAATAATAACATACCACTATAGGGTCAAAGTCTCTTAAACACAGTCTTTTATATGAATCTAAAATAGCATGCTAAAACACATGAACATCTGCCCCCCATCAGTAAAGCAATAATTCAGTTTTTGCACCTAGGACCATTAGCACGAAATCTGCCCTGCCTACAGTTGATGAGAAGAAAAAGCACTGCTAGGGAGGTAAGGTTGGGGAAAGGAGCTCGTATTTGGCAACTTCTCATTTTAATTAACTTTTGCAACTAGGTGCTGAGGATATTGTTGTTTTATATCTGTTGAATGACTAAAAGTAACTGTGTTGTTCTTATTCAGTCATTTCTGACTCTTCATGACCCCATTTGGGATTTTCTTGGCAAAGATACTAGAATGGTTTTGCCATTTCCTTTTCCAGCTCATTTTACAAATGATGAATTGAGGCAAACAGGGTAAAGTGACTTGCTCAAGGTCGCACAGCTAGTGAGTGTCTGAAGCCAGATTTGAACTTGGGAAGATGAGTTTTCGTGACTTCAGGCACAGCACTATATTCACTGAGTCTCCTAGCTGCCCCAAACTAATTTTAGCTCCTTCAAAATTCAATGGACTGCGATGAAGTCCTAGCTGTCATACCTTAATGGCCTTTCTGTCAGAGGTTATGAATTATTTTAAATAAAGATTAAGTATTGATAGTGAAAAACAAACATCTAATGAAATAACCACCATATGTGCTTTTATAGATAATAATAACAAAAGCTGAAATTCTTATTCCTTTTATTACTATCTCAGCTCTGCTTATGACTCCTTGGACTTTATCATTATGCCTCAGCTGCCTCCTCTCCCTGAAACATCCCTCTAACCTGTGGTTCCCATCTGTCACTTGGGAGTTCCCCCTTCCAAGCACCATCTTGAAGTGACCAAGAGCCAGCCATCCTTCATTCCTCTCTCATTACTGCTCCTGACTCTGCAGACTTTGCCACCATACCCTATCCAGGTACTTTCTTTCCTCTGGTCTCTTCAAGTTTCCTTTTATGTGATATCTTCATCTATTAGAATGTAAGCTCCTTGAGGGCAGAAACTTATTTTTCCTTGTATTTGTATCCCCAGTGCTTCTCATACTGCCTGGCACGTGGTAAGTACTTAATAAATCCTTGTTGACTGACTGAAATTCAATTAAAGAAACATAAGAGATCAGCCAGAAGACTTTATTACAATGTTTGAAATGAAATAATGAATTAAATCTTAAGAAACTTCAGATTCACATTCTCCTCACTAATCTAGCCACTTTAAGAGAGTTCTGTACATCATGGAGCTGAATGTTTATTTCATGTCTATAGAAGAAAAGTTGCAAAAAGCCAGAAGGGCAGATTTTTCAAAAAAAAATCTTCTAAATCACAATTAAATATATTTTTATAAAAGGGAAAACTGAATAAAACTGAAATGTTGGGCAAATATACTGTCTATGAATTTAGATTAGTGCAAACATATTTCGGCGAACAAATTTGGCAAACATATTACCTTAAACCCACTAATGCAAGCTTTCTTCATTCCATCATAAAAGAATATAAATGTCAGTTTCTGTTTTAGACTCAAATAATTTAACGAAGCACACTATGTCGTATTTTATATAGCTATATCGCTTATGTAGTGCTTTGAGGTTTGCAAAGCCCTTTGCATATGTTAGCTCATTTGATCCTCATAACAACCCTGGGAGGCAGATTGTTATTATTATTTCTAATACAGGTCAGGAAACTGAGGGGAAAAAGTTAAGTGACCTATCACAAAGCTAGCAAGTGCCTGCTGTAGGATTCAAACTCAGGGTTTCCTGACTCTAAGTCTAGTGTTCTAGTGTTCTATCCAGTATGCCACCTTGTGCCTTATATATTTTTAGAATATATACAAAAGGTATAATCTCTGCCCTCTAGGGCACTTTTTCCTACACTAGGCATCAGTCATTTCCAAGAGGTCATGATGGCTATAACCATCTCTGAAATTTCATCCTACAGCTTGTTTGTTGTTTTCTAAACTTTATTTGAATATAATGTGTTAATTTATTAGATGAAACATCAAGGTTTAGAAAATCTCTCTGGGCTAACGACAAAGATGTGTTCACATTCTATACAGGTTGTGAGGATGATTCCATGGGATGATAGGTAGACTTTTTGGAGTTGGAAGATAGAGAGTGACAACATACTTAAGAGGTATTCATCTACTCTTAATTTGATACAACGCATTCTGAAGTTCAATCCACTTTTGGATAGTACTAATTATTAGAAAGTTTTTCTTTTGATCAAGGACATTTGACTCTCTGCTATTTCCACCTATCACTTACTACTAGTTCTACTTCTAGGGCCAAGCAAACTGATCCTAATCACTCTTTCATGTGACAGCCCTTCAAATAATTGAGGAGAGGTATATTATATCCATACCAAATCTTCTCTTCTCCAAGCTAAACAGTTCTTTCAATCAAATTCCTGGCATAAACTCAAAAACCTTCCTTACCCTACTTGCCCTCTTCTGACTATACTCCATCTATATCCATTCATAGAACCTACGGTCTTATTAACAGCACCAAAATCCCAATATTTTTCTCAGGATATACTATCAAAAGATGAGTAACTCTGTGGCTACCTTGGGATGATCTTAAAACAGGAACATGGGTCTAATAATTACAGCAAAAGTCTAGTGTAATTTAAAAAAAACAAAACTGAACTCCTTAAAGCTCATGTACTACAATTCTATTACTTAGTAATGTGCACCAACAGTTTTTCCAAATGATCTGATGACCTATTTCAGGACTCAATTTAAAAAAAAAAGCCACTCAAATAACTGGCCCTTTAGATGGTCTTTGCAGCTAAAACAGGTATAAATGTCATATTAGACTTATGTCATCAATGGAAGATAAGAGATATTCTCACTTCTCTCTGTCACTAACTGGTGTAATAGTTGTTTACAACTAGTCGCCTGAATTTCTCTAGCAGTAGTATTCTCCATTAATTTTTAGCACATAGTAATCTACATGTGCTGCGACTTTTTTCTTCTACTATGTTTTTCTAATATCCACATCAGATCACGTGCACTAGACAAATCAGCTTCAAGTTCATTCATTTCAATAGGAGGTAGTCCTTTGACCTTTACCAGAAAACTTCCTTAGATAGATTGGGCAGTTATTTGTGTACTCTCTTACAGAGAGAATCCCACTTGAGCATCAGTTGAACTAGATGGATTTTAAAATTTTATCTACTTATGAGATTCTATAAATTAATAATCATTTATTAGACAGCTACAACATATAAAGTATGACACTGGGAACTAAATTCACTTGAGACTGCTCCCTTGTAGTATTTTCACAATTATTCACTTAATAGATAGAAGGTGGGTGTGAAAGAGAATGTGTTTCATTGTGCATATTTGATCACAGATTAAAATAAAAATCTGTCACTACTACAGCCATTAAAACCCTGTAAGGAACTTCTTATCACATAAGAGGCATCAGAATCTTTCTGTTATCAATTAGTCATTAAGGTAAGGAAATAATGATTGATAAATCAGCTGCTAGAGAGTGTGAATTTCAATTTAATTGGACCTAAAGTGGTTAGGAAACCATATTGTTTAAATGCATCTACAAGGTATTTCTAGCTACCTAGGTAGGACATTTTTGATACACACATGTAGTAATGGTATAACCAGCTGTGCTATTTAAATGCTGAAATCCCATGAAAACAATAGGAAGTGGAGCTATATGATAGTAGATATTCTGGTACCATAGCCTATACATCATCATTTATCAATAACTATTTATAAAACAAAAAGTGTATTTAAGTGTGTACATAAACTAGTTTTTACATTAGTGTATACCATCACTTGTTGTGACTATCTAATTAACTAGCTTGATTTAAGAGAAATATTGTAGAATTTAATGTACATAGTCAAGGGTGGCACTATCCTTGAAGGATACGTCTAATTTTTTTTAGGGTGATTTCCATTTTATGTAAGAGCTAAGAATCTTCCTGAAGGACTGTCTTCCCAAAATCATTCATAGAAGCTAATGGGAAAATAGAATTTTGTATCACTAATGTGATTTCTAATACGACATGAATATCCAACTAATGCATAAGGAAGATCATTGTATTTGGAAATAGGAGGTCCCCATTAGATTATCTTGTCAATACAATCGTACACACTTATAAACTGCTCAAGTGCTATTCACAGTGATGAGCTTTTTATTAGTCCTTTCAATTAGTGCTGCTTTTTCTTTAGATAGGATATCTACAACAGTTTTAAAATCCTGAATCACTTTTAATCACTGTCTTTAAATGAAGAGGAATAGACTTCTTCTGCTAGCCTCTTGCTGTTTAGAGCCAAAAGATCAACAAGTAAGAATATGATTTAAATATGCAACCTGGAGTGAAAGAAACTCCCATTTTTGCTAAAGGTGAAATTTTACTATAAACTCTTTAACTATTAGCTATTAAAATGCAGCAGGATCTTCTAACACATTCTTGATTGATGGTTCTGTTATTCTAGCCATGAAGGGATGAAAACAATTGCAGTCCTGGGTAGTCACTGAGCAAAAATATCCAATCTGTATATTTTGTTTTGTCAGCTGCCCTAGAAATCATATATACCCAGTTTTCATCCACCCAAAGACCCTAGAAAATTGGATTTTTTATAAATTCATAATACAATTCTGTGTTTACCATAATTATCTTCTCTGCCTTACATGGAAACCCCTTATTACCTACTTGTTAGGAACTAGGCAGGGCTTGGTCATACAGGCTGGGTAGGGCAGCAGCTGACAAGAGATGTCAGACTGTAGAGAGTGGGTAAGATTTAAGGTAGAAAACAAGAGAAAAGCCTGAAGATAAGAACCTTGGAGAGCTCACTAGAAACCTCAATAGCAATTTAAAGGTCCCTGGCATTATCTATTGTTATATCTGCCTTTCTTGGGTAAGGGACATGGCACATAGAACTTTAATACTTAAAAGGGACTCAGAAGTCACCTAATTGAAAACCACCATATTAAGATAAGGAAATTGAGGGTCAAAGAGGTTGGCCTGAGATTATTCAGTTAGTCACTGGCAAAACTGGGAAAGCTATCTTCAGAGAAGAAGCATTCTACTGGATCTGGAAGCACAGTAATGGATTTAAATACTAACTCTGCCCTTTAGTGTCTATGTATCTTAAGGCAAATCACTTATCTTGTCCATAGCTCAATTTCCTCACCTATAAAATGAGAAGGTTGGACAAGATGATCTCCAACGTCCATTATAGTCCTAGATCCTATGAACCCAGTTCTCCTGAAGGTCAGGTATGCTTTCCATTTCTCTATGCTTCCTCTGCTAGGTATAAACTTCTAGATGGTACAAGTGCCTATTGATTCCTTACCAGATATTAAGGCTATGTCCTTAGGTTGTAGTAGATGTGGGCAGATGTTACAAGGCTGGGGTTTCTACAGGGTGAAGTCCAAAAGAAAGATGGGGATATGAAGCATATGCTAGCCTTGGATGGTGCCGCCTTCTTCCTCAGAGTTCTCTTCTTTCAATTTCTCTGTCTCTGAAGAAAGATTGGGGCCTGAACATGACCTGAGGGTTATTCCTAAGGCCAGATCAGCTGATGACTTGAATGATTTATACCCTTGCATCATCCTATTAATTTAGAGTCTTAATAAGAAAAATTATGTTATCTCTTTGGGAACTTTTTCACCACACTATCACATACAAAGAAGCACTAACATTCTTTTTTTGAACAAAGTAAAATCTATCTATGTAATTCTCAGACTTTTGTTGCTGTTGTTCATCCTTTCTTCTTGCAGAAGAACATACAGGGAGGTGATGCCATGACATGCAAGTGAATTGGATTTAAGTGAGAGAGGGCTGTGCAAAGTCACCAGCCTCACTTTCTCCTCTGGAGACATCTGGGTCCAGTGGCAAGATATAGATCAGGATGACTAGAGATGGCCCTAGATGCAGTGGGAGACCTTGGCCTTTTTAAGCTAAGGTCTTTATCAGGTTTCAGTTTGTGTTTCAGCAATAAGTCTGTTCCCTGTTCTTCCCTTTTGGGATGCTAAGACTATCAAGTCTCCGCTTTGTTTGAATGGGTGGGAAACCTTTTGCTATCTTTGTTTTGGAGTATTTCTCTACACTGAGGCTATCAGGAGTCATTGACTTGTATATGATGTGATACTGGGGATGAGGAACTTTCACACACCCAGCCTAGGGTAAGGTCAGAGCCATCAGGGCTCTGAACAGTATATAACTGAGGGGAGTTTGGCATCTGACTTTTGAGGAACGCTCATGAAAGGAGTGTTGAGACTCTGGGCAAGCCTTTGTAACTGCCCCCCAGCTTTGATAACCCAGACAGATATTTGTCCTTCTCTGGTAACTATGAATTGTGACTTGAATCAGACAAGGTCTATCTGTTGATGTTTGTAATTTCTGTTTGTATTTGCCTTAAAGATCAGGGGGCTGATCTTTTTCCCCTGAACTAAGGGAATGATATATGTATGTTTAATTAAAGTGAGACTGTTAACCTCTTAAAGTTGATTTCCTTGGAAAAGCAGATCAAAGAACTTGTGTTAGCAGCCCTTTTGTGTACTGGTTGTTGTTGGTCTTACACCTCAACAGCTGCTGCTAGCCAAATTGTTGCTACAATTTGACTGAGGCAACACCTAATCAGTGACTAAGGCTAGGTAAGAAATGAGACAGAGAATAGCCTCTTTTACCTAGTGGAAAAAAAATAAATAAATCTGGGAGGGGAATACCCTCAGGGTTTGTGGCCAAAAAAAGAAACAATTGCTATTTACATTCACTCTGAGCCAATCAGGGCCGGAACTATGACCAAGTGGGGCTCAGACTTTTACAACCAAGAATCCAAACCCTCCAAATTAATCCAATTTTTATTCCAGGGTTCTTTAAGGATCCACATCATGCTTGGTTGAATTAGGTCAATAAACTGCTAAAATTGCCATAAAGAAAAGAAGCATTTCCCTGGTCTTCATTACCTACAAGAAAAAGTTTTGCACTTAAACACTTTTAAAAGGTGACTGATAAAATATAATACAAATTATATAATTTATGGTTCACCAGATTCAGCAATTCTATATTATATAGAAATTTAATCAATCTTGCAGGGCTTGCAGACATATCACAGTAGGAGGTGCTTTTGACATTTCATGGAGAAGTAAGCAAGATGAGGTACTGAACTGCATATTTCAGTGGGCTTGTCAAGTTTCTTAAAATTGTCTTCCTCAGAATTACCGGCCAAATTGGAGACATTCAGTTCAGTAGTTCATGTAGTTTTGCATATGATGAGTGAAGTCCACAGATTTCCCATTTGTATTGAATTTTTACTTTCATCTCCTCCCAGCCCTACTTCTTCCAATATGTAGGAAAAGTAAGGAAGGACATTAAAAAATAGATTTAACACATCAGGATTCAGTAGGTTTCACTTATCCTGTTCTTATCTCTAGATCAAGGTCACTGGAACTGTGCTGCTAGGAACCCTGAGATAACCCAAGTATGTCTGCTTGTTCATTTGCTAAGAAAAAAAAAACTTATGTTGTTTGTAAATAGCCATTAAAGAATAATTTCAGAGGATCTGCCAAAGCTTTGTTTAAAGTGAAGGGCATAATCAGTGGGAAAAGTTTGAGACTCACTGTAGTATAGAAAGAAACCCTGAGAGATGAGAACTCAAAGAAAGAAGAGGAGTTCAAAAGAGGAAATAGACTAAGATCATCTCCTTAGCTAGAAGTGAGATGCTCTACAATTCAGAAGTATCAAACTTGCCCCCACAAAACTCCTAAATGCCATCCAATCAGATCAAAATGTAATTGGGAAAGGTTTAACAAAATAAATAAGAATACAATAAAACATACATAATGTTAACTTGTGCTTTTCTAAGTCAATATGCCACCAGCAAGTATCATTTCTATTTGAGATTGACATCACTGCCTAAATGGTCCAACATAGCCCCCTGCATTCTAGTGTCCTGCAACCCCAGAACTCCTACAATCAGGGACATGAGAACAGGCTTCTCTCAAAATACGGAGAAGAGGGATAAAAGTGTATCTCAATGTTCCTGTAAGTTGAAAAGGAGAGTGAGAGAGACATAGAGAGATAGAGACAGAGTGACAGAGACAGAGTGAGACAAGTAACAGAGACAAAGGGGCAGAAACAGAAAGATACAGACAGAAAGAGAGGGAGGGAGAAGAGGAAGCATGCAGAGAGGGCGATAACCACGACAATTTGAGAAGTATCATGAAGCATTTAGTAAAAGCAGTCTCAGGACCAACCTGCATTCAAATCTCAGTCTAATTTTTTTACTCTTTAATTCTAATTATTTTTAAACATTAGAACTTTGATTGACCTTTGAGTGAGCTCTTTTTTTTTTCTCTTTTAAAAAATGTCAAGTCCTAGACACAAGTCATCCTTCTGCTAAGGAGGATTCCAAGTCTTGATTACAGAGGTCAGGAGGCAGAAGTCACAGTCCCATTGTTTTTGAATCATATTGTGTTTGACAATTTCATCACTTCATTAAAGTCAAATATTAGTGTATTAATAACCAAACATTGGCTTTGATGTTCTTTTCTAATTTCTCCCACAAACTTCTATTAATACAATATTACTTGAATAAATCTTATCTGAAACTGTGATTTTATTGGGGGGACTCTTCAATATAGAAAGTCTCTCTTGCATATCAGCAATTAATATGTAACTGAGGGTCTGATAAAGTAGCCTGAACGTGGAGAGAGTAAGCGACTTGTTCATTGTTATACTGTTAGTATTTGTCAGGAACAGGAACCCAGACCTCCTCAGCTTCAACGCTGGCCCTCTAACTATTATCAACACCAATTTCTCTCTTCTTACAGTAGCCACAGCAAAATGTCATGCTAACTATGACCTCTATACTGGTAATCACAATTTTGGAATCTATTTGTACTTTGCCTGTTAGAGGCCAAAACAACTCAAAAGACCAGCTGGTGTTGGTTAATTTCAGGTTCTGTTCTGATATTAGTGAAGACCCCAGAAACACTTTCACCTGCTTCTTGGCAGAGGTGAGGGTCATATAACATCACATTTTTTCATGTGTTTATTGGTTTTGCTGATTTTTCTTTCTTAAAAATTCTTTGTTATTTGAAGGATGGCTCTCTAGGAGGGAGAGAAGAAGAAATATGGAGGATGGGAAATGTACATGATGTGAAAACCAAAGATGTCAATGAAAATCTATCGAAAAAGAAATTTTCACAGGGATATAAATATGTACCCATCAATACTAACATATACTTTTTAGTATATATTAAGACTCAAATGAGGAAAATAGTCCATGCACAAATAACAGGATCATAAGCTTACAGTTAGAAGTGACCTTAAAAGTCAACTAGTTCAATCCCTTTATTTAATAAAGAAAGCCCCGAGAAGTTCAGTGCTTTGACTCAAGTCACATAGGTATATTATTCTAATTATAACACTCAAATGGATCTGCGATCTCATCAATCTGTCAGTTCCCTACAACCTTATGGATACCTTCCCATTTTGTGTGACATTCATATTCATACAAAAGTTCTCTGCAAGCATCCTATAGACTTCCCTTACTTTCTCCCAATCTCATAAGGATACTTGTAGAACATTCTGTCCATCCGCTTGTCAGCCCTTGCTCTGACAACCTGGACAGACTATTAGTTCTTTGACAACATCCTTACTCCTGCTCTCCTTCAGAGGTCCTCACTGGTTAAATGTTGCAGCTCTATGTTACTAGCTGGTGACATATTCCATGCACATTTCCATTGCCCTCTGTGAAATGCTCAGTTTAAGTTCTTTTTTTTTTAAATTTGATTTATTTATTATGTCCTTTAAGAAATGATGAACACTAAGTTCTTCATCAACAATGCTATTCAACATCTCATTGCCATACAACAACCTTTGTAAAAAATGTTTCCATTGAAAGATGAACCTTTGCTGTTAGGGGAATCTTAGAATCAGCAAAGTATTTTGCCATTTCCAAAAAACAATCCAGTCCACCTTCATCTTCCTTTTCAATTTTGGACCTAGGCCATTATGTCCATCCTTACCCCATCCCTCTCCTCACCAGCAGGAGACACCAGACACCATCAGATGTCCAGCTTAAACTGGTGCCAAGCAGGACCTCACTTCCACTTTGCTCTCCCCAGGCCATCTCACAATTAGGTATACACAGGGAACACCTGGACCTGAGGATTGGTTGTATCCTTAAGACCTCTGGGCCTTTCCATTCACATGTATTCTTCTATATGTATTTTCTTCCATAGTTAGATTGTGAGTTCCTTGAGAGAAGTGATCGTCTTCTTTTACTAATTTTACCAAATCTCAAGCATGTAGCATAGTTCTGGACATATAGTAAGTGCTTAATAAATTCATTCATCCACTTGTTTTGTCCAGAGAAGTATAATTGCCGTTGGTTAAGTTCTATAGTATGTCCATTCAGAGGAATGTTGGAATCTGGGAAATAGACTTCTTCTTCCTGTGTAGATGGATAGGTCAAATGCCTTTGAATGAGTCTGTCAATGCTTTGGGACTCGATGTAATCAACATGATGTTATCCACAAAGAGGAGCATACAGAGGAGCTCACAATCACTGGGAAGCCTTCTCTGGACACTAAGATAGAGCTTATTCATCACAGGGATGAATATTTTTGCTATTATTATACTCATTTTATGTAATACTTCAAGAAGTTAAATGACTTTCTTGTGGTTATACAGCTAGTAAATAATAAACAGAAGAGCCGGAATAACGAACCCAGATTAACCAAATCCAGCATTCTTTCTATTGCACCAAGTGAACAATCAGTTAAGAGCTGTCCTAGTATAGAAAGTAAGTTGATTTGGGCTTTGCAAATGAATCTAATTTTTAAAATGGGCAGCTAGGTGGTTCACTAGATAGATCACAGAGTCTGGAGTCAGGAAGGTCTGAGTTCAAATCTGGCCTCAGAAACTTACTAGATGTGTGACCCTAAGCAAGTCACTTAACGCTGTTTACCTTGGTTTCTTCATCTGTATAACGAGCTGGAGAAGGAAATGGCAAATCACTCTGGTATCTTTGCCCCCCCCCAAAAAAACCCTTAAACAGGGTCACAAAGAGTAGGACATGACCAAAACAACTAAAAAACAACAAAAAACTAAACAATTAAAAAAACTGAGTTGAGAAACAGTGAGTTCAAAATAATTATGTTACTATAATAGTTTCACTTTTTAAAAACTATTTAAATGAAGGTTTTGTTCATTATTTTAACTCAACAGATATGAGCTCAATAAAGGTGGGCATTTTTGAAAACACACTGTTTATTAATGTACCATTCTGAACTAAATACAGGCAATGTTTATATTAAGGCAGATTCTGCTATTAATCTGTATCTTATTTGCTCTTTTTAGAACATTTAATAAGCTGAACAATCATTTCTTGACCAAAAAGACAAAACAAAGCAAATATAATGTTTGAAAACCTGAAAAAACTTCCTGAATATATAACTTCTTGATGTACTTCCCTTTCCCAGTTACTGTTGTCAGTCTGAGAGAACTGCAGTTTGGGTTTACATTTCAGTGCTCATCAAAACAGTGCCAAAGTGTTCAAGGAAATAGAGCATGAAATCACTTTCGCATTCTGTTTCTGGGTCTACTCCCAACAAGAGCAAAACTTTCAACATGTGCATTACCATCCCCTCAACTAAGGAGTGCTAAAATTGTCTGTTGTGTTATTTTGTATTCGTTTAAAACAAAGCTAAAGAAATTTTATTTCCTGGGAGTTGAAAATTTAAAAAAAAAAAACAATTCCGGGCTTGAGAATTTTTTAGTCTAAATCTACTTATTCTCAACTTTGTACATGTACCAGACATCACTACAGAATCCTAACATTTAACAATAAGCTTCTTTAGGATTCTTCCTTTGTAATGCAACAGAATTGAGTATGCAATGTAAGAAACTAAGAACGAAGAACATCAACTCCCAGCTTTCTCAATCATTAACCGTGTGACACTTTGTACAAGTCACCATCTCTTTATGGCCCTTGTACCTGTAATAGTAAATCAAAGAAAATATCTACTCCTATCTGACTGAAGGATTGAGCAGTTGATTCTTCCCAAAGCCTTCCTTTATAGCTGTTCATTTCCATCAATGACCAGGCTTTGTTTCCTCTCCATGGAACATCATGGTCCAGTAACCAAGACCCATCATGCCCCTTGGTGGCACCTCCTCCGCTACCTCCAGCTTTTCAGCTTCTTTTTTTGTGTGTTATCTCCCCCCATTAGATTGAAAGATCCTTGAAGGCGGGTACTGTTTTTCTATTTCTTGTTTTATCCCCAGGGCTTAGCACAATGCCTAGCACATAGTAGGTGCTTAATAAATGTTTATCGAATTGAATTGAAACCAGCACAAGGATCATCCTTGCCCCAAAAGAATGGTCATTACCAGAATCATTAAAGAACTTCATATTTTGACACAATAGTTAGGCCAGGAAGAACCAAGTCCATCTTTCTAATGCTGTATACCTGATCCAACATGTTGGGAACACTCGTGTCTAACTGGTGATTATTTAGTAGACCAAGTTTCTATATTAGAAGATTTATCAGTTTGACACCCCTATTTTCTACTAAGACATCTAGGTTGCTCAGTGAATAGAGTTCAAGACAAAATCAGGAAGACCTGAGTTCAAATCCTCCCTCAGATGTTTAGTCATTTCACCTTTTTCTGCCCCCATTTCCTCATCTGTATAATGAAGACAATAAATATAGCACCTACCATCCAGGGTTGTTATAAAGATGAAATTAAATAATATTTGTAAATGCTTTGCAAACTTTAAAATGCTATTTATTAATATTTTTTGTATTTACTAAGACTACAAATTACAAAGCAGATTCCACTCTTCACTTTTAGAAGGAATCTCTTCGTTGGAAGTACCCCGTAATAATGAATTCATCAGTCCAGACCCATACCATCTTCTGCTAAAGTCCTCTAAATGTTCATGCAGCATGGAGGTGACCCTGGGTTCTCAAAGACTAGGCCATAAGAAAGGGAGCTCTATCATGCTTTGGGAAGGCAGAACAGCCCAATAATAGATTGTGAATCTTTCATTCAAGGACCAGCCTAAATACAGAGTCTGAGAGGTTCATTATCAAGATATCTGCAGTGATTTTTTTTGGGGGGGGGGGCGCGGTTTGATGTTGAGGGGGACAGGGCACTGCAACTCATGAAGACATAGATGAGTTGTGAACTATGCCAGCATTCTTGCACCAAATAGGCACTTAAAAATACTTTTTGAATTGAAGTACCTGCAGTAATGAAATGACAGAACTTTGAATTATGGAAGCAAGACCTCTATATTGCATAAGATTTTAGTAGTGAGTCAAAAAGAAGTACAGCCTTTCAGCTAAGACAATTGAGAGACATCTCAATGGTCAACTAGAAAGAGCATTCACTGTATTATGGCCTAGTCTCTCAGTCCTGACTTTATCACTAATTGGCTGTGTGTCCTTAGGCTCTGTTTCTCAATTTCCCCATCCAGAAGACAGAAGTAATGTTCACTTAACATACATCACAGAGCTATCATCAGGACCAGATAACAAATGCAAAGAGCTTAGAAGAAGCAAAGAACACTATATTTCAACAAAACAGTAGTATGATTATTATAGCCCTGATAACAAATGCACCTGAAACAGGTAGCTCTCTGCTCTCTCTGTAGACAAGTTATTCTGGGAGACAAAGTAGTTACCATATTATACACAGATGAAAATCAAATGGGATGTCATCAGATAACTCACAGTTGAGTCACTGACCATGGAAGAAGGAGGATTTAGAACCCATTTCATGAGGAATTAGGGTTATTCCTTGCAACAGAGCTGCCCAGACTGAAAAGGAGCCACTTTGGAGCAAATGAGCAATTTCTACAGAGACTGTGTTATCATGGAAAGAGAGATGGATGTGGAATTGGGATACTGGGGTTCAAATCCTGGCTTTACTGTGTTACCTTAGACAAATCATTTTGCCTCTCTGGCCCAAGATTCCTCATGTGACAAATAAGATATAGATTGGGTGATCATTGATCCTTTCCAGTTCTAAAACTATTACCTTCTTAATTTTTTTATCTGACATATCACAAGGAAATCCCCCATCTAAGGAACATAAGCTTTAATGAAGGGGACATCACAGCTCCCAAGAGTATGAAAAAATCAAGGAGAATCTCTTGAAACCCACAGGTTAGATATTCATCACTATATAAAGTGAGATATTGTTAAGAACATTATCCTTTTCTTCTCATCTTATTTGATGGAGTACAAATAAAAATCATCCTGGAACAAACTACTATGTTTTATTATTAATTTTTCAATGTTTAGTGTTCTGCAGGCTATTTGCATGGGCCTAAAATGACTGTTTCTTTGTAACTCATCACTAAGGGTTATCCTCAGTACAACTCCAAAAAAACAGACAGGAAAGCTTTGATTTCTTCCCCTAGGTCTCTGTAAATTGAAATCTTCGCATTCCACATGGTTTGAAGATTATAAGCATTCATTTCACTATGTATTACAACATGTCCTCAAAATTTTTGTAGGTCAATATTAAGAACACGTGAGAGGACTTCAGCCAAAGACTCTATGGGTAAAGGATATTATCTGCAATCAGACATTTGCCATTTGGTGGTTTTAAAAGATAGAGCCCTTTTGGCATATAATTCTAGTTACCAAACCACATCTTTCTAGGTGGTCAATGGGTTGTGATTTTTTGCAAATTGTTGTAATATATTGCACAGTTTGTAACATTTCCTAATGTTATCATGAACAATCAGTAAGTCCAGACATCCTCTAAATCCTCTAAAATTTCTGGTGTTGGTGATCTTGTTTTGTATCATGGTCATAGACCCATTTATTTCTATTAAAAATGACATAATCATATACTTAACGATTCTTTGTTGTCATAATAACGATTGAGTTCATGTGTATGTCACTTATGGAGGGCCCTCCTACTATAACTACTGCCACCAACATCACCATTACTACTAATAGAATAATGTACCATAAAAAGCATCAGCTTTGGAGTCAGAGGACTGGGGTTCAAATCCTGCCTCTGATGCCTATTAGCTGTGTGACCTTGACCAAGTCAATTTATCTCTTTGGACCTCGGTTTCCTCATCTGCAAACTGAAGGAGCTGAACTAGATGGTCTTTTAGGTCCCTTGTAGCTCTGGATATATGATCCTATGATGTATTGTTTCTGCCTTGTCACTTTTGTTATATGTAGAATTCAGTCTATATTGAAATCCAAAAGGATATATGTCATGCAATGCCCTAAAGGTCCATAGAATCAACTATATTTTTGCACTTTTCCAAAGCACGAATTAGACAGTCACCTATAGCTGTGAATGGTACCCTTGAAATCAACAATTGTTGAAAAACTTGGCCTTATGGGAATTTGCCCAACCTAGTTCACCAAACCTTGTTAAAAAGCAAAGGAAGGGAAAAAAGAGAAAAGATATTTGCTAAACTGTAGTTATCTATCTCAGAGACTGTTCTTTCAGTCATCTATTAATTCATTAAATTCATTCAACATTTATTAAGCACATATATATATGTATGTATATATATATATGTGTATATATATGTATGTGTGTGTGTATATATATATATATATACATATATATACATACATGGTACTCTGTACTAGGCATAGAGAGAGAAAAGCATTCTCCCTGACCTTAAGAAGCTTACAGTCTCATAGCATGCTTTTTAAAATTATGCATCTCTATTATTTATAGGACATAAGATGTTCTGGAGAAATTCACTGTTACTCCCCAAAATCAAGGCTCCACAGCACAGAGAGCTGAACCCAGATTTATGAGCTTCCAAACAGCTTAACTATGTCAAGTGCCTGCGACTATGAGTGATGGAGGAAGAAATACCTTTTTAGTAGCATCTGGTGTACTTCCCAGTGAGGAAATACAAAGATTAACTATCAAAATCATTAATAAGGCAAAAATAAACCCAAACTACCTCTCAGCTAGAAGAGGTCCACTCTTTCTTTAAAAAAAAACTTTTTTCAGTACAAATGACTTTTTTGTGAAATCTATTTGGGCAAAATTTACAGTGTTGTACCATAATGTGTATACAGTGGCAATGAGGGGAAAAAAAATAAAGTATGGCCCATAGTTGCCTTCGCTTCCCAGGGGAATAAAAGAAAAATGCTCTCCCAAGTTTAGAAACAGTAGTACATTTTAAAATAAATATTGGCAGGCTTTAATCTATTTATTTGACACTTTCATGGCTGCAATTAAAGGAGCTCGATAAAATATATAATGGAAACAGGAAAAGATTAAAGGTGACATCCTGCCCATGAGATCTCTCTTAGGCAGTAGCAAACATGATAAAGGTTAGCGCTGACTTTCTCTGCTAGCTCCATAATGAGCACTGTGAGCACAGGAGTAACATTAACAATAACACTTGTTTTGAGCATCCCCTGGAGCTCAACAATACCCCCCAAACCACACACACACACACACACACACACACACACACACACCCCTGCAGTACAGGGGAAGAAGAAAAATCTGAACTGGTGTACTGCAAGTTAAAATTTAAAATTCTGTCCTGTTTTATGTCCCCAATGTGTTCTTGACCTTCAACTCAAAAGAATTTTAGCGGTAGATGAGGACTCAAAGACCAGAGCAATGGCTCTGCTTTTGCAAATAAAGAAATCACATTCCAAAGAAGTTGCGTGTCTTCTCCAATTTCATTCACCAAGTTAATGGCAGAATCATGCCTAAAGCTCTTGGCACTCTTGGTCCTATTCACTCACAATTCTACCACACTGTCTCCCGATTCTTTTCCCCCATCTTCTTTTGGACCTTGCATGATACTGGGCACATGTTAAGTACTTAATTAGATCTATAGAATATGTTCCCATTCTAAACACCCCAAGTCACAGACCTTGTAAAAGATGTAAACCTCTAGGTCATGTTCTACTGAAGTAAGTTAAATTCTGTTTTCTTTGGATCCAACTATGAGGTGGCACTTACCTTTTAAGGAATAGAAGGAGGCATGCCTAGCACATGCCAATTAGATATAAATAGAAAGCCAGCCTCAAGTTGCATGGTCTTTTTGTCTTTCGGCTGCCCACTTTATTTGTTTTACCCTTGACTTCTGTGCTTGCCCTAATGATTCCTGGATTTGCTGGCTGTTTTTGACTCTCATGTCCATGTGCTGATGAGACTTGGCCTCTCAGGGCTTCAATTATGGACATGACCTCTTAAGCCTCCTCTTTATTTATATTCTACATCATAGCCTGACCACAGTCCTGTCTCTGCTGTTATTTGCTTCAGATTTCCATGTCTTTCTCTCTCTCATCCCTTCACCCAGTCTGAACTAGGTAATTGCTTTGGTATCTCAGCAAACCAAAGGTTAACTAACCCCCTACATAATAGAGGCAGCCTTGACACAACATTGCTCCTGATTTAACCCATTAAACCCAGAAATAACCAATCTATTGTTTCACTTACCAGATAATGCATTTGTTCAACTTAAGTTGAGTAGCATGATACAAGGGTAATGAATGCTGGTTCTGGAATCAGTGGACCCAGGTTCATAACCCTGACTCTGTCATTTCTTATCTGTATGACATTAGGCAAATCACTTAGCCTCTCTGAGCTTTAGGTTCTGACTAGATGACATTAAAGATGATCCCTTTCACTTCTGAATTTTGAATCACATAATCCAGCTATATTCATTTGTCATTTGCACATGATTCTAAGCCTTAGGAACCAGATTTCTTTTTCTTATAGATGTCTTCTCCAGAATCTCTTGACATCGCTGGATATGCTTATTTAAAGCATGAATTTGGTTCCAGACTAGATCAGTAATTTCAAAACATGCTTAAAAATCAACATCGTAATAATTTTTAAAGATAGAAGCTTACTTGATCACTGAAGGTGATGCATAAACTGCTAAGAAAATCATAAACTCAAGAGCTCAAACTGTGTGGAAACTTTGGTGTACATTATATCAGTTTGAAAGGTTGGTTCAGTGCCAGCCGGACTTTGCAAAATTTGTCCAAGCAAACTATCAAAATTCTTGGGCTACAGAGAGGTACTCATTCTCTGGGTCTTTTGCATTAAAATTACACAGGCTATCAATACAGGCTGTCACTGTGATCCATAGGGACCTGTTTGACCCTGGGCAAATCACTTAACCTCTCAGTGCTCTAGGCAATCACTAAGACTATAGATTGCAGAGAAAGTTTGGACCTGCCTTAGTGGGGAGTTTCTTGGTTGGTGTTCCCTATACCAAAAAAATCACAGATCTGTTCTCTATACCTACAGATATACCAACATACACACATACACATAATATATATATGAGTATATATGTATATTTTATATCTAATGTGTTATATTTGATAAAGCAAGGTAGACATTTCATTCCTAATGCGAAAATTAAATCCTAGCGTCTTTATTATCCTTGATTAAGTGCAAATATGCAACTCTCTTGTAACTAGGGAGTAGAAATAACTCCTATCGATATGGCAAATTCATTGTGCAACTGAGAACCAATCTATATTCTGCGTACCACCACCTGTAAACACAAGCAATATGTTTCTTTTTTGAGAGCCTGGAATGTGCCTAACAAGGTATCCCTAGAGGATGAACACTTTTTGAACTAATTAATCACTTGATGCCACCGCTTGACTCCACAGAATATAAAGGAGTGGTGATTGAGCAATGAAACAAATCTCTTGGAAAAAAAAATTGCAACGACCCCATTGGAGGACATGCAAACTTGCTGCCATGTTAGTGATTTAAACAAAATCCACATTCAAGCTGTGGAAGAAGAAAGATCCCCACTGATTTTCTAAAGCTGCAAGTTTTCACACTGAAAATAGTTTAACCTTTTTCCGCTTAAAAAAAAGTTGACAGTTAATTTAATGCTTTGGAAGGAAAATGTGAACATTGTTGGCTCATCAGTTTGTCCTGAACATGCTCAGGAAAGCTGGACAGAAAGTAGAAATAGCACTGGAGCATGGGGCTTAGAGTCAGAAGAATTAAGTTCTTCCAGTCATTCTCTGCCACTGTGTGACCTTGGACAAGTCATTTAACCTATTGGGGCCATAACTGTAGGATGATTAAGTGATGTTTAAAATCCCTTTCTAGCTCTAAATTGCTAAGAAACACGAAAAGTTTTAAAATTCTTTTGCCCTTTCATATCTGAGCAGCTTTGCCGATATACATAGGCTACTTTGTAAGACTTATGCTTTGTGTTTAGCATTTCCAATCGATATATGAATCTTCATAATTACTTAGCTAAGCTATTTCTGCATTCTGACCCTGTTTATTTCCTTACAAATTCTTAATAACCTCAGATGATGTGTATGAGACCTGGCAGGGCACTGAATGGTGTGACTAGTGGTACCAATTAGAGGAAAACTGCTAGAGTTATTTTGAATATAGAATAGCATCCTTCTTCTGAGGAGCTCAAAGCACATCTTGCATTTTTGTTCCATCACATAATCTACTAATATAGTCTCTCATTTATCCTCATAGCACTGATGTGGCATGAATTTAACTAATGGTGACAGCACATGCTCTTTGAGCATCTAAAAGTCTTGTAAATATATCTCAGAATTGCAGCAAAGGTAAAGAAGAAGCAATGTGGTCTCCATTGAGGGTTTCCTTTGTGGTGTTTTACTTGCTAGGAAGAGATAGATTTTCTTTGCCTCCCAGAAAGAACCTAGTCCCAAGAAGGGATTTTCCAAAAGAACATGAATATATAAAGACTCCATCAACTCCACCTTCCTACATATCCGCCTCCACCTCAATTACTCTCTTTATCATCAATAAACATTAGCCTAATGTAAAGAACTATAGGAAGAAGGTTGTGTGTTTCTGTGTGAGAGAGAGAGAATATGTACAAAGGATTCAATAGAAGCTACACCCATTTTCAGTGTTTTCATCATTAGCCACTGTTGCATAAACTGAACACACAATGGGCTGAGACACTGGATAAATCATTTGTTTCCAGTCGTTATTGATGACATTTCATAACTCGTTTGTGGCTCTGCTTTGCTCCGTCACTTGTGAGTTATGAGGTCATCAATCATGACTGGGAATAAATGATTTATGTAAGTCACCCCATTGTATATTTTAGGTACTGTATACAATAAAACACACACTATTGATTTCTAATATTGTTACATTATGTTTATCATGTGTGGGTATGTGCCTATGCCTTTTTTTGTGTTCATGTGTGTCTGAGAAAAAGAGAAAGAGAAATGTCAGAACAGGTAAAAAAAATAAGCCTGAGGATTCATGTTTCTACTTGAGGTCTCTGAAAAAAATTTTAAAGCACCTCTAAAAGTACAAGCATATCCTTTCAAAATAAGATGCGTTGTTTGTAAATGACATGGTCAGGTTACAGGGTCATCATTAAGAGGCACAAACAGGAACTTGTCTCCAAATGACCTAATGTAAGAGTGAAGAACAGCTCCCAAATTAGGCCGAGCTGGATTTTGTGCAATGATCTTGTAGATAAACCCATAGGTAACTAAGTCGGTTTTTCTGCAGGCACTCTGAGCTGATGGAATCCCAGAAATACGTATGATATACGTATAAATATAAATGCCCAGGGAAGAGGGAGACTTCCAGCTGAGCCTCAGACCTCCTGCAATAAGAAGATATTCCCAAATACCCACAGCAAATATAGACCTGTAATTAAGGTAAAATATAAATGAACTCTTGTTACTTTTGAAGTTCATTCTTTAGAACTTTCTGTCAAACGATTCAGTCATAGCTAATAAGTTTATACAAATCTTCAGATGATACACTCTTTGATAATTGGTCCCATGGAATGAAACTACTTTGTACCTAGGACAAAGAATCATAGATTTAGATAGAGACTTTAAAGGTCATCTAGTCTAACCCTCTCATTTCTTAGAGATGTGAAGTGACTTGAAGAACTTTATACAGGAAGGAAATGATAGAGGCCAAATTCAGGTCCTTTGATGCCAAATTCAGTTACTTTTCAGTTATGAATATGAATGAAAATAAATGAAAAAATGATTATTACATGCCAAACACTGTGCTAAGCATGGGGGAATGTATGTTAAAAAAAGTAAGACAGTCCCTGCTTTCAATGACTTCACTCTAATTGTGAAACACAACATATATAAAATAATTCATCTGAAGGGTGAATGAAATGCCCTATAGGACTTAAGAGTACAGTTGTAGGGTGGGAGGGCAGGGAGAGGAGAGATGCCAAGGCATAACAACTAGGTTATACCCATAAGCTTGAAGTTTGGGGGAGAGTAGAGGCAGAGTAAATGATAAGGTTGAGAGGACCTTAAAATTCACTAGCAGGACAGATGATAAAACCTGCTTATCAGTAACGCCATCTCCCCAAAAGCAATCAAGTTAAGATGGGTAGTGAGGTAATCTATCATACAGCTAAATATAAAAAAGATATTATCTGAATATTTAAAAACAGATTCCGAAAAGGACTCTGGTTTGGATGGCCTTTTAAAAAAAAAAAGATGTAATTCTGTAACAAGGAAATGGTAGAGCAATTCATTTGCTTCCTTTTTACCATATTCCATCAACTCCCTTGTGTCTTTTCCTGATGAGCTTAAAACTATACTTATGTTGAAAAATAAAATTAGGAAAAACTATCAGAAAATGTACAGAACTTTAAAAGAGGCAATCAAAAACATATTGAAAATCAAATCTAAAATAAGAGCATCAAAAATTCAGGAACTTTCAGCTATTCGCAATTACAAGAGTAATTGCTATTTTAGCATGTTTTGCTTGTTCCAAAGAAACTCTGGGTCGTAAGCTGAAATTCAAGGAGTTTTAAATCACAGTGAAATATTCTAGCAGCTGATCAAGACTAAATATATAATCAAAACAACCTATTATCTACATATTTTAGTTGATTTTTTAAAAGTATCTCTTTGAGCAAGATTACACAGAAAACAGTGACCAGTTCTCTTTAATATCCACTAAGGATTTTTTAAAAAGAATACAAATACACAACTCTGAAACTATAAAGGATTTAGGTTTAACGTAATGAATTTTGAAAGACAACATGGAAGATAAAGAGCTGGCACAGGAACCAAGAAGATCTCTGGTTCAAGTTCCCATCTCTGACATATACTGGCTATTTTTCCCAGGGCAAGTCACTTTCTCTCCATTTTCTGGGTTGTTGTGAGTATATGATGAGATGTCACATGTTAAGTATTTTGCAAACTTTAAAGCACTATATACTCGTAAGATGTTATTACTATTAGCATAGTGCGAAAACTCCCATTTTATTGTATACCTGTGTATATGTGCATGAGGTAGTAGTTAGAGCCATTTAGAAATATGGTGAAAAGAGATCTGATCACAGAGGTCAGTAGGTACTTTTACTTCTATCACTTTCCTTCCATTTCTTATAATTCTATTGATAAATTATTTAACTTTTAAGTTTCTGGAAGTTTAGATCAGAGGATAATAAATTTAGAACTGGAAGGATCCTTGGAAGGCCATGGAATCAAATCGACTCATTTTCAGATGAAGAAACTGGGCAATTCTGAAAAGGTTAAGGGGCTTACTTAAGATTGTACCACCAGTAAGTATCTGAGGTGTGATTTGAACTCAAGACTTCCAAGTCTAGGACTCTATATACTATATCATGCTGCTTCCAGTTGTCTTCCACCCTCTAACCCCATCAGAGGATTAGCCTAGAACCTGTCATTCATAACCACTTCTGTTCATCTTGCATACTATATATATATGAAGCCAACTCCAGATTCTACAGGGCCTGCATTATTTTTCTCTCCTGCCTCTGATTCCTTTTTGCAAACTCACCATTCCCAAGCACTTTCATTACCAGGTAGATAAAAGCAAGAAGTAAACCTAAGAATCAATTATGCTCCATTTTAAGTAACCTTAATGAAAGGTTTGGTGAATGGAATGAAACTGGAGACCAAAAATATTTTTGCATTATCTGCAGATGTCAATTAACCATATTCTCACTCCCCTCAAATATAATCGAAGAGTTACTTGACTTGAGTGACAATTTCCATATGGAGTCACTGGACAGACATTTAAGAGAATAATATTCCCTTCTAAAACTGAGGGTAAACCCTTTAAACATTTTTTTAACTTCACATTTTACTTCTGCTCAAGAAAATGTAAGGGATTGTACAAAGACTGTGATCTAATGCAACAAAAAAATGCAGTATTTAAAAGGCAATATAGTTGGTACATATTCCTGCACCATAACTAATGTATGATCAATCCAAGGTCTTTATTTTTTTTTAATGGGTGCAAACCTAGTTTAATCAGTCTGAAATTGTTTTAATGAGCTCTTTTCCCTAGAATTAGAAATGCTGGTAGAGCACGAGCAGATATATTTGTTAGAGCACTGGTTTAAGAATCAGGGGACTAGGAGATTTAACCCTAGCTCTGCTCTTGCCTCATTGAGTGACCTTGAGTCAGTTAACCCATCTGTTGTTTTGCAGGAGGTGACGACTCGGTGACTGGCTGGCAATCACTGTGCATTAATAGGGTGACAGTCATAGGAAGGTGGCCTGGGGCAGGAGAGCTTCAGTAGGAGAAAGGCAGCCCTTGCTGCTGCTCCCCATAATGCTGAAAACACCGCTGACTCGGAAGGGAGAGGAGGAGGGGAATAGGGGTGTAACCGCTATTGTGGCTGCTACTCAGTGGGGGACCCCTGCTGCCAAAGTCACTGCAGGGGGTCACCTATAACAGACAACCTCATTTTCTAATTTCCAGACCACTAAATCAAATGAAACTGCACAAGGGCATTTTTTCCCCAGGTTCTGAAAGAGATTCATGGAAGAGATGCCTTCCTTTGGAAGGAAGAATACAGTCAGGGCCCGGCTTCCTAATGATTAGAAAGGTCACAGGGAGATTTCCTGGGATTTAGAATGATTTAGAGTTTAAATTCTGCTTTGGTCTACAGATTCTTCTGTATTCTAATCCAGCCCATTTCACACTCACAAGTGAAAAATCAGCTTTGGCAATGAAGATCATATAACATGGCACAAGAAAGATTTGGGGACACAGATCCACATTTGTGTTGCAGATTTAGCCTAAAGGCACTTCTGTTTTTGCAGTTTCACATACCACTGTGTTCGTACTTGGAGAACAGTATCTTCTTTTACATGAATTCCAAAATTGTCAAAAATTTTTCACATGGGATAGCTCCAACAAAGAAACGGAATACCCTGCCCCCCCCTTTGTCCTGCACATCCTTCCTCCAATCTGGCAAGAATGCTTTTCCTTTGAGGGAGGTAATGGGAAGAGCACTGGCCTGAAGGCAGAGTTCAATTTTGAAAGTGTCAGGTTAGAGGTATTAGCATGGCATCTAGGTGACGGTATCTAGAAAGTAGTTGGTTTTGTGAATCTGGGGCTCTGGCAAGAATCAAAGGAGTGAGATACAGATTTAAAGATTCATCTACATAGAAGTGATAACCAAAGTCAGAAGTCCAGGGTTCAAAACCTGCCTCTTATATTTATTACCCATATGACCTCAGGCAAGTCACCTGACATCTGTGTATCTCAGTTTCGTCATCTATCACGTAAGGGGGTGGGACTAGGTAGCCTTCGTGGTCCCTTCCAGCATTAGATCTATGAGATTATGTATGAATAGACTGAGTGGCTGAGATTAGCAGTGGAGAGAGGGCATCATAGTTTCAGAGTTAGTAGACATCTTAGAGGTCATGCAGTACAGACCCTTTACTTTATAGATACGAAACTCAAGCCCAGAGAGATTAAGAAGAGAAGGCCTGGGGTTGAACCTTAGGATATCCCAAAAGTCATGGGTCAGGAAGAGGAGAAGAGGCCAACAAATGGAACAGAGAAGGAAACTTAAGAGTTTTTCTTGTTATCGTTACCACCACCACTACCATCAGCATCAGCATCATCCAAGCTCTTAATTCACCTAAGGAAATTGACATCTCCAGATATCATAAGGTAATATAAAAACTGCGTGCCATCCGCATCATACCAAGCTGCTGTTTGGTTCTGACCTGCATGAACTTCAGGTGTGAGATATATGTATGGGTGGGGGGAGGTGGGGAACAGGGAGACAAGAGAGAGAAACAAGGGGACAGTAAGAAGGAGGGCTACTTTCTCATGGCCTTAGAGCAAAGGTGTTTTTTACTTGGGGTCTATGTGCTTTTTTTAAAAAAAAAAATATGCTAAAATAATTGCAATATAATTGGTTTCCTTTATAATTCTGTTTTTATTTTATGAATTTTAAAAACATTATTCAAAGGGATCTATAGGCTTCACCAGTCTGCTAAAAGGGTCCATGATTTAAAAAAAAATTAAGAATTCCAGACCTAGAAGCTGCAAAGCAGTTAGTCTAGCTCCACAGGAATTTCCAAAAAACTATGTCAATCTCTGTATACATGGGAAAGGCTAGTGCCAGCTGAAACGTCATCTAGTCTAAACATAATCATCAGACCGGCTATCCCACAAGAAAACATGGCTCATCAGCTATCCCCGCCTGGAATTCCTCACCATAATATGGCCCAGCCACTTCCCAAAGCTGCCATGTATGTGTAATGCTCCATCAATATACTTTGAAAGGCACAATGCTATTCTCCAGGTAGTGCTCACTACATGAACACGAACATAAATCAAAAACCCTGACGTGAGTTCCCTGTAGTCACTGGCGCTTAATCCTCTTACTCGAACCCTTCCCACCTTCACACAGGGTCATCTCTCCATGTAACCGACATATTCCCCTTTCAAAAAAATCTTTTCTTTCATGAAGCTTTATAAATGCCTTATTGATTTTCCACGCAAGGCAGTCAACTTCAGGCTCCACCAGAAGAACTGAATAAAGTGGCAGATTCTACTACTGTTCCTCTCCCCACTAAGCAAAAGCACTGCTACCCAGTTAATTTGAGCTCCACTCACTGACCTGGTCACAGAATGCCCATCATCAGAGGCAAGGCATCCCCAAAGGTGCCCAACCCTGCTCCATCTCTGACTGGCTGGGGAGTTACAAGGCTGGTCACTGCATGGCTGATTCTTGCTTCAAGTTGCTGACTGGCTCCTGCACCCTTAGAGATCCACCCTTAACTCAGCTTTTGAACAGTCTTCTTAAAAACCTGACCCTGGGTGTCTTTTCAATAGCTCAATCAGTCTGATATTGGTGGGGTGGGGGAAGGGTATCAGGATGAGGGGTAGTGTTAAAGAAATGAAAGGTGAATTACAGTAGCAAGTTTTAAAAATATTGTCCTGAGTCTGGCTAGGCTTAGTAAGCTTATGTTTTTTGTCCCAGTCTCTGAAAATGTTTATTTTGGAATTTCGTTATCACTGTCTCCTACTCCTCTTTTTGGTGTCTCTTTCCTTGTCACAGATATCACACTGCATTCCAGAACTGCCTCTGACTCTTGATGGCAAGCCTGGTGCAATCCCAGACAAATCACTTAACCTCTCTCGATGCTCTAAGCAATTCTCTAAGACTATAGATTACCAAGATGATGCCAACCTACACTAGTAGAAAGGGTTTCCTCATGTGGGAGCTCCCTATACCAATGAAATCAAAGCTTCAGCTCCTATTTCTTTATTAAAATAGTTAACATATATATAGCACTTTAAAGTTTGCAAAACATTTTGCATAGATTATTTCATCTGATCTTCACAGCAACCCTGGGTGTTAGGTGCCATTATTATCCCCAATTTAATGACATTGAAACTGAGGCTCAGAGGTTAAGTGACTTACCCAAGGTTACACAACTAATAAGTATGTGAGGCAAAATTTGAACTTGGTTTTTGCTGACTCCAAGTCTAGCGCTCTGCAGCTTCTGATTATCTGTAAGTAACTGTAAATCGATACAAGTATCAGATACTCTGTAATAATATCCGACGGCCCCTTGGTCCTTTCCCCAAGGTAACTCACCTTACTCAGTTTCTCTCCTCACCTGTGTTTTAGCCTCTTCATTGATCGTGTCCTAGTCTTCCTTCACCACAGCTATTTTTCCACACCTTCCAATTTCTAGTCTAAAGAAGTTCTCCTCTTTTCCCAACACCTAAAAACACTTGTGTTGCGGCATGAATAACCCAGTGGTCTAGCCAACAGCCACATGTCCAGTTTGATAATAATTATGAGGCAAACTATAAAGAATGCTTATTTTATTTGGCTATCCCTGTAACTCTTAGAGGTTGGAAAATGGGCTTGTATAAAGCAGTGTGGGCTAATAAAATTGTGGGAAGCATTTACAAGGCTTTTGTATACAGCTGAGTAACTCCTGAGCTCACCACTGCTATTTTGATTTTTCTCAGTTTCTTCACCTTTACAAAATAAAAAAAAACCAGAAGCAAAGGGGAAGATCAAGAGTAAGCAGGGAGAGGAGTATAGTTTATAAGGTGAAGTTCAAATAGAGAAGTCAATATTTTAGTTTTATAGCAAATAAACAAGCTATATTATAAAGCTATCTATAAAATGATGGGGCAGCTACTAGATGGCATGGTGGATGGAGCGTTGGATTTGGGGTAAGCAAGGCTTGAGTTTGAATCCTGCCTCAGACACTTACTGGCTGTATGATGTTAGGCAAGTCACTTGACCTCTCTATGCCTCAGTTTTCTCATCTGTAAAATGGAGATATTAATAATAGCAACTACCTTTCAGGGTAGTTGTGAAGATCAAATGAAACAATATAAAATGGCTAGCTTTGTAATTAAAATGAAGACAGAAGAAAGGCAGAGATAGTATAAGGGGAAGTGTACTAAGCTGGATGTAAGGAGTCTGCGTTTTTGTCCTAACTCTGTTAATTAATTAGTTTCTGACTTCAGATGAACTTTTCTAGGAAGAAATCTCCTCATTTCTAAAACAAGAGGAATTTACAGGGAGATTTCTTAGGCCCCTTCTAAGTCCTCAGAGCTGAGTCTATGAATGAGCATGTGCGTACAAATAAGATATATTAAAAACACATATGATAGCAGCAGGGACTGGGAGAACGAGATGTTGATCAAGCATTGCCTCATGTAGAACGTGACACTTCAGATAAGTTTCTCATAAATACAGCTGATTATGTACCAGTGGTGGGAACTGAACTCAGCTCTTCTGACTCCAAGGTCAGCCATCCATCCACTGCATAATACTTCAGATTCGATGGGGACATAAAGGAATAAAGAATTATACTTTTTTAACTGAAGAAGAAAGACTACTGGAGGACGGAAATGCTCAAAATTACACAGGCATGGATAGTCCCCAGAATTTGGTTCACTGTGTAAAGAAACAGATGCCCTTCATACATTTGCCAAAAGTGAACAACTCATTAAATAAGATTAATGTCCCAACAGGAAAAAAGACCTACTGCTTAGCAACACAAGAAAAGAAGTTCTTAGAAATGAGTGGGGTTTTACTTGTGAAAACTATTGGGAAACGGAATTTTATCACCTCTATGTAGCTTTCCAGTTATTTTTCTGTCCTCAGCTAACCCCACTCCTCCCAAGCTCTAAGTTGTGCCCACAGCTTTTCTGGCCAACAAAAATGAAGAGGTGGATATGTGAGAATCTCTACTAAACACTATGCCCTCTTGATTGATGTGGTAGAGGACACTGTATAGTATTTGCTACCAAATTGCCACCTACTGGCAGCCAACCAGAACACACACATACGCACACATATATACATGCATGCACGCATGTATGTGTATATTTGTATATGTAAAGAGAAAAATACACATATATCTTTATGTCTTACATGTGTACATGTACTTATATTACTATATACACATATCTACATGCACACACACATTTTGCAAATTTTCCCTGCCAGATTTTCCATAGACAGAATTCTAGATAAATATTCAGGAGTATAAGATGTATGTGATTATGCAGCTGTCCATTTTGTAGTACCCTTGCCTCTCAACTCTGCTTCTGACATGCAACATTTCTGAGGCTTATAAGGTAATAGCAGGCTGGCTTCCTTCCAATTATATAAGCAATATTGGAGACTTTCAACACCAATGCTAGTTACAGATACTACTTCTCTCTGCCTCGTAGAAAGAAATCCTTCCATGACCCTGACATCAAAGTTGGAAAGTCACCTATGCCTGAAACTCAAGTAACTTGCTAACAGTAAGGGCAAGACTTTCCAAAATGCCTCCTCAAGTTGGTATTTTCACTCTTGAAAGCTATACATCTCCAAAAGCTACCTTTGTGATTACTGGGTTTGTTAACCTATGGTAACTTTAGTAATCTGATAGGTGGCAGCTACTTCTTAGTGAGAAAAAAATAAACTTTTTAATTGTCAGGAAATCTTATTTCAAATTAAATATAATTTTAAAGGCCACATATGTCATTGACACACAGTCACAGAACCATGGATTTTGAGCCATAGGGGTCTTTTGAGGTCATCAAGTCCAACCCCTCATTTTACTGGTATGGAAACTGAGGCTCACAGAGGTGAAGTGAGGTTGAAGTGCCTCAGGCACTTACGTTAGATTAGAACATAGGTCATCCTAGGTCCCGGTCAAGAACCATATACTTTATGCATGCTGCCTCTTTTATGACTAAAGCATCAAGTTCATATTTCAATCATATTGAAGTATGCATCCATTTAGAAATCTACCCTCTTTAAAATATAGTCTTGGGTTGGTTAAAGTTTGGCATTCAGTTGTCAGACAATTTCTTTTCTGTGACTTCTTATTCTTTTCTTCCCATTTCTTTTTCTTCGATATATTTCTATCCTGATATTCCTTTTTTTCTGAATATGTCTTATGTTTCTCCGTACTTCAATGTTCTGGAGTATAATCTTTAAACTAAAATCTTTAAAATCTGGAGTTAATCTTTAAAGTAATTTCACTTTAATGATCTTCAGGTCAAATTAATTACAAAATTACAACCATAGAGGAAGTAAAGGGGCCGACCTGTCTCAGGACATGCTTATATTACGTCTGGTCATATCAGGTTAGTAGACACTAAGTCCAGCTACCTTAAAGAACCCTATTTCACCCTACAGAGGAAGAAGTTGTAAACACATTTAAACCAAAATCCTCCAGGGTCCACCAAGAGCAGTAGAATTTCATTTTTCAAGTGGGACAAATGTCCATCCTAGCCTCTTTATCTCTCCCAAGTGGGAGTGAGCAGAGAGGACTTCTTCAGTCTCTTCATCTCTTTCCAATGGTAAGCATCAGGTAGCTGGGAAATACTCAAATATCACATGCAATAGTCTTATGTAAGCTAAGAAAACAGAGCCTCATGAAGAATTTAAAGGCACCACATGCAAGAGATGATCTGTTAGGCGACAGCAGTGGGAACTTCAGGTGTTTGCTTAATATTCAGCATGCATCTCTCTATGTAGTCTGAGCACGTTTCTAAAATTTTCCAGCACACCTCTGCACTGTTGTGCTGTTTCCAGGCCCCATGAGAGGTAAGCATTCAGTAATATCCACTAACTAGAAGGGCCTAGGGAAAATATATCTTTTCTTTGTTTCTCAAGGGTTAAGGTAGAGACATCTGAGTTGACTCTCCCAGCATTAGTCTGTAAGATAGTAAACAAAGCATGTTAATATTTCTGTAGTTTATGTTTCTTTGAGGGGAGGGGTTTTTTACTGTTTTTGTTCACAGTATTTTTAATGCCACTAAAACCAAAACAAAAATGCACAGAACACATTTGGAAAAGCCTCTATATAGATCTCTTTCTAGGAACACACCAAAGGTAATAAGATTTATGGATTAATAAGAGTTGAGATGAAAACACTGCCAGTCTCACTTCCTGAATGTGCACAAACACATACTCTCTAAGAATAGGGCAGCTCCTCATTCCTCCCACATGGCACAGGGTGGCAATGACTTCTTTTGTCCTCAAGCAGATAGATCTCTTCTTCTCCCTTCAAACCAAGGCAGCAGTAAACAAATTAATTAATTAATTAAATGGTTTCTTTATGCCTTCCCTTTGACCCAGGAACTGGAGAAGAGTAAAGTCAAATAAGAAATTAACACAGACTGTGTAGGGCACTTTGAGGGTAGAAAGGAGATGGGAAGAACAAACTGGCTGCTCACCAGAGGGATATACTCATGAATCAGACTACTATGTAGTGGTATCTCCTTCCCTTTTTAGGAGGAAGACTCCCTCTGAGGCCAGTGTGAAAAAACAGAAGCCAAATAGCAACTACTGTCCCCCTTATTGATTTATAGGGTCAGTACGGCCCCCAAAATTGTTCCCAGCGACCAGTGGTTCCCTCTGTTTGAATTAGTTTGGTTTTATTTTTTCATCATTTCTACTATACTTCTGGATTCGTTATTCTTTTACTAGATATCTTTCCCTCCCCCCTACTGTTTTAACAAACCATTCCAAAAGAAGAACAAATTATATTAAGAGAACCAATTATGCATCTGGAAAAAGAATTAAAAGATTGAACAAACAATTAAGGATATGCTTGCAGTCTCACAGAACTAAATCTATGTATAGATATCTATGTATGTCTATACAGACAGAGAGAAAGGCTATGGCAACCCATGTAAGTATATATGTATGTATGTATATGTATATTTACATACATTCATATATACGTTTTTCTTCCCTGAAAACATTATGTTAACAAATTTCAAAAGTGAAAGTATATTGAACACTTTTAACATCTTCAGAAATAGGAACACAAAAGGAGAATATACAATACAAACATATCCTTAACAAAAAAAAATGAACAAATTTTTCAGAATTACAAAACCCAGTTATCCAAAATGACTTCCACTTTTTCCTGGAAAATGCTTATATTGACTAAATAGTTCATTTTCTGAAAGTTAAAAAAATAGCTCACAGTTCTTAGGAGAATTTATTTTAAAATACTAAAGATAGTGGGAAAATACTAAGGAAGCTGTCACACACCAAGTATTTCTTTCTTCTTGCTTTATATGGAGAAATGTCCAACCAAAAATATTTGAAATTGTTCTAAGATGCCGGGATATGCTTGCTTCTGAATTTCTAAATTCTTGTGAGGCAGTGCCTTAGATACCTCAGTCCCATAATCGCTTTTTCCCCTGTGTTAGAAAGGATTAACTTTACTGAGGAGGGAAAAACGTACACAAAATATAAAGACTTCAGAAATGTGCTGCTGATTTTAAGAGGCCACAGGGATACCTTATGAAGAAAAGACACTATTTCTAAAGCACATTGGATAGTTTTAGTTTTATGTATTGCACAAGGCAATCGCAGATTGTCAACCTTTTTTTTTATTATGTTATGTCCATTATGTTAATGTTGCACAGTTTAAAATAAAACAAACTAGCACAGCAGAGACTAGAGAAAGCCTAGATTCAGTCATGTTAGGAATAAGCAACATTGATAGCATTGTAAAATACATGAAAAATATTTGCACCTAGTGGATAGAATGACCCCTCTAACTCTCTTGAATTATATTTTTAGGTACAGTATTCCTCCCTTCTCTCTCTCTCTCTCCCTCTCTCTCTCTCTCTCTCTCTCTCTCTCTCTCTCTCTCTCTCTCTCTCTCTCTCTCTCCCCTTTCCTCACCCCCTGCCTCTCCTCTCCTCCCCTTTCCTCCCTCCCTCAAAAGAAGAGGGAGAGATTATCAATTTTTCATGAGAGGTGGAGCCTCAGGAGACAGAGAGAGAGAGACCATTGCAGTACAAGAGCAAATAACCACAAATTCTTAGGAACCTACCCTTAAGTTCAATAGTTCATTCAGAGATGCAGAATCTGACAAAATTGTGAGGGCACTAATCTGAATATAGTATCTCTCCATATTCAATAGTATCCCTAAAACCCAGACACACATAGATGTTTGATTCCCAGAAATAATCATTTGCAAAAAGAAAACACACCCGCTCTCATGGGCATAGACACACACACACACACACACACACACGCACACACTACATACACACACACTACACACACACACACACACACTACACACACACACACACACACACACACACACGCACACACTACATACACACACACTACACACACACACACGCACGCACACACTGCCACGCCACCAGCAAAGGCAGATCTGCTCCTCAGTCTTACACCCAACTCGGCGGCAGATTCAGGTGGGGAACTACTGTAAGTCTATTTCAGCGTTCTGTAAGCCTTTATAAATGCAGTTATCATCACCATTGTTGTCTTATCACTCTCCGTGATTGCTCTCTTTCAGTCAAGTACAAAGGCAGGCTGAATATAAATGTTTTGTCATAAAACTGCTATTCAAACAATAAAAAAGGGTTATAATAGTACTAAAAAAAAATCACCCCAAGGGCTGCAGCGCAGACTGGCAGTACAAAGCACATACAAGCCACACTCTCACTACCCTCAGGACTCTTCTGCTACATTTCTACTTAATAAATGCATGGTTTTAATAGCAGTTTAGGTACTACCATATAGGGAGGCTACCTGAACCCTTTTTAGTACAACTGCAGCACTCATTTTTAGCACCATTAGCATCGCCACGTTCAAGAAATCCTGGCCAAAATGAGATAGGGAGCTGATTTGTTCCATTCTCAGAGAAAGTTACTTGAAGGTTTCTCGGTCAATATCTGCATGGTTTTAATAGCAATTCAGAGAGTATCATATGGTAGGGTTATCCCGAAGCCTTTTTAGCATGGGACACAATGGCAGCAGTTATTTTTAGCACCATCAGCATTACTACAGATCAGAAATCCTGGCCAAAATTAGATGGGAGGCTGATTCGTTCCATTCTGATAGAAAGTTACTTGAAGGTTTCTTGGTTGTTGCGGTATCATTATTATTATTTATTATTGTTTTCATTATATATCACATAGTAAAACAATAATATGTATTTTTATGTTATATATATAATATATGTGTATACCTATACATAGAGCTATTGATGTTGTTATTTTAGTAGTATATTTTCCCCATCTCTAAACTCAAAAAAATCTTTTGTTGGTAACAGCTCTGATTGTGCAGTGCCAGGGTCTGCCTACTACACAGTCTCACAGCGCCATCTTGCCAAGAGGTTCTTGAAGGCATGGCCAAATGCCTCCCAGCCAGGCCTTCTCAGCCACCCTCCCTCCGCATGCCTAGTGCAGGCTCTTTGTAGCTTTGGTGTCATTTCCCATAGTATCCATCCAGGCGGTAGCAGAGAGAAAGGAAAGAAGGAAGGAAGGAATGGAAGACCAAACGAGCAAAGGACCACCTAGAAGGAAACAAACAAACAATGCTGACAAGCCTGACAGCCTTGTTATCTCCACCTGAAAGAAGGCGTAAGAAAAAAGGGGGGAAGGAGGAGGTTTATCAAACCGCCGTGCCCATTGCCCTGGGTAAATATGCCTCTTTGTAACAATAAAGACAAATAAAGTACAAAAAAAAAAGGATAAAGCCGAAGATTACAGAGCTAGCTGTGGTTTGATAAATGGCATTCTACTTCACTCTCCTTATTGTGTACTTCATACCTCACTCCTGAATATGGAAGAGAATTTTATTAAAGATTTAGCCACGGTGGTGGTGGTGACTGGCTCACAGTAATTTTCCTACAAAGTAGTTTAATCTATCACAGGGCAGACAGTGCACCTTCTTACCATGTATCATATCTGTCTATTGAGTAAGTGCTATCCAAATCCAATTTCTTTTCATTTTTGGAACCTGTGATGCATATTCAAGATACACTTTCGTTTTGTCTTCGGCCTAAATTAGGTGCTGTATGAGATGAAAAAAAAAGCACTAATAAAAAGGAAATCTGGACTCTATAGGCTCTGTATCATTCTGGTCATTTTTTTTTAAAGAAAAAGAAAGAAATAGCAAAGTGTTAATGGTATATAATACTAGTCACATATGGACTCACTGGACTCATGACACTAGGACCTTGCATATTTATATATATGAATATGAATCATTGCACCACTGATTATGGCATGAACTTGGAAAATCATTACAGGAATGTTCCAGCTTTGAGCTTTGTGAAGCACATAGGGGTTGTTCTATTCAATAATGAGATGACTCTTGTAATAATAGAGAGACTGTCTCAACCAAAATCATTCTGCACTTCATCATTGGGTAGAATGTAAATCCAGAAGTGAAATGAATGACGTGACAAGGCACCTTCAGAGAGCACTGTCATGGAATCATAAAAGTGGGAAGTGTCTCAGGGGGGTCACTTACTTCATCTGCTCCTAGTAGAGGAGTTCACTGCAAAAAAAAAATTTTTCTAAGGCATATTATATTTCAAAATGCCCCCATCAGGAGTTTGTTTTACTTTCTTGATGATATTACTTTAGAATCCACTAAATTTCACCTTTAAAACTTCTTCTAAATTTATGCTAACTTTCAGGTCTTTTTGATCCAAATATGTAATCCTGCTCTCCCATTCAAAACAGTAGCTTAAATATGTGCTTTCATGTCTTACTTAAGATAGTACATGAAGTAAATGGGGACGAATATTTTTTTAAAAAAAATCACTACACTGTTTTGAACAGTAAAATTTACGTTAATAATCTTAGAATCAGCTGTTCATGGATAGAATGTTGGACTGAGAGTCAGGAAGATCTAAGTTCAAATCCTGCCTCGGACCCTTTCTAACTTTGTGACTCTCAGTTTCTTATCTGTAAAAATTGGATTAACAATAGCATCTAATTCACAGGGTTGTGTGAGAATAGAATGAGATGCCATGTATAAAGTGCTTTTCAAACTGTAAAGTACTATATAAGTGCTTATTGTCATCATTATCATTATTACTATTTGTGTGCCTATAGGCTGAGTCCTCATCGGTAGGTCAATTTTGAAGTCAATCTCCAAGATAGCTTCTGTCACCATTTCCTTCTCCAAATGAAGTTTATTAATAATAACATTTATACAGTGCTTTAAGAATGGCAGAGTACTATGTATACAAGCATAATATATATGTATTTATTTATAATTCTCAGGGTTGTTGTGAAAATCAAATGAGACAATACTGAGATATAGGTAGATAGATAGACAGACAGACAGATAGTAGATAGTAGATAAATAAAACACCTCCATCTGACAACCCTGTGAGTTAGGGGCTATCATCACTTTATAAATTTATCCACAAAATAAAAACACAGTTCCTAAAGAGATTACATTCTAAATGACAAAGACAACATGGTATATACAAGGAGGTGGAAAGTAATCTTCAAAGAGAAGGCACTAGCAAATGCACCAGCTAGGAAAGGCCTGCTGTAGAAGGAGGAGGTGGAATTTGAGCTGAGTCTTAAAGGAAACCAGAGAAACTGAGGCAGAGAGAGGACATTGAAAAGAAGTAGTATTGTAGGCAATGGGGAAGAGCCAAGGCAAAGGCACAGAGAGGGAGCGGATAGAGTACCTTGTGCCTACAAGGGCAAGTAGGCTATTTTGGCTAGATTGTAGACTAACAAAAAGAAGCCTTTATACTTGCTTCCGGAGGTAATAAGGAGAAACTGGAGTTTACTGAGTTGGTGGATTTGACATGGTCAGACCTCTGACTCAGGAAAAAAATCACTTTGGATGCTCAGTAGAGGATAGATTGGAGGTGGGAAGGGCTTGACATGGGAAGACCAATTAGGAGATAGATGATGGATAGAGAGGTAGAAAGTAAGACAAAGTATTTCGTAACTGCTTACCATGTGCTAAACACTGTACTAAATGCTGAGGATACAACTACAGCAAGTAAGAGAATCCTCGCTTTCAAAGTGCTGCTATTCTAATAGGGAAAGACAACACATAAAGGGGAGCTGGAAAGTCTATGGTGTACTCCTGGCATGTAGAGGGTCAAGAAGTGGCTTATAAGACTGGGCTCTGGCAAGAAAGAGAAAAGTCTTAACTTTTAAAGTAGATTAATCATTCAGAGCCCAGAAACAGAATTTGCGTTACAGATAGGGAGAATGCAGAGGAAATGGTCAGAGCAGGGGTAGCATGACATAGAGCAGGCTGGGGAAAAAGTTTGTGAATGAATAAATGAAAAAAAGCATCTATTAGACACTCACTATGTGCTAAGCACTTTGCTAACTAAAAGGAGTAGTAACAGAAAGCAATATAATCCCTGTTCTCAAGGCGCTCACATTCTAAAAAAATCACAAGTGATGTTTCAACTGAAAGTCAGATTAAAAAGTTGCTGTGGTAATCAGCATATAAAAGCAACAAAGATGGTAATCCATCTTCTTTAATGTTATTTCCCTGTACAAAATCACATACATTTCTGATACTGAGCCATTTGACAGTGCCAACTTGGTTGGCAAGAACTTTCTTTACCAGGCCTTCAGTACTGTGGCTGCTAAGGAGGTAAGAGATTGTAGCACCTGCAGAGGGCAGTTGCCAGGTTTGCATCTCCACAAGGATTGATTACCTGGAAAACACCAGCAGGTACTGCATTGAAAGCAAGGTCAGTGGTCTACTGTGTTTCTTTTGCCAAATATTGACTCTTTTTTCATGATTCTCTTGCATTACTCCCATTTCTTTTCCCAATTTTTCTTCTACTTCCCTAATTTGATTTTTAAAACCCTTTTTAAGCTCTTCTGGGATTTCTTTTGGGGCCTGAGGCCAGATTATATTTTTCTTTGAGGCTTTACATGTAGCCATTTTGATACTGTTGTCCTCTTCTAAGTTTGTGCCTTGATCCTTCCTGTCATCATAATAATCTTCTATAGTCAAGTTCCTTTTGTGTTTTTACTCATTTTTTCTGCCTATTTTATGACTTTGTATTTTTATGTGAGAATTAGGCTCTGCTCCTGCACTGTCCCAACCTTGGAGACTTGCTCCTGGCTTTTACTGGGGTGAGAAGAGGGAATAGGGGAGATGCTTTTCTCAGAGATCTTGGGCCCAGACTCCTGAGCTGTCCCTATCCTGCTCTGAAGGAAGGTGGTGGTTGAGGTGGTGGTGATTTTACTTGCCTAACATATACTGCTCCCTATCCCCACTAGGCTGGCTTGTCTATTTTAACAGTCCAGGTGCCATGAACTAGGTATCTGAGAGAAGGGAAACTCATATAAGAAATACTATGAACATAGAAGCAATATTGGGAATGGATGGGATATGTAGGATAAGTGAGAATGAGGAGTTGAGGTTTCCAACTGAGATAGTGAGCCTGGGTGAATGGGAGGATGATGGCAAATAAGGGCATTGGCCTCTGTGGTGTCAGACTCAAATAGAAAAGGGGCCACTAAGTAATACATAAGGATCCTTCCCTGTGAGCCCCATATTAACCATATACTAACTGTATCTAGGTTCTATTGCATTTTTATTTATTTTGTTAATATTTCTCAATTGCATTTTAATCTGGTTTAGGCAGCACTCAAGGGTATTGTAGGTTGCAGTATAGCCTTCAGGCTGTCTGTTTGACACCTCCGGCCTATATAACCTCTGAGGTCCCCTCCAGCTCTATGATTCTATATATATCATTAATAGAACAGATAATCTATAAAATTATACATACAAAGGAATGCATCAGAATCCTGAAACTCACATGTTTTAAAATGTCTGACAAAGCATTTTGTATATAAGGCTATGACATTGTATTGCCTTTAAGTAATCTTTCTATTTATCCTTTTTGAGTCAATGCATATATGTCTTATTCATTAAATGAAATCTTCTTGAGGGTGGGGACTTTGTCCAACTGGTCTAACATATGGGATGCCAGCACACTGGATATTCAATAAGTAGTGGTTACTGAAGAATAACCTGTGTTGATTGACATTCTATCTGAATTATTTCCTGCCACAAATACTATGAAAACCAGTTTATGTTCTGGCAACCACACTATTTAGTCTTCTCTATGTTGCCATAATAAATGATGTGAAAGAAATTAGAACATTACCTGCTAAATGTGTTTTCTCTCCTCAGAAACCACTTTTATTTGAATGGACTGTAGGCATCTTCAATAATAATAGAGCCAAGATAAATGTCTGATAAATCCACCTGTTTTGTTTGCCAACATAGCTCCAAGCCTACTCTAACATACTGAGATGAGAATGTTGGCAGCCAGACAAACCTCTGCATTTCATAAGAAATGCAAAGGGGTGACTTGCTGGGCTTTTGTCATATGCCTTCTTTTGCAAAAATCATAACTAAATTAAAGCTGACTCAACCATTTCTTTGGCATTTCACAGTAGAATAGGTCATTCACTTTACACATTTACATAACTTTGGGATTTAAATTTGTTGTGGCAATTGAATAGTTCAAAGGTTTATGAGGGATTTGCATCAAGCAATTTATTTGCACCACCGTATTTTTAGAACCCCTCCCTCTCTGATGACTAAATCTGAAAGTTGAGTCATTAGAATAAAAAAGTAGAAAGTGCTGAATTAAACTCCATTATTTTTCAAAAGTATAAGAAAACCTAGAAGACTGAGAATTTTAATCAACTGATTGTCCTTGGACAATAGGCATCTTATATTCACTTGTGGTATTAAAAGTTTTGACATTTAGAATGCTGTTCTTTAAAAAAAAATGCACACATGACATAAACTAGATGTGTTTATGCAGACTTACCTAACGCTAAAAGACCTTCTTTCCTCTCTTATTTACTTTAGATGCCTACAAGTCTGAATATTCAAAAATAAAATGCTCCCTGTTGACAAGAGATGGGTCTTAAAAACTAATACTTTTTTTAAAATTCTAAATGGAGTATTTTAATTACAAGGCACCAGATATAATGAAAAATGCATTTTGGAAGTCAAAAGTGCTATAAATATTCTTAGATCAGAAACTATTTACAGACCAAAGGTGTCTGGTAGTTAAACTATATTAAGCTGAAGGCCTATGTAGATGTTCTGATACGTGTAATGCACCTGAAGTTTGGTAATAGGGCTCATGCCCCTAAGCCCTTGAAAATTGTCTCAGGCCTTTTCAGTGAATGCAGTCAAGATCTGACTTTATATATACTGTGTATCAAGCAACACCTCCTGCGCCACAGCACCACCTGGCTTCAGGATGCAGAAGTGGTTTGATGTCACTTTTAATGAACAGAGGTACTAATTGGTATTAAGGATGATTTTCTCAAGGTGGGGGGGGGGTGTCCATTTTTAAAAGCTTTTAATTTAATTGATGTGTTTTATATTTAAATCATAGTTATTTCCAAATATAATCACACACACTTATTTCCATTAAGAAAAAATATTTAAGAAAAAAACAACTGAGTGCCCACATCTAATAACATATATGATATTCTACTCCCAGAGTCATCTTTTCTTCAGAGCCAAGATGGGATATTACAATCACATGCCATTATGCTTTTTTAAAAAAAAACTTTATTCTAAGAGACATGTCTACTACGACTAATCATAATTTATTAGTATCTGTTATCAGATGATAATAATAATAATAACATTAATAGTTTCTGCCATCAGAAGATTATAAATGGTGAACTGGACAGGTCCTTAGGGGCCATCTAGATCAAGAGTTCTAACCTGGGGTCTGTGAATTTTGTTTAATATTTTGATACCTTCATTTCAATATAATGGTTTTCCTTTTAACATTATATATTGTATTTTATGCATTAAGAGCATCAGTTCTTTGAAGGGATCCTTCATATGTCTATGACACAAAAAAGATTAAGAACTCTTCTAGACCAACCACCTCTATTTTTTCATATAGTGAACAAGAGACCCCATGAAGTTAACTGACTCGCCCCAGGTTACACAAGCAATCAATGCCAGGGACTAAATTTGAATCCAGATCTTCTGAATCCAAAATCAGTACTCTTTCCACGGTATCTCACTGTCTACAATATATTCATTTATATCAAATTTATAGCAAATTTTTAGGACTCGGATACACTTGCAGTTATACTTCTATTTTTTAAAAATACCTAATAAATTTAATTTGTTTTATTTATTCTTGATTACATATATCTATGTGTATGTTAGGATTATATAAAAAACTAATAATAATAATTAATGTATGAAGCATTCTTTCATTTAACTTCATCTTCCTTCTGTCTGCTGGTTTTGTTTATAACAAGAAGATTGATGGGTATAATTCATTTTCTGCAGTAGTATGTTCATTCATTGGTCAGCGCACAGGATTTTGTCTTTAGAGTACCAAAAGCTAGGTTAATAGTTGCAGGTGGTATGAAAGCCATGTGGTCTTTCGAATCCCCTAGTCCCTGGCACCCTGAATGCAGAAGTAAAAGGAGGATGTACAAAACAGGGTAACATTTTATATTTTTCTTTGTCACACTGTTTGCAAACTTTAAGACACTAAGTCAATCTCAACCATTATTATTACAAAGTAGGCGGGCAACTTTATGACCTGGGACCATCAGTAATTAAAAAGATACTAATAACCCAAGCTCTGGACATGAAGTCAGAAAACCTTGGTTCCACTTCTGCCTAGTCCAAAAACTCACTAGCTGTGTGACCTTGGGCAAGTTAACTCACTTCTCTGGGCCTCATTTTCATCTGTGAAATAAGGCGGTTGAACTAGAGCATCTCTGAGGTCCTTTGCAATTCTAAAATCATAAGATACTACTGTGAGGGGTCAGCTGGGTAGCACAGTGGATAGAGCACCAGCTCTGGAGTCAGGAGGATCTAAGTTCAAATCCAGCCTCAGACACTTACTAGCTGTGTGACCCTGGGCCAGTCACTTAACCCCAATCACCTCCCCCCAAAAAAAAAATAAATAAAAATACTACTGTCAGGCTTTTGGGTCAAAAAAATAGAGAAAGTAATAAAAGTTTTAAAAAAGTAATCAAGAAAACAAGACTGAAGAAATGAAAAACCCCAAGGTCAGAGATAGTAAAGCAACTTGAAAATCTCCTAGGAGATATTCTACGCAGCTATCCAACCTCTATCTTTTAACAATACCAACAATATAGCAGCTAATTTTTATATGGCACTCACTGTGTGCTGGGAATTGTGCTAAATGCTTTTTAGTTATTTTCTTGTTTGGTCCTTACAACAACCCTGGGAGGTAAGTGCTGTTGTTACTCTCCTTGCTTTACAGGAGAGGAAATTGGAGCAAACAGAGGTTAAGGGGCTTGCCCAAGGTCACACAACTAGAAAGCTTCTGAGGCCAGCTTTGGACTCAGTTCTTTCTGACTCTATCTACTGTGCCCACTTCCTTTCTGTGTGACTTTAGGCTAATCATTTCTTTTCTCCAGGCTTCATTTCTTCCCTTAATAAAACAGGGATAATGCCTGTCCTCCGTACCTCACAGGGTTAGTGTGAAGATTCAAATAACAAGATGTATATAAACCACTTCACAAACTAGTAAAGGGCTATAGAGAAGTCAGCTATTATTATATACAAAATACAGTCAACCCACATGTAAATATATTTTTGGCTATGCTAACTATTCCATATATCTCATCGCAAGCCTCTAAAAATATTTGTGGAGACTACTATTGTACATGACAACACTTTTTTTCATTTTTTCCCTATTCAGAACCTTACCAGTTGATATACATTAATCCAAAAGAAAGATTTTACAACCTCTGCTGAAAATGGATTACCTTAGGCTCCCGGGACAAGGCTTTTCTATGTAACATACCCAGTGCACACAAAGTCAAATCTGACTACTATTAGCAGGAGCACTGCAGAAAATCTCCCACGAGACAACATAGGAATACAAGCAATCCAAGCCATTTATGCCATTATAGATTAAAGTCAGCATCCCCAATTGCCCTCAAAGCAAACAGAAAACCAGGACTGCTTTGGGGGGACAGGTTTGGTAAGCAGCGAAGCACGGCATTTTTAAAAGAAGGGTTAACTCATGATCTCCATTAATTCAAGAAGCGTTTATTAAGTGCCCATTATGTGCCAGGCACTGTGCTAGATATTAGCAATATAAAGACACAATTGAAGCAATCTCTACCTTCAACCATCTTACATTCTATGAAAGAGAAATAATTCATAAACAAGAAAGCAAATACAAAAAGTATAACAAGCAGAAACCAGGTAATTTCCAGCAGAGAGGATTAGCCATAGAGGAGATAAGAAAGCCTCCTTTACTACCACTGCTAAGCTTTGAAGGAAACTAGGGATTCTATGAGGCAGAGATGGGAAAGAAGTGCATTTCAGACACAAAGGATGCCCAGTGCAAAAGCATGGTGCTCTTGTATAGTCTATGTGTCTATTGGGCTTAGACAAAGTTTCTCTGTGGACTTCCAGGACAAATTAATCTCAGTTGGATAAAGATGAATTTGTGAAAGAGATAAACCAGGACTGAAGACTTAGACCATTTTAGAATTCTCCTCTGATATCAGGAGAAGGAAATTGAGGTTTAACTTTCCATGATTTTTTTTAAAATGCTCAAAAAAGTGTCTTAAAACTTCCCAATCCTAAAAAGAACTTTATCATGATTCAGATCACAAATAATTAATAAGATAGACTTGTAGCAATTAAAGATGAGATTGCTTAGCAAGGGTAAGTTACATGCTAGATTAGAAGTAAAAGAAACAGCATTTCAATTCAGTGCAAATGTTTATTGAGCACTTAAATATGTTCAAATCTCTAAAGGGACAAAGAAGCTGATAATAGAGTCCCTAGTGAACTGGAGAAGGAATGGAAAACCACTCTAGTATCTTGCCAAGAAAAGCCCACATGAGGTCATAAAGAGTCAGACATGCCTGTAACAACTCAACCACAGCAACAAAACACTCCAAGTATTTGCAGTCTAGATGGGGAAAGAGATAGGTGCACATCCATAATGGGGTCAATGCAAGGTAGAAGACAAACAGGGAACCTGAAAATTTTGAAGTAGAAAGAATTGAATGAGGGGGATCAAAGAAATCTTCACAAAGGAGATAATAATTTAATTTAATTTCAAGAAAGATGACTTCACCAGGCAAGAGAAAAGGTCGGTATACTGCAATGGAAAGAACTCTAGCTCTGGAGTCAGAGAACCTTAAGTCCTGTCTCTGACAAATACTATCTCTGTGACTTTGGATAAGTCACTTAAGGCCCTCCTTTGGCCTCATTTTCCCCATCTGTTTGCAAACCTTGTTCCAAAGTCCATTGGTATAGTACTCTCTCCTAATTGGTAGAGATGAATGTCCTGCCCAGAATGAAGGGCAAACTTGGAGAGATTGGGGGAGCTCCAGCCTTCCTGGCTTTTTTGATGCTTCTCAGGAATCAAGTTGATTTGGCTACTCCTGGCTTCCGGCTTCTAAAGGAGATATGGGGTCCAACCAACTTTAGGTTGCTGACAGAAGTCTCTGGGAAGACAGGAGAGGGGCTGGCAGTCTCCCCATCCTGTTATAGTAGAGACTTCTTTCAGTTTCCCAACCTTTTTCTTTTGGTTGAGCTGAGTTATCTCACTCCCAAAGGAGACCTCCTACACTCTGTATTGTCTGGTATAAATTCTTCTTTGTAGAACATCTCTGATTTCTGTTTTGCTGCCAATTTGTATAAATGGATGTTCTCAGCTGTTTGCTATGTGTGTTCATTGTGGAATTGCTATTTGATGGGATAAGGATCAAGCCTTGGATATAAAGCTTGGGGTCCTCCTCCACCTAATAATGAAAAACAGTAATCAGAAATTAGATTGAACCTGATCGTATCCCCTAGACCAGGGCTGTCCAACCTTAGGTTTTTACTGAAACAATAGACAATATATTTTGATTTGCCATTTTAGTGAGAGCACGGCAGTAGATCGCATTTGTTTACTAAAGCATTTATTTAAATTTCTATGCTTGTAGAAATAAATTGCATAAATCACACTGCAGCCCACAGGCTGCATTTTGGACAGCCCTGGCCTAGACTAATAATATTTAAAGGAACAGATAAATATAATCCTACCCTGGTACTTGTTCTCTCAGAGGAGGGCAGGATGGCCTCTGCCCCAACTTCCTGTTTCCCCTCCTGGCAGGAATGAAAGCCTCACTTGGAAAATGGTAGGAGGAGAAAGGGCTAGCGATGTCTATTCTGCCTCCATTCTGGCTACACAATGATCCACCCCATGCTACAGTCCCTTGCACCCCATGGGGCCTTACTATACATGTCAGGTCTCTTCTAAGTGTAAAAGAAGGTGTCAGACAAGATGGCCTCCGCGGTCCCTTCTAGCTCTAAATGTGTGATTCTGCAAGGGAAAGAGTGTACATAGAATCCACTCAAGGAATACACATATATGCCAAGGTGGGTGAAGCCAGGATAAGCTCAAGAAATGACATAGTTCAGTTAGGCAGGAGTGCAGATTGTAGCAAAAGGGATGGATGTGAAATAAGGTTGGAAAGATACAGTTGAGGCAGACTATGACAGGCATCTGGAAACAATAGGAAATTTATATTCTATTCCATTGGAAGTTATGATTCAGTAGGGTTTCTGAGCACAGGAAGTGACATATTCAGAACTATGTATCTAAAAGATTACTTTGGGGGCAACGTGAAGTATGACTTGGAAAAAGGGAGACATCAGAGACAGGGAGATAGTTAAGCCATTATTGTGAGAATCTAGGTAAGAATTTATAAATGCCTGAATTCAGATAGTGGTCATAGAAAGGGGGAGGTGGGGGATGGATGAAAGAGAGTGTGACCTTAGAACTGACCTGGCAACTGATTAGATGAAGGAGAAAGAAGGAAGAGTCAGAAACGACTGAGGTCTTGAGCCTTGGATGACTTAGAGAATGTTGATATAATCAAATTGGCAAATCAGGAGGTGAAGCGGGTTCTCTATTTGTTTTGTGTGGGAGGAGCACAAAGGTTACACATCTGCTTTGGGCCAGATTGTTTGAGATTCCACATGTGTAGCTGGATGGAAGTCTGGGAGTTGGAGCATAGGGCTAAAGCTTAGAGGGCTGGTCTAAACTGAAGTATTCATTTGGAAGCCATGCATAGAAGTGGTAGTTGAAGTCATGAGGGTGAGAACAGAATTTTGGATTACTTATAATGCCAGAGTAGTATGAAAAAAATCAGTAGAGGCAGAAAAAGAAGTAGTCATAGAGGAAGGGTTCAAGATAAGGGAATACAGAAATCCCAAATTTATGAACAGGCTCATGACAATACAATTGCCACCTGCAAGGAAGCTCCATGCCACCATCATCAGTGCATATCCTTCTGCCATGAGGAACCCTGATGAAGTAAAAAAAAAAATTTATGAAGACCAGAAGATCCTCATCCTTAATATGCCAAAAGAGAACAAGTTTGTAATCCTAGGTGACTTTAATGCCAGAGTAGGCACATATCAGAGATGGCAACTGTCTTCTGTTTATCTAAACACAATAAAACTTCATGGATGCACCCTTGCAGCAAATATTGGCATTTAACAGACTATGACATTGTAAGGAGAAGAGACAACATATGAGAGTAACTAAGGCAATGTGTGTACAGATGATTCATGGACTTATCCTCTCCAAGCTAAATATTTGCATTCAACAAAAGCAGCAGCCCCAAGGCAGGACAACTACCAGAAGACTTAATGTCAACATGGTAAGCAACAGTGGAGCAGAAAAAGAGGGGGCAGCTTTCAGAGATTTGGTGTACAGTACCACATTTACTCATCTGGGCCAGAACACTTGAAAACATTAAGATTGGCTTGACAAAAATGACAGGGAAATTCAGAAGCCAGTAAACAAAAAAAGAGAACTTCACAGGGTTTACCCACAGGATAGTTCATCCATCTCTAAGAAAGTAATGTGTAACTCCATCAAAAGCAAAGTGTAAGCAAAGCTTAGAGAGATACAGGATTCTTGGCTCAGTAAGAAGGCAGATGAAACTTAGTTTTATGCTGATAGTAACAATCCAAAGTGCTTCTATGATGCCCTGAAGGTTAATAATGGGCCAAAGACCTATCTATGGTGCATCTTAACTATTCAATGCAGATGGAACCACAGTGATCAGTGATAAGGACTGGATGCTGGAAGATGGGCTGAACATTTTCATCACATTCTCAATAGACCATCCTCAACCGTTGCTGAAGCCATTGACCACATATCATGGATTGAAGTTAATCCTTTTCTAGCCAAACTTCCAACAGAAGAAGAGGTTTTAAATGCCATTAAGCTCCTCTCATGTACCTGGTTCTCATTCTATTCCAACTGAGATCCAGGCAGGGTGGTCCACTGCTCATAAAAAAGCTGACAAATCTTCTGGGTCTATGGCAAGAGGAGGCTATCCCCCAGGAGGTTATCCCCCAGACACAAGGATACTTCTATTGTCCATCTCTATAAAGGAAAAGGAAATAGGTCATCCTGTGGCAATTATAGGGGGAAGTTCTCTCCTTGCCAGCAAGATTCTTGCCAAAGTGCTTAATTTGCTGATCCTTCATCTGAAAGATGTTCATCTACCCAAGATACCATGTGGCTTCAGAAAGGGCTGAGGAAAAGTTGATACGGTGTTTGCTACTGGACAACTACGGAAGAAATGCCAGGAATAGGACAGAAGTCTGTACACAACATTCACTGATTTGACCAAGGCCTTTGATACTGTCAGTCGTGAGGGCTTATGGAAGTTCATGGCAAATTTTGGTTGCCAAAGAAGTTCAACAGTATTGTATACCAGTTCAACAATGGCATGCTTACATGGTTCTGGATAATGGATGATGCTCTCTCACTTTCCCAGTCACCAATGGAGTGAAGCAGAGTTTTGTACTTTCTGCCATGCTTTTTAGCATGATATTTTCAGTGATATTGTCAGACACTTTCAACAAGGATGAAAATGGCATCACAGTCAACTACTATGCTGATGGTAAATTATTTACTTGAAAAGACTAAAGTAGAGGGAGAGTTGGTATGTGACTTCTTGTTTGCTGATGATTGTGTATTTAATGCAGCCTCCGAAGCTGAGATCTAATAGAATATGAATCAATTCTCTGCCGCTTGTGCTAATTTTGGTTTGACAATTAACACCAAGAAAAAAGAGGTTCTCCACCAGCCAGCACTGCACTATCCATATGTGAAGCCATTAGTCACAGCAAATGGAGCAATTTTGAATGCTGTGGATGAGTTCATTTACCTTGGCAGTATACTTTCCAGGGATGTACACATAGATGATAAGGTTGATGCATGCATGGCCAGAATTAGCACAGTGTTGGGGAGGAGGTTCTGAAGAAAAGTGTGGGAGAAAAGAGGTATTAGGTTGCCAAGCAAAATGAAGGTCTACAGAGCCATTGTGCTGACCTCATTGTCCTGCACCTATGAAACCTGAACAGTATACTAGCGCCATTCCACGAAATTCATTTGCTTCCATTTGAGTTGTCTTAGGAAGATTGGGAAGATCACTTGGCAAGTAAAGGTACCAGACACTAAGGTTCTTCCTGGAGCTGAACTGCCAAGTATTCAAACTCTACTGCAAAAAGTACAACTCCCATGGTTGGCCATGTTGTTCAAATGCCAAATATGCAAGAGACTATTTTACAGCAAAGTCACACAATGCAGTCACTCACACAGAGGTCAGAAAAGGTGATACAAGGACACTCTCAAGGTCTCTCTGAAGAACTTTGGAATGGATTGTGATACAAGGGACATACTAGCACAGGACTGTCTAGCATGGTGTGCCCACATCAAAGATGCCTCTGTATTCTACAAGCAAAGCAGAATTGCAGTAGTTCAAAAGAAATGTAAGATGTGCAAATTTAGAGACATTTCCACTCCAAATATTCATATGAACTATTTATGCTCAACCTGTGGTAGAGACTTCTGAGTTCTTATTGGTTTGATCAGCCACAGTCAGCTAGATGCTGAAGTGTAAAGACAAAAAAAAAGGAAAATCCCTGCTTTCAAGGAGCTTACATTCTACTGAGTCCCTTCTACCTCCACTTTTTACCTATTCTTGAGACGCTCTCTGAGCGTCAACCAGAGATGGAGTTAAGACCTTAATTAAGATCTATGCTTTACTTTGTTTATAATTTCAGATTTATTAGCTTAAAACCCCATCCCTTTAAGTGATCAATTTTTGAGAGGGAATCATATTTTGTATCAGTAACATCCTTAAAGGCTTATATTATTTGCTTTTTTTCAAACACATTACCTTTCTCAAACTTATTAAGAAATTGCAAGACTATCTAGCCAAAAAATGCTTGGCAAGCTAGTGGTTCTACTAACCTGAATTTGGGTATAAAGTAGCATTTTAGGTTACAGATCTCTCATATTGCTGCTAGTTTTCCAGGCTCAGAGTCTAAAATTTCTTTGCTATCTATATTCCTTCATATATGAGTTTACAAGCCAGATTTACTTGCCGCAGATAGTGGCAGTGCCAGCCACTGTTAAGAGCCTTTATAAAGTCTATAGAAAGATGATTTCCTATCCTCCTCTCCCTACCAATTTAGTCTATGCTTTGGTTTGGAGACTCCATAAAGTGACTACTTGGAGTTCTGTGCATGCAACTGTGCCCTGGAAGTTCTTCTCCGCTGACCTATATTGAAGTGAAGAATTAGGAGGATGGAAACACTCTAGTAGGAGAATTGTTCTTCAGGTTTGGGGGAAGGATAGAATAGAGCTGAACAATTTGTAATAGGGCTGATCAATGCCACTCTTCTGCATACATTCTTCAGAATAAGAAGCAAATTATCTGAAAACACTACCAATTAATGTAAAGACTAAGCAGCTCTTCCCATGAATAATTTATTTTTTCATGCACGTATTTTTTATTCTTGTAATTTAATTCTCTACAAATATTGGCACCTAAACCTCATGACAAAAGCTTTATTTAAGAACAAGACAACAGATTTAGAGCCAGAAAAGATTTTCTAGATCATCCAGCTTAATCCTTTAATTTTACAGAGGAGGAAACTGAAAACCAGTGAAGTTAAGTAACTTGCTCTGAATCACATAGTAAGGACAACACCCAGAATTTGAACCCAAGTCCTTTGAGCACAAATCCACTTTCTTTCAACTCTACTACATGTTTTCATTCCATCCTTTTTTTCAACTTTTGTTTTTACTCTGTCAAGTTACTGGATCTATTTAGTAAATTAACTCCTATTCAGCACTAGCCAGCCCAGAAGGGAGCCATCTCCAGAGAAGGAACACTTTATTCCCATCTCCCTAATAGCAGGATGATGGTGGTGGCAGATGATTGTAGCTCAGCTGTTCAGTGAGTAGAAAATGAGGATTGATAGCTTGTTGAAATAATTGAGGCTGAATTGTTATTTGAGATATGAGAAAATCTTTCTCCCAAGCACCCTTTGATTTCCCTGAGATAATTAATGCTAGTTATATACCTCTGGAATAATACAAAAACTCATCACACAAAACTTCAATCACAGCCTTCGTGTACTTATTGGCCAAAAAACCCCATCAACTCATACCTTTTTTTTTTTGAACTAGCATACATATGGTGAAAATGTGAAATCCCTAGGATTTATATAGGCAGGTTTGGCAGACTTTTTCTATTTCCTGGGACTGTGAGCTATAAAATTGAATTCGGGGCTCTATCTCCAAGAAAAAGTTATTAGTTCTCAAAATAACTACATGTTAGTGGATCAGACATAGATAAAAGATTTCCATTATGACTGTTTTTTAGCGATGATTTACAGTGTCCTACATTGTTTTATAATGACTTTCAATTTTGAAAACGTGCATCTCCTGTTAGTTTTATGGATGTAGTCACAATTGATTGTGGGTTTGGGAGATTGATCTTTCTAACTCAGTCACACAAAAGACATTGTTTAACACACACAATGAATAGGTATTTTCAATATGTTTACAAGGCTGTCCCTCAGCAGTGGAAACAGAAAAAAAAAATAATAGCCAGGGATGCTTCCGATAATTGCCTAATTATTCAAATTCCTCAAGTTATACAGACCAATAGGGTATCTACACTTGTCCTACAATCAGCCCTTCAATAAGACTTGAAATTGAGGCTTACATATTTCCTTATGCTTATAGGCACAACCAATTCTCAATGAGCCATAAGAGTATTGAACCAGAAAAAGGAAGCACAAATCCAACAGATAATCCCAAAATGAAATTTTAGCCTATAGATTGGGTCTCCTCCCCAAGAGAACTTTTATCAGAGCTAACCATGCTTTAGCTCTGACAGATTGGAAGCTCATCTGCTTCTCATGACCACACTCCTTTGGAGGTGTTATTGAACGATGAAATTGACAAAGAGAAGATAGGGAGAAGGAGGTGGAGGAGAAACTAAAGCAAAAGGCCTGGATTATCCACCAACTGTGGATAATTGGCTCCTTGATAATCTAGTTGTCTATAGAGTTCATTACCCAGGCTATGTAATGTAGACCTAAGGAGAGATGAGTTGAGAGCTCAGAATATCCTGACATCTCTAATAATGATGGCTTAAATCATTCAGCCACAATTTATGCTTCCCATAAATGTTGAAAGTTAGAATGAAAGGTTTGCATTTTTCTTTCTGAATCAAGTTGTTTTACTCTTTTAAATCTATAACCATTTTTCAGAATCTATACTTTTTCCCTTTTCCAAACATGCTGATCAGTAAGATTCAAATGTGAGGAATGTGAACTTAAAAAAAATAGAGATTCAATGAAATACATAACAATTACATAGCCACAATGATAATTTACATGTTTAAAAAATACTTTCACCCCCTCAGAGCAGTCTCATTTACTACATAAACTGATACTCGCAAACCTGACATCCCCTCTCTAAACACATACAAGTACTCATATGTACAGAATAGAAAGACTTCCTTTGGTCTTCTAGTATCTTGCTTTGGTTATTCAAAAGATCTGAGATTTCATTGTATTGGCTCTCCCACCATTGATATGTATTGTACCCCTCCTTATCTTGGTTGATAGTACTGTTGGAGGAGAGGGGACAAAGATGAAATCCAGTGCTGTCACTCCAATATCTGAAGGGAACTCCTGGTGTGGATAATCCTTCCAGCATTGAGAATTAACCCATGTGTAATTTGTAGTTTTAGAGTAGGCAATTGCTTGGAGGCACTGAGAGGTTTATTGGCTTCTCCAGATCACACAGCTGTTATGTGTCAGGGATAAGACGAGAATGTGGGGCTTCTCGATTTGAAAGCTAGCCTTCTATCCACTATGCCATGATATGATATTCATAATGCTAGTAATTTGTGTTTCAAAATACAATGATGTTCATATCAATCTACTTTTTATAGATTCTTTTACAATCTACGCAAAAGACGAATATACACAAAACAGTGCTTAAGGCCTTTGTGACTCTGAGCACTGTTAAATAGCCTGAAATGCCTGCAGTATTACAGAAGCCAATACCTACAAGAAATAGTTAAATTCCCTGTGTCTCATTTTCCTTATCTGCAAAATGAGAAGACAGGAAGATTCTAAAATCTGTTCTGTTTCTAATTCTACAATTTTAGGATAGTTCTCATATATTAAAGCAAACGAACAAAAAAACTACAATTCTAAAATATTTTTATACAGTTTACATAATTTTATAACTGAAATTTTAGAAATAGCTTGATAGCAACATTTTTGTGTTAAGATTTTCAAGGATTGTGTTAATCTGGTATTTTCCACACACAACATCATAAAGCTTGATCTTTGGTAATGAATTATCAAAGATGACACAGACCTCTCAGATCAGCAAAAGCAAATGATTGCTCATGGTCTCAAGAGCTTTCAGCAGTGGAATTGAGAGGGGAATATTTGGTGTGTATGTGCATATATATGTGTATGCATCTATATATAGACTACGCATAGCAAAGGAGGTCTTGATCTTTGTTGGTAGAGGTAGTTTTCTTATGAGGAGGTTTTCTACATCCATGAAATCACAAGACTCTTTCAAAGTATACTACCTATGTAGAATTATAGTTTGGATGACCCTTACAGTTAACTGAAGGACGATGATGAAATTTACTATTCTTATGATTTGGAGTAACTATTAGTCTAAGTAACTGAAGAACCTACCATAAGTCATATATGTAGGGGGTATGTATGTGTGTATATGTATGTATACTGTATATATGTACACAGATGCATATATATACTTAAGTAGTATATATATAATATGTATATATACACACACACACACAGGTACATATAAACACTGTACAAGAATGACATGCTTATAGATGCATCATGTAGACATGCATACGCATATACATACATGCATACATACATATGTGGACATCACTATGCCATTATCACTGCCTTCTATCTCATCATATGTAGCGTGGCTTAGCTGATAGAGACCTGACCTAAGAACAAAGAAGATCTGGATTCAAATCTTACCTCTTGGCACATACTGGTTGTATGACTCGGGAGCAAATCACTTAACCTCTCAGTGCCCCAGACAACTTTCTAAGGTTACAAATTGCAGAGAAAATACTGCCCTGCCTTGGCAGAATAAGTTTCCTCACCTGGGAGTTCCACATACCAATGAAATCACCCTCCCTATCCTTACTATGTCATTGCTATGCCTTGGTGTACCTAAAGTGGACAGGTCAATACCTATAAATACAAACTAAAAGAAGACACTGAATAATCAATAGAGTATTTTAAATGCCTAAACTACAAAATACACATCTACTGGGAACAAATCTATACACAGCAATTGTTATATATTAACTTTTTAAACATTCTGCACATTTTTGCGTCAGATAACCATGTGGTATAAATGTAGAGAAGTACCATTACCACACCTGGGTCAGTCTTACACCTTTTGCATACAGGCTGCGTGAGCCTGGTCCTAACTTTTGAGTGCACCAGGCAACTCTCTCACACAGAATATGGTAAAGGAGATGTTGGTCTATTTTGGTAGAGGGAATTTTCTTGTTCAGAGCTTCCTATGCTCATAGAATCACAAGACTCTTCCAAAAGATATATACATATAGATATATCTATAGATATAGATTTATCTATAGATATAGATATGCACATACACGTATATATGCATATATATACATACACATAGATATACACACACATAGGTATACATAGCCATACATACACAGGTACATATATGTATGCATATACATGTGTATACATGTGTATATATATGCATGTGTGTGCACATATATACATATATATCCTTACAACTCAGAGATTTACTATCTTAATGACTTGGAGTAACTATTTTTTTTTGTTGTTATTGAGTCATTTTTTCAGTCATGTTCCACTCACTCTTCATGACCCCATTTGGGGTTTTCTTGGCAAAGTTATTATAGTGGTTTGCCATTTCCTTCAACTCATTTTACAGATGCGGAAACTGAGGCAAACAGAGTTAAGTGACTTGCCCAGGGTCACACGGCTAGTAAGTGTCTAAGGCCAGATTTGAACTCATGAACTATGAGTCCAACTAGTCTTCCTATTTAAAGGGAAGTAATTTGGTGCAGTAGATAGAATGCTGGACTTGAAGTTAAAAAGATCTGAGTCTGAATTGTTCCTTATCAGATTATGAGTCTGGGCAAAATATTTAACCTATTTCAGCCTCAGTTTCCTCATTTATAAAATGGGGATGATAATAATAGCGCCAACTTCACAGGGCTATTGTGAGAATCAAATGAGACAGCACTGTAGAGCTCTTTTGCAAACTTTAAAGAGCTACATAAATGCTAGCAATTTCTTGTTGATGATTATGTCATTAGTTCGGTTTATACTATATCTGGCAGCAATGAAAAAAAAATGGATCCAGAAGAAGAGGTTCACTAAGCCAGGATATGAGGAAGATGAGAACTTGAGAGGGGCACTGGAGTTGAGAATTTAGAAAGTAAACAGTAGGACTAAGAAAAGGAGGTGGAGCAAGGAAATTGAATCAAGGGGATTTAGGTGATTTCTATGGCCCAATCACTGTCTCCGTTTGCAAAGCAACCATTTAGAAAATGCGCAGAAATTTCCCTAGCTTTTGAAAAAAAAGGATGATACTATTCAACCAGCAATGCTCAGTGGTCTGACATTTTTTTAAGTGGAAAAGGCATTAAAAAAAGAAAAGAAAAGAAAGAAAACGGCATTGAAGTTCCTTCCACTTCTTCTTCCACCACCTCCAGCTAATTGCTCTTTAACATGCTAACTGAGGGATCTGCTGGCACATAATAATTCAGGCATGCACCATTCCCATAATGCCAGGAACACAGAAACAGCATGAGAAAACATCAGATTTTTGGCATGAGGACTAGATGTTTAAATCTGCATAGATTCGAGCCAATTAGACTTGTCAGCCTCCAATCCAGTTGAGAGTGACCCCTGATGGTGGAGAGACATGTGGGACAAGCCACAGAAAAGCTTGCAAATGTCAGAGAGGCCAAAAGGTGCCCCACTGGCCTCAAAACTATTAATTAGCAACCAGCAAAAGCACCACCAAAGAATCGCTGCTCTAGCATTCCTCCTCCAGAGGTTGCTGCTACTCTGCCTCATTATCATCTGGATGGAAAACAACACCCTTACTGGGAGCTCTCTGCAACAGTCTTATTGATTAAGTTCCCACAGTGTTAAATCATTCTGTAGCTTTCACTCCAGTCTTCCCACCCCGAATAATAAAAACTTCAAAGGATTTACAGGAATGGGGAGGGAATTGGGGAGTGGGGGAGGGTGGCAAGGAGGAAAGGAACACCAGGACACAATGTTTATGTAGTATACTCACCCCTGTTGGGATTATCCCAGACCTTGGGCAGAGTTTAAAAGACAACATAGAAAATTAAGTTAATCTAAATTTTTTCTTGGACTTAGATAGGTGTCCCTTTAAAACACTCCATTAGTGATGATGCCTTTTAAAATCAATTACACCAAATTTTAAATGATAATGAGCAATTCACCAAATCTCAATGGGTTTTAAAATGATGACTATATCTGACCTGCAACTGATGGCTATTCCAAACTACCAATAGGTGCACCCCAGGTGGGGAAAAGGAATGCAGCAACCTAGAGGTATGCTTTAAAAAAATATCATGAAATGTGGTACATTCATATTTATACATTGTGTAGGTAGTAAGTTAATTTATATAGTAGCTTGTAAACCATCCATATTTCATTAGATAAGCCTTAGGTAGCAGCATAGAGATCAGAGACATTAAGTTCCTTACCTATAGTCACCCTGCTAGTCAGTGAGTATCAATAGCAGGATCTGAACTCAAGTCTTCCTGATTCCATTTCTAGCATCTGTCTCTCATCATTGTAATATACTGGGGGTTAATTACCATGGAAATAAACAGAAATAGAAGCAAGAGGACCAAAGTGTTCCCACTTCATATAGCTCATCAGTCTGACTGTAATGAGGGATACCATCTTATCTGTTTCCTTTAGTACCAAGTATATAAAGCTATACATTGGGGAAGAATCATGGGAAAGAGTAAGGCTCAAGTGTAACAAAAGTATCACTGATGGTTTCTGAGTTAAAAGCCTTTTTATTCTTCTCAGGAATTCAAATTGCTTTTCTCTTCCCCAAAGAATCACAAGAAAATCAAAATTTGAAACAAGAAAATATTTGGGCAGCAAAATATCAAATATAGTCACTTTGTATATTTTTTTTCTATTGCCAACTTATCACCATTTTTTCCGAAACAGCAAATTAGCTTAATACATAACTTGGATTATAGATATAAACCTGAAAGCTACCTTAGAGTACCTTATCCAATCCAACTCCCTCATTTTACAGATGAGGAAAATGAGGTACAGAGAGGCTAAGTGATCTTCCCAAGGTCATACGGATAGGTTTCCAATTCAAGAACTTTGTATTTTATATTAGTAAAATAAATATTATCCTTAAGTAATAATAATTGCTGACATAGCAAAGCCTTTTAGATGCAGTCTTACTTGATACTTATAAATATATGTGTGTGTGTGGATATACATATACATGCATATACACACACACATATATATAATATATATAAATAAAAATAACGCCTCTAATAAATAGGAATATTATCTCCATTTTACAGATGAGGGAACTAAGACTCAAATGAAGTAATTAGTCCAAAGTTATCCAGTGTCAGAGTTGAGATTTGAACCTAGGTCTTTTTAGATCTAAACCCAATGTTCTTTCCTCTACACTAAGCTAAACCTCAATGTCCTTCCTAAATCAGTAGCCAAATGTCACTGGTTTACATATAAGTCCTAAGGATAGTGCCTTGCATATGGTAGGCATTCAATAAAAGTTGTTTGGTTTTGTTTTGTCACATGTGGTACTTTATATCAGAAATTATCAAGTTCTACATGGGTAGCAGCACATAACCTGGTCTAAAGCAAACAGGCACAATACATTATCATTTGTGGGACAGTTCTGATTTATAATGATTTCTATTACTGTTCGAAGAAAATTAAGGAGATAGGTGGTTACAAAAGTAATAGTCGATTATTACTTTAATGTTTGCATAGCACTTTACATTTGAGAATTTCATTTGACTGACCCAGTAACCAGGTGAGATAACTACTACAGGTATGATTATTCCCATTTTCCAAAGTAGAAAACTGAGACTGAGGAAGGTTACATATCTAAGCTATGATCACATAGCAAGAAAGCATCAGAGAAGGCATGGGAACCCAGTTCCCTCTTGCTGATATGCCCTGAACTCTTACCAGTACACCATGATCTCACAAGCAATAGCTATAATAGTCCTCAAGACATAGTAGTGAGTAGTCAAAAGTGTCACCTGAAACTAGACAGAGAACATTCGACTGACTTGACTTCATGATGGGAGCTTCTCTTGTCCACTGATACAATGCCTGGTTTTATTCCCCAATCGTTAGCAAACTCCCACCTCCTTTTTGTGCTCCCCCTTCCCTCTGGCACAGAATCTGGTATTCCCAAAGAGCAACCACCACCCCCGCAACCCACTCTCTCATCTCCATCCACCTCAACCTTATCTCCATAAAGTACCACAACGTACCTGCCCACCCCATCCACTGTAACCTCTGTAACTCCTGCTCTAAAATGAACAAACTCCCTTTTTTACTTTTTTCTTTTAAACTTTTTTATCATCAGTTTTCCAATTGGCAAACACAAATATTTCAATATACAAAGAACAACAAAAAGAATATAAGAGAAATTATGAACTATTACCTATACTTTTTTACCAGAAATGTATTAGACTTAAAGTAGTGATAACATTCTCTATTTCTTTATGTCCCCTTCTGCCCCTATTGTCTTATTGTGTACTTTCATATCTATCACTACTCATTAACCCACCATTAGCTCCACCACCACCCCAAAAAAGTAAATGCTCTTACAACAAATTTCAGCTTATTATTTTTCAGTCCAACTCTTCATGTCCCATTTGGGGTTTTCTTGGCAAAGATACTGCAGTGATTTGCCATTTCCTTCTCCCGCTCGTTTTACAGTTGAGGAAAGTGAGGCAAGCAGGGTTAAGTGACTGGCCCAGGATCACACAGCTAGCTAGTAAGTGTCTGAATTCATTAAGTTAAGTCTCAAATTCTTTTATCAGATTATAATCACTTAGCACAGGGACTAGCACATAATAAGCACTTGATAACTGCTTTCTTCCTGGATTGACTAATGCTGACATTTATGTCCTTTATGTTTACAAAACTCTTTCTGTTCATTATTTATTTTTAATTCTCCCCAAAACACTATTGGGCAGGTCGATGAAAATTATTAAATGAATTTTAAAGATAAAGAAATTCAAAGAGGGTGAGTGTGCACATGAGCACAGAGCCAGAAAATGGCAGTGTTGAGATTCAAACCCATTACTTCTGACTAAAAATCGTATTACACTTACACCAGATGTTCTCTGTAGTTAATAATAAATACCTTCCATAGCAAACTAAATTACAGCCCACTTCACTTTGAATAACAGTGCTCTCTCACGCTCTCTCTGCTCTCTCTCTCTCTCTCTCCCTCCCTCACTCCCTCCCCGTCTCTTCCTCCCCGCCCCACACAGGTCTATGGTTTTATTAGTATGAGGAACGCTCTTCTGGTAACTCCTTTCACCAAAGCAGATCTAGTCTGTAACTGATATCTGATACATAGATAGATAGTTGGATGGATATATAGAAAGTAGATAGATAGATAGACAGATCTGCCTGGTCTGTATTTTATAATCTTATAGAATTGCCTAAGGACAATGAGAGGCTAAGTGATTTGCCCCTGTTCACACAGCTAGAAGTATCGCAGTCAGAACTCGCAGACAGGCCAGCTCACTATCCCCAAGGTCAGTCTGCCTCCAGTATTTTATAGATGTTACCTTAAATTGCTCATAAGTTGATTTTTTAATCAATAAAATACTTTCAATAAATTGGGAAATCTGCGAGTAAAAGAATTCCATTGTAAGCCCTCTTATCAAGCAAATAAACCTCTCTTACTCATTTCTTCTACATATCTGATTTTCCTCTATTGGTTTTGCTTAAGATGGAGAACACCTGTTGTATGTGTCCAACTTCCCACAAACAAAACTAAGTTTAAATAAATTCTAAAACTTCATACCTATTCATGACTTCAAACCTGACTGTCCATTCACATAGTTACCTGTCACTGCCTTTGCATGCCTTCATTGATTATCATAAACCTGAAGAATAAGTTCTTTCAACTTCCTGTGAAATTGTTTAAAGTCAGAAATAAATATGGTTTTATCGATGGAAATAACATTAAACAAGATACATTACTATCTGTTTTGCTGCTGCACCCTAAGGATCTTTGGGTCTTTTCATCTTACTTGCAGCTGAAACCTCTTATATGCGATGTCTCCCCAATTAGAATGTGAGCTCCTTTGAGGTCAGGGACTGTGTTGCTTTTATATCTGTATCACCAGTGAGTAGTCCAGTGCTATGCCCATGGTAAGTACTTAATAAATGCTTTTTCTATTCATTCATTCTTTCTTCCTTTCTTCTATCCTTCCTCCCTTCCTTCTTTTCACTCATGAATTCATTGATTCATGCTTGGTTCCCCTTAATTTCCACTCACACTGTCAGTCCATAGGCACTTATAATGTGCTTACCATATGCTGGACACTATGCTAAACTCTGGAAAAAAGAAAACGAGGATTCCCAAGCTAAGAATATTTGCCCCAACTTTCCATGCTCAAACATTCAATCTATTAGCTCTCTGATTTGGCACTTATACACCCCTCTGTATTGTTAGCTATCCTGGAATGCGTGCATGTGCGTGTGTGTGTGTGTGCGCGCACGTGTATGTGTGTCTATGTGTCCTCTCTCCCCATCCAGATCATGATCTCCGTATGAAAACAATTACATCATGTATTTTTTTGATAGCCCTAATCACTTTGGACTGTGCCTTTCCTACCGCTGATGCTCGAAAAAAGAATTTTTTAACTGACTGACATGTCATTTCTGACTGTTGCCTCTGATTAAAAGAGCACTGGACTAAACCAGGACATTTAGGTTTGAATTCCAGCTTGGAGATTTACTATGTGACCATGGGCAAGTAACGCTGTCACTTTGAGACTCAGTGTCCTCATTTGAAAAATAGAAATAATAACATTTGTATTTCTTACCTGAGGAAAGGTCGTTGTGGTAGGGAGAGGGAGGTAATACTTTGTAAACTTTAACGCTCTACTTAAATGTATTTTTATTATGATTAAAATTCACTACTTTCCTTAGTCTTTCTCTTTTTCTGAAATGCCTTCATAATTGTTCCTGCTATATCTACAGTGGATATGTAGTCTCAAGGCTTATATCCTCCTGGTCTGGCCTTGCGGTGTGTATGCCAAGTGAATTGTATTTGTCCAGAGTTCCACGGGGTTGTCCATGTGCAGAATCAAGGTGGCAGATAGATCAAATGGCCATCAGTCATAACAGTGACCAGAACCAACCATAAGCAAAGGGAAGAGTGGGATTCAAGATGGGGACCACAGAAACTGTCATCCTAGGTCCCATAAGCTGCTGATGGTTCCATTGACGCCACCAATGATTCTGGTAATATCGGGTGGCTGCCACTCATTTACTCCTTTTTAAGAACACAGTAAATACTGCAGGCAGACATAGAAAAGTACCTGGTTGGGCAGAGCAAGGATTCAGGGAGTTGTCCATGTTTTCTGGATGAGGAATTTGAGATATCTCAGCTAGAAGCAATAACAGCCCAAATTTACCTTTCTGATCTTCTCAAAATACTCCTCATCATCTACACTATGGCCTAGAATCAGACTAGGTTGTCTTCCCCAAGAATGTCCTGGGTTTTCTCTCTCTCACACGCTTTTCTGTTATTCAGGCCTAGAATTTCCTTGCCTCCCTTCTGCTTTCTACCTGTTCAATTTGACCTTCTTAATCATGTCCCCCTGCTCACCTCAGCCTGAATCCGTTTCTCACATCTACAAATTCATTGCTTGTAGTTCATGTCTCTCTTACATATGTGTTTATCATAAGTACGTGGTCTCTTTCTGCTGTTAAGTGTAAGCTCTTTCAGGACAAAAGCCATGCCTTATTTGTCATTCTATCAGCAACTCAATAAACATCATCATTTCTTCTTCCAATTTCATGCCTTTGTACAGACTGCCTCTTCATACTTTACCCCATTTCTTCATACAATACCCCATTTTCACCTCCACTTCTTAGAACCCCTTAGCTTCCTTGGAGGCTGAGTTCATGGCCCTCATACTATAGGAAAACCTTTCCTTGTTTTCCTAATTATTGATTCTTTCTCCTAAAATTATCATGTATATACATATAGCATGACATGTATCCATGACTCAAATAGAATGTAAGATCCACAAGAATAGATTGTTTTTTATTATTGTTGTTTTTTTTTTAGTCTTTGTATCCCTAGTATTTCACACGATGCTGAGTATGTAGCCAATGCACAATTCTCGATTGAATAAATAGCGCATAACACAAATTTCTTTAGCACTTTCTGGTATACAAAGCATTTTCCTCAGTTAGGTCAGCCAATCGGCATGTAGACAGGACCGTCAAGATTGGATTTGGGTCATTCATCCAATTTGATGACTATGCTATGGGGATCAATGCCAAATAACCAATTATGACCAACAATTATTAAAAACAGTTCATTAGGTCACATATAAAGGAAGGCTGCTACCAGATAAAGATTCTATAGTTTATATTTACTCTCAAATAGTACTTTGTAGTCAACCCATTTTATATGTTCTGTTTAATATACTGCTCACAACCACCTTTTAAGACAAATAGCCCAAGTACTATATTTTACCCCTTTTAGAGATGAGTAAAATGAAGTTTAGATATGTTAAATGATTAGCCATGAGTCACATTGCTATTAAGTGGCAGGACCAGAAGACAAAGTCTATTCTTGTGGTTCAAAAGAACAAGGTACTATTAATACTATATTCATGACTCATCCCATGCACTGCCTACATCTCGTGAAGGGGAAGTTTAAATGATTACAGGACATATCAAATGAAATGACTTGGACTTTGTAGCCATAGATCAAGGCAACAAGGACACACAATAGAGGATGCTATGGAACTTAAGATCTGAAGGTGGAAAAGCAGTACTGTAGCTTAAATTAGATGAAATTTATAGCTCTTTTGACAGAACATTTAGGGGTATAAGAGAAACAGGAAATCACTGAAGCAATAGCTTGTGAGGTAAATGAGAGAACAGCCCTTTCTGCCAAGCCCAGGGGATTTCAAATTGCAGCAGGAAGAGCTTGGGAGATGAAGGTGGCATAAGAAAAATGTCTCCTATGAAAGTAAAGACTGAATAAATGTGTACACACAAATGAAATTGAATTCCATGGGACTGTTAATGATCAAGCTAGGCCCCAAAGAAGAGCTGATAAAATATACCTCCCTTCCTTGCAGAGTTGGGGGACTATGTACGTGGAGTATTACATATATTGTTAGTCATGGACATAGGATGAATGCAGGTCTATAAGCATTTATTAGGTGCCAAGTCTGTGCCAGGCTTTGCAGTAACTTCTGGAAAGAGAGGGTTATTGGTTTAAAGACGGAAGGAATTATATAGGTCATCTAGTCCATCCCATTAATTTTACAGTTTTTGAGACAATTAAGAGAAAGATTCAGTGACTTCCTCAAAGCCACAGAGGTAGTAAGTGACAGAGCCAAGATTAGAACTCAGGTCTCCTGACTATGAATCCAGCCCTCTTTACACTCTATCACAAAGTGAAGTGCTAGTCAGGTTTGCTAAGCCTCCTTTTTTACCTCTTTCTGTTTAAAAGGATCACTCACTGTGTAATGGAAGGAAGGCTATGTCCTGAAATGAATATCATGTAGTAATAATAATAATGATATTTATAGAGTGCTTTAAGGCTAGCAAATGCTTCACATATATAATTGTATTTGATCCTCACAACAACCCTGGGAGGTAGATGCTGTTATTATCTTCATTTTGCATCTGAGGAAATTGAGGTTCCAAGAGATTAAGTCACATGTCTAAGGTCATACAACTGGTAAGTGTCTGAAGAAGGATTTGAACTCAGGTCTTTATGACTACAAGTCTAGTTCTCTACCTACTATGACACCTAACTACCTCTATGTATAAGTAAATGTGAATAAAAATAATTCTTTGAAGAAAAAAACAGCGCACTTACTTGGTCTCAGTGGAGAATTAGGGGGTCTGTTTTTTACCCCCTCTGTGCCCGTCTCTCTCTAGTAAAGTATTGTTTCTGTGTGCTTCGTGTGGTTGCTGAAGGAATGGCAAGCTTAATTTCCTCTGCAAAAGGAAGGGGTTGAATGAACACTATAAAGTTCCTCCCAGCTCGAAAAAATCCTGGGATTTGATGGTTAGGCAAAATATTGCACTATTAACACGAACAGTGCCATCGGCAATGGGAAACAGGAGGGAAGCAATATAGTAAAGTAAAAAGTTTGTTAGCTACTGTATTTCTACTTGGTCCACACAGATCAAAATTTTCCTACCTTCTAGTTTATGTGGCTGCAAAATATTTTATTCCTCAAGCTTCTATTTCTATCACCAAATTTCACTATTTCCATGGAAAGCCAAATGAGACTCAACTTCTGAAAGTGCCCAGGACTTGGCAGCACGGTACTCCACCCGTGCACAGATTGCCAGATACTATACAAGGTATCTTCCCTACTGCACATGCTAAACAAAATTATAGTAGAGAGTAAAGATAAGAGTACCCCTCACTACCAAATAGAGCAGAAAGCCATTCACCCCTTGATTATATACGTATGTGTATATACACATATGTACATATATTTGTATATGTGTATATACATATACACACACATCTATATGCGTGTGTATATATGCATACATAGACAAATATGTGTGCATATGCAGATATGTCTTTATAAAACAATCTTCTGGGCAGTGAGGTAGCCTAATAGATAGTGCACTGGGCTTGGACTCAGGAAGACTCACCCTCATGAGTTTAAATCTGGCCTCAGACATTTACTAGCTGTGTGCAAGTCACTTAACCCTATTTGCCTCAGTTTCCTCATCTGTAAAATGAACTGAAGAAGAAAACGGTAAACTACTCCAGTATCTTTGCCAAGAAAACTTCAAATGGGATCACAAAGAGTTGAACACAACTGAAATGACTTAACAATAATGAAATAATTTTGGTAGCATATACAAAAAAAAAATCTGTGAAAAGCAACCATCCTAAAAAAGGCAAGGGCATGGGGCATTTACCAAAGATTTATCACTAATAATGGAATGCCACCTCTTACTCTCAACCCTACCACATAAGAGGTACAACTTACTAGTTATAGAGACAGAAAGTAAAATATAAAAGGGAGAGTCACAACCACATAAAGCATGTACATTTACACTTCAGTAGTATATGTTTATGCTCAACCGTGGAAGTCATTTTCATGTACTTTGTTGCAGAGACGGTAACTTAGCTCAATTGTATGAAACATTCATCATCATGCCAAACGTTGATGCATTTTATTTATCCATTCATTCAGCAAGCATATACTAAGCACCTACTATATGCAATGCTTTGTGTAACAGATTGGGAGATGTATTAAAAAGGTAAAGGACAAAGGAGGAAGGAGTCAGACAAAGATGACTCAAATCTATGGACGTAAGTGAATAGGAATGTGGTGATAGTATCATTGATTAATAATAATAGCTAGGATTTATATAACATTTTAAAGTTTGAAAAATGCTTTAAATATTATCTCATTGGATCCCCACAACAACCCAATGATAAGAGAGGTACTATTATTATCCCCATTTTACAGATGAAGAAACTGAGGCTGAGAGTCAGAACTAGGAGCAAGATTCAGGGAGGAAATGATTATTTCATTCTGGGATATGCAGAGCTTGAAATTCCACAGAGGTGTCCAGATGGAGATGTCAAATCGTCTGTTGCTCTAATCTGGAACTTAAAAGATGGAACAGGCCTGAGAATGTAGATTTGAAAGTTGTTGACAAACGCTGCTATTGAAACAGGGCAAAGGAGTGGGGAGAGGTGTGGAGTGGGAGATAGTTGAAGAGGTTACCAAGGTATACCAGCATACCCTGTAAGGATATTGTAAAAAAAAAAACAAAACAAAACAAAAAGTGACCATTTAAAGCCAATGAAAGCGTAAGGGAGCAAATAAGAATGCCCTACATGTGGTTCAATTTTTTTGTTTCATTAGTTGAAATACCACTCCCCTCTTCCCAATTAGAAATTATTCTAAATAACTTTTTGAAAGTCCATTTTCCTGTACTTTCAAACCTGGGCTGTTTTCTCAGAGGCTTGTTCTACATCATCAGACTGCAACTCTTGCTGGGAAGGATGAAGATAATGGTAACTCCCACTGAGAGACCATTCACACCACTCATAATTATAGAGCCATATCACAGTAGTTAGAGGATGGGGGGGAGGGAGAAGGCAGATGGAGGAGGAGGGAAGAGCAAGGGCTGGAAAAATATTCAGCCTCAAAAAAATCTATCCCTTAGCAAAGCAAAATGTAGTCTTAGAGAAGATTTGGTTTGCACACAGTTTGAATACCTTACATGTATGAGTTTAATAAGAACTGATTTGGCAATTCATTTTAATACTTTTTAAATGTCATTTAATAGAGTTTCTCCCAAATTAGTAATTATTTAACTAGTTTTAGAACTAATCACTATAGCTTTCTTTTAAAGTCAATTTCACTCCAGCAATTCCAGAGCAAGACAAAATAGTACTCTAATAATAAACTGTGTTTATATTTATTTATACTTTAGAACACCTAAACCATTCCATTAAAATAATTCAGCTCCATGCTGACGTATTTTTTCCACTTCTCTCAAAGATAAATTTAAGTAAACAAAAAGGAAATATTATTCAAAACTTTTAACCATTTACATTGAGAGGATTTTTTCTTTGCAGATCCTATCATCTCCCAAACTCTTTTGAAAGAATATATTCCCCATTCAATTAGGGGGTTTTCTACATGTATATTAATGGTATCACTAAATATTGTTTCCTTGCCAATTTCATTTATCAAGTAAAAACAAGCTGAAGTAATTCAGTAACAAACACAATTACTATGGTGAACTTTATACTTTAATAACTAAGATCATTCCATGAGAATAAGGAAAATAAGGGGGAAAGTTTGGAGATTTAACCAAAAATAATGGGATGTGAATAACCATTGATGGAAACTTTCTATACATAAAAATAGGATGCCTCAGTTCTCACCTGCCTGGCAAGAGAAATCAAGTAGGATTACAAAGTCTTTCCCCGTTCCTGTCACATTTACAAATATAAATTACTCAAGGAACTAGGTCGCTATTTTTTTGCAACATTTTGGCAGGCATGTTTGCCTCTCTTTACTTCTCTTGCAACACAGAGCAGAGAGTTCACATAATAGTGACGGAATGCTGACCCCCTCCCCCCAACAACCTTTTTTTTTTTCACTTTGCTTAATGAAAATAGGTGTCTTTTTTTGGAAATTTTTTTTACTGTCACTAATGGTCTTATGATAATAATCACACTATATAATCTGACACAAGTGCTCTTAAAGAAATTTCTAGTAAAGGACTACAGCCTCGGTGGGAGGTAACTGTCTGAATTATCTTAAACCACTACCTGTCTTCAGCTACAATAGAAAAGGCCTTTAATCAAAATAATCCTTTTTCAAAAGAGCAACTTTTTTCCCTCTGCAATTCACTCATCTTAAAAGAGCACTATAGCTTTTGTGCATAACTTAATTCATTCTTCAAGACAAGTACAAAATTTGTCACTGACATTTAGCGCCAGCCGTAGGCAATGGATAAAATGAACTAGTTAGCAATTTAACCTGTAAAAAAACAGAGTGGGATGAACAATTTTCTGCCATCAAAGCAAATGGCTAACATTTAGCAGGATTTTATTTTTATTTTTCAGCCCATCCCATCTTCAAGAAGAAAGAAGTCAGGCTAACATTTTTTCAGGGTCCTAAATCTTCCTCTCAGTCTATTCCTTTAATGGTTTCAAGTAAATGACTATCCAGAGGATAATTAGGCACTGTGCTGTCGCATCGTGTCAGGTCACAGCTGGATTTAGTCAGCATTAACCTTTGGGGAGAATTGGAATATCAGTATCATTTAAAATTAAAGACGTGTAAGCAGGCATTTCTGGAGATGTTAGAAAAGTAATTGTCTGTAAATTGTTTGACCTTGAGATTTAATTGCATGCACAACACACATTCTAGCAAGAACCCTGGACTGGCTTCATTCTCTTTTACCTCCGCACCTCACTCGACATAGCCCATTAGGCTACCTGTGGCTTTTTCGGTAAAATATTAAAGATTTCCTTCAATATAAAACAAATGCTTTGAAGGCAAAGCTCAATATGCAAAAAAATTAAAGGCCAATGTGCACTCATCAGTCAGAATCCCGGTTTTCCTCAATATATGTTTAATGCACATAATGTACGAGAGTCATGTTTAAGAGCTAAGTTTAATTTTCATTCCCCCCTCCCTTTTTTTCTGTTAACAAGTTTGCATATTTTGCCTCATTCCCTTTTCCCCTAATGAGACAGCTTATGCTTTCAAAGTCCCTCAAGCTAGGCAGATCTCTCCACTGCTTCCACTGTTAATAATGAAACTTCGTAATTATACAAATCCGAGGTGGCCAATCAGCTTTCCAGGCTGAGCCTTCGGGTACCTCATAAATTATTGATGTGGCACTTGGGCCTGTGAACTTACTTGCTTATATTAGAAGCCTAATTAATATTTAATCACACGTGCAGAGGGCACTTGGAGCTGCACTGTCCCCTGAAAGAAGGGTAAATATAAATGCGCCTGTGCATCTATGTAAATCTCATTCAATGGAAAAGAGGAAGTGTTGACATGCATATAGAGAGATCTATGCAACCACTGGCCCTGACAGGGCATCTCATGTTTCATTGGAACCTAAAGATTTCAGAGAAGTTTATGGAAAGGGTTTTCTTCTCCCATCCTACAACATATAAAAGAAAATTAAATCCAGTTATCTAGTGATCTAGAGGTCAGTAGAAAAAAACCACCATCCTCTCAGTTCCCCCCGCTCCCAACCTTGCTGTCATCCTCAACTACTCACTATTGCTCACCACCATCACCACCTCCATATCCAATCTGTTGCCAACACCCATGGATATCACCTTTGCATTATCTTTTGATTATGCCCCCTTCTGTCTTCTGATCCTGACACTACTCTGGTTCAGACCCATATTACCCACCTTACACCTAGACTATTGCAATAGCCTGCTGGTAGATCTGCCTCCTTCAAGTCTTTCCCCATTGTAATCCATCCTCAATTCAGCCAACAAAGTGATTTTCCCAAAGTCCAAAGTATGACAATGTTATACGCACATACACACACACACACACACACACACACACACACTCAATAAACTCCCTATCAACTCTAGCATCCAATACAAAATCTCTATTTGGCATTCAAAGCCCTTCATAGCCTAGCCCTCCCTCCTACCTTTCAAACTTCTTTACACCTTATTCCCTGCCACATTCTCTGATCTAGTGACACTTGTTTCTCTATGAACAAGATACTCCTGTTAGATGCAGGCATATTCTCTGGTTATCCCTGGTTTCCTTTAATTCTCAACTAAAACCCCACCTTCTACAGGAAGCCTTTACCATCCCACCTTAATTCTAGTGTCGTCTCTCTGTTAATTATTCCTATTTATCCTCTATATATTTTGTTTATACATATATATTTGTATGTCTCCCCTATTAGATTGTGAACTCTTTGAGGACAAGAACTATCTCTTGCCTCTTTTTGGCTTAGCATGGTGCCTGGCTGGGTCATAGGTGCTTAATAAAAGCTTACTGACTAACTGGTCATCACTCTACTAGATCAATCAATGAGTATTTGTTGTGTCTACTATAAGTACTATACACTAGAAATATAAAGACAGCAAAAGAGAAATAGTTCCTGACCACTAACAGCTTACATTCTAACAGAGAAATGGCCACTTATTTTTGCAGTATTTCTAGGATTCATGATTCCATTGGTGTTGGTCATTCCTCTGCTAAGGAAGACAACATTGTACTATAGAAATGACACTGATTTTGGGATGAGAAGACATGGATTCAATTCACATTGCCTGTGCTTATCCTTCCATGTGACCCGGGCTAAGTTACTTTGATCTCCCTGGTCCTCTGTTTACACATCTGTAAAGTGAGAAAGTTGAACGAAATGATCTCTGAGGTCCCTTTCATCTCTACATATATGATTCTATAATTTTATTATAACCTTTTTCTGTCTTGCCATATTCTCAAGGGTCCCCAATAGTCTTTCATGTGATCTGAGAGGTCAAAATTATTTTCGTAATAATATTAATATGTTATTTAACTATTAATATGCTCCTCCCTTTTCCAACTACATATCTAAATGAGGCCAGATTTTCTTCATATACTTCAACCAAAACAACTTATTGCAACAGATGGAATGTAAAAGCAGATATGAGAATCCAGCAGTCTTCTATAAAACCAGATATTTTTTTTAAATTACAAAAATATGTAAAATGACGCCACTTCTCACTTTTTTGTTTTGGAAATACAGTTATTTATCATAATAAGATACCAAATTAACATGTAATAAATGTGTTTTGTTGTTACTTTAAATGAATTAAGAAATATTTTAAAATTGTTAACAGTTTTAATTTGTAATATGGTATCCATATAAATAAAAGCCTTTCAAGGTCCTCAATAATTTTTAAGAGGGTAAAGAAGTTCTGAGACCAAAAAGTCTGAGAACTGCTCTCTTAGCAGATAGTCTTTTTGAGCTGCAACAGCTTTTTCAAAAAATCACCACCTGGTGGCTGACCTTATGGTGATAAGTTTCAACAAACCTACTAGCCCACAATTTGCACTTAAACCTATCCTAACTTCCTAGGAACAGCCAAAGGATGTGTTCCATCACCACAGCCTTCAGGATTGCAAGGTCACTTTGAGCTCAACGATTTTAGAAAAAAACATGGAAAGACTTACACGAAATAATAAAGAGCAAAATGAGCAGAACCACGAGAAAATTGTATATAGTAAGGGCAATATTGTTTTTAGAACAACTTTGAGCAAGTAAGTTATTTTGTCTATTATAAATACCCAAATTAACTATAAAGGACATATGAAGAAAGACACTTTTGCATCCAGAAAAAGTAATGATAAATAGAAGTATACTTTTAGAAGTATAATAATAGAAGAGTAATTTTACATATATACATACATACATACATATATATATATATATATATATGCTTATTTGTATCTAATGGTAGCCATCACTAGGGCAGGCAAAAGGAAAAAAAGAAAAAGAAAGAAAAAAGAAATTTGATAACTTTATTCTATATTTAGAAGGAATAGCAAGTTGTACATAATAGATTTGCAGTTTTATAATGAGGGATAGAAGAATGTTTGGCACGGGATGCCGATCACTTGGTTTGCTAAAAAGGAAATACATTCAGCAACAACCTAAATACTTCAGTGATTTTTCATTGCTCTTCCTACTTGGAAAAGAACCTTAAAATGTTATTTCAAACATTATCTTACTCAAAAAGAAATGGCAATCTAATTATTAAGTACAGTGGATTTTATCTCTGTAGCACTAAAAAACCAAATTTCTCTTATAAAGATTTTTATTATATAAAGTAATAATTACATCTGATAAACTGATGGATGTGAGGCACTATATCATATATACATATGTAATATTCAACTGTAAATTTATGACCCCCCCCCCCATTCCTTTCTCTCTCCTTCTCTCTCCTGCCCAACAGAGAGATTACATAGTCATAGATATACAACCAAATAAAGCATTAATGGGCATCTAGTCCAACCCCTTCATTTTATATATAAAGAAACGGGGCCAGAGAAATTAAGTGCCCAATGATCATTATTTAACTTGGCCCTTAGAGGCCAAATCCAACACCATCATTTTATAGATAAGAAAACGAAGTTCCAGAGAATTTAAATGACTTGCCCAAGGACACAGTAAGTAATTTCTGAAGTACCTGGCTCATCCAGGAGTATCAGATGACTACAAGTTGATAAGAAAAACATTCATTCAGGAAGAGCAACAATGTTCACAAGTTCTTTGCATGTTACCTGCCCTATGGCTTTATCTTTACCACAAAGAGGGAAAGCAAAATTTCTGATAAAGAATATTTTTACTTTCTCTAGAAAGATCATCTTCCTTTAATGACATCACAAAACCCAATCTAACTCCTCCTTCAAGAGATCCTCTCCTGGGGACAATGGATATGATGACTGTATCTTTGAGAGGCAATGAAATCTTAGGAAATGACATACTTCAATTGCCATTTTTTGGAAAGTCTTAACCGTGATGGCTAGAGAAAGACAATGAAGTATAGAGAGAAAGGAGTAAGACAATTTAATTCATCAGAGACTAGATTTAACTCATCTTGTGAAGAAACATAGTGAAGAGATTTTTTGAGAGATTCTGGTTAGTATTTGCCTGAACTGTGGGACTGTGTTTCCAGAACTGAGAATTCAATAGTAACAGTGAGGATTAGAGGTATTTCTGACTATGAGCTTTCTCACAGTGCAAATATATATTTATGTGTTTGTTTTGTTGTCTCTTTTGCTGTGAATCAATTGTATAGCCAGTAATCTTGATGTTTTGAACTTTAAATCCTTGGAGGATGCAACTGGTTTTTGTTTTTGTTTTTTGCCCAGTAGGGGAAGTGATTTGTCCAAGGTCACACAAATAGTGGAAGGGCAAGGATTCTAATTCAGATACTCTGATGACAACTTTAGCCCACTTTCCATTTCATCATTCTGTCTTTCATCTCAAACAATGTGAATAACTCTTTTGCTGGTGACATCAATGTCATGAGAGGGGCTGCTATCTTAATGCTCATAATAACAAGTAATGGTGGCTATGGTGGCAACGGTAAATTCATTGACCTAACACCTTCTCATGTTTGGGAAAAAAGAAAGATCCATCGTGGATGTTCCTACTTAGGCAGTGGAATAGATACATAGTGCAAGTTGGCTTTTCTATTATAGCTCTAGATCACAGATCTAGAATTGCAAGGGACTCCAGAGGCCATGTAACCATAATCTTATCATTTTAAAGATAAGAAAACTGAGACCTAGGGAGGTTAAAATATTGGCCCAAGCTCCTATAGGTAATAAGTATCAGAGGTAAAATATGAGCCCATGTCAGACCTAGAAAAGAAATAAAGGAAGATTCTCCAGCCCAATGGTAGAACCTCTCTGGAGGGTTCACAGGAGGATATGAATGAGAGCTTGATTGGCTGGATAAAGAATTCAGGAGGGTGCTAGATCTAGCTTAAACCAGCTCTCAATTGTTAAATATTTAGTGTGAGCATGTACATCTCAGAAATCAGTAAACGTTGCCTATCAGGGCTTGGTTTATTGTTTTGTATTGATTGTCTAAACTAAAAAAATAAGTGGTGCAGAAATTGTTAATCATACAAATTAAAGTAAGAAATGTGTTATGCATATATCCATGCATTTAGCAGCACTCTCTTCATGAAGATCTGCACCATTAGAAAACATCAAGGTTGATGAGATCACAAATCCATGAAAATATTAAAGTATACACCATGTAATATACGAATGGCAACATAGGATAGGCACTAAAAACTATTAAAAATGACAAAGCACAGCAAAACAGATCCTTAGTTTTCAAAATATCAGTGCTAATCAGTATCATCAAGCTAATTGATAGGATATATTTGGGGTGTTCTAATTATATTCAAAAAGAATATTACCTAGTTTTTGATATGTTACTCTTTCCAAGGGGAGAAAGCTGACTATGGAGGCTATGATGAACTTTTCTCTGTTCTATTTTAATAGCAAGATGTTGGTCACAGATTGACCAAACTACTTACTATACAACAAAATCAGCCATAAGCTGTTGTATAGTATTAGCTTTCAACATGGTCTAGTTGATATTATCATTGCTGAAAACAGATAAAGAAGAAAGAAAGGGAAGATCAGCAAGACTTCTACGTGACTTTGTAAAGAGCTTTTTATACCATCGGTAATCCTGTATCCTGAGCAGAGTTGTCTGTCTGTGAAATTCTGATGCAACTGCGTGATGATATGGTGAATCATATTTGAGGTAAAGTTTTCTTGTCCAAGCCATTCCCATCTCTAATAGAGTGAAGAAGGGATATATAATAGTTTCAACTTTATTCCATTTATTTTATGCAACCATGCTTGTGGAAGAAATAAGAGACCTAAAATCTAGTGTTAGACTGTCTTTCCAACCTCTCAGAAAATCTATCAATTCAACAAGTTCTGTTTCTGAAAGTCATAGTGATAGTCATCTTGGACACCTTCTGTTCGTGTCCTTTTTGACAATCACTCACACTCAAAATACTATTCTGAAAGCGCACACTCAGAAAAGCACACACCCTGACCATGGCTTACGTTGTAGTGAGGAAAACATTTAAAGAGTGTTAAAAAAAAGATAATCTAAATCATATATCAATCTACCTTGCTGAAATTCTATTAAAAAAATCACAATTTTCATCAGCAATTTAAAGAACTTTAAACAGTTAGAGATGGTGTCACTAACAATGACCTGAAATACAGCCTGTCTATTGAACTGAAACAGTAATCACTAAGAACATAGTTCCCCTGAGATGGCGATCCCAAGCTGGGCAGACAGAAAGAATACTTAGATAGAACACACCTTAGTAAACTAAGGGAAGCTAGGTGGTACAGTGCATAAAGTGCTGGGCTTGGAGTCAGGAAGATTCCTCTTCCTGAGTTCAAATCTGGTCCAGACACACTTACTAGCTATACGACCCTGGGCGAGTCTTTTAACCTTGTTTGCCTCAGTCATCTCATTTGTAAAATAACTTGCAGAAGGAATGGCAAAAGACTCTAGATCTTTTCCAAGAAAACCTCAAAAGGGGTCATGCAGAGTCACACATGACAGAACGAGTCTAACTTCGAACCATGTAGCAAAGCTGTGGAGTTCTAGGCAATGAGATAGACAGACAAACTGAGGGGTAGCAATAAAGTGATTCATTTTAAGGCTAGGCCTTCAAAGAAAAAAAGAAGCCAAAACATCAAAATGAGCTTTAAACTGTAAGCAAAAATGAAGATCTCTACATATATATACTGTGAATAGGACTACAAATCACTTGCTGGTCTTCCAAGTCACACATATAGCCACAACATTAACAAAAGCATTTAGTACAACATATGCTTGTGAGAAAGGATGGGATATTCATATGTTAGGAGGAGCCTATTTCATATATTATGTTAAAGATGAGAAGTAGTGTGTTGTCATCGACCTGAGAGTCAGGGTTCAGTTCTATCTTAGACATCCATAGATTTCATGACCCTTGGCCTAGTGTACTGGGATAGGATCTTGGTCTTAGAATCAGAATCAAAACCTGTGTTCAAATCTCATCTCAGATACTTATGAGCCTTGTGACTATGGGCAAATCACCGAACCTCTCTGTGCTTTACTTTCCTCATCTGTAAAATGAGGTCGGGCTCTGCAGCCCATTTGACCTTATGAACCTCTCAGGGCTCTCAGGCAATTCAGACTACAAGTTACAGAGAAGATGTCAACCTGCCTTGGTAGATGAAGTTCTTTATGGGAAGGAGCTCTCTACACACTAAGGAAATCACCTATCTCATGTGCAGGTGTATGCGCATGTCCGTATCTGTACATAGGGTGTTCCTAAAATCTTGATACAGTTATAAATATATGTGTGTCTGTGTCTGTATATAAGGTGTTCTAAAAGTCTTGGTGTAGTTATAGATGTGTGGCATGTTTGTCTGTGTAGGCAGCTAGATGGTACAATGGATAGAGCATTGGACCTGGAGTCAGGAAGACTTGAATTCAAATCTATCTTCAGATATATACTAGTTATGTAACCTAGGGCAAGTCACTTGACCTCTGTCTACCTCGGCTTCTTATCTGTATGATGGGATTAATAAAAGTGCCTGCCTCACAGAGTTGTTGTGAGAAGCAAATGAAATAATATTTATAAAGTGTTTTGCAAACCTTAAAGCACTATTATTAACTATTACAAGAAATATGTGTGTATGTATCCTAATATAGCATCTTGTCTCCCCAAGTAAACTGTTGAGAGGTAGAAAGGAACGTCAAGATCGTTAGATTGTAAGCTCCTTGAGGGCAAGGACTATCTTTTGCTTCCTTTTTTATCCACAGTGTTTAGCACAGTAGGCATTTAGTATATGTTTATTGATTGAGTGATCTTGTAATTCACCTTCAATACCTAGAAGAAAAAGAGGCTCATGTCCAAGGTCACAGAGGTAGTACAAAAATAAATCAACAAACACTTTTTTAATCTCCTACTAGGTGCCAGGCACTGGGCTAGGTGCTAGTGATATAAAAACAAATAATAAAACAACCCCTTCTATCAAGAGTTTTACAGGGGACAAGGTCATTAAATACAAGACAGTTAATGAAGAAGAGTACTAATGTGTAGGGAGGATGAGGAAAGGTACTTTGTAGAAATCTGGTGCTTAAACCGCTTTCTGGAGGAAGTGATTTTAGGAAGTGAAAGTGAGGAGGGTGTTTAAGTATATAATAGGCATAAGGAAGAGCCCGTGCAAAGTCAAGGTGATGGGAGATGCCATATGTGAGGTGCAGAGAGCCTATGTGACCAAACCGTAGATTTTCAAAAGGTATTGATTTTCAAATCAATCAAGTCAAGTCCTTGGGCTCTAAACCCCCTACACCAGGTTTTCTTATACATCTTTTCATCCCTAGAACAGAATAACAACAGTAAATGTTAGTTGCTGTTACTGATAATGCTGAAGACTAAATCCACAGCCAAATAGTCAATCCATCAGTAACCATTTATTACACACCTATGTGCCAGAAACAGGTAATATCCAACCCATAGTTAGTGGCTACATGGGTAATTTCCCAGCAAATGAATAATTCTCTCCTGATAAAGACTAGGAGTATGAAAAACAGGTGGAAATGGTGCACAGAAAATCAGTCTTTTCTCTGCCCTTAACAAAATAAAAGTGAATTGATTCCTGTGTCTAGTGGAAGAAAAAGGCTTTATACTTTGTGCTTGGTATACAATCTATCTAGCGTGCAAAGGACCATGACCTTGACCAAAGTGAGTTTCTGACCGAGTTTTCTCCATGTAGAGCTCTTCCAAAGAAAAGTTTGACTCTGTATTATTCTCAACCTAAAGAATTCCAAAAGTCTAACTTGGAAAGTTCTCACTTGGAAGCTTCAGACCACTGTAGGTGACCCCAACAGTCCAGTTTAGATAAAGACTTTGGAGATCATCTCTTATCTCAACTCACTAATATCTTCTAAGCAATGGGTAAATTAGTTTAGATGAAACCTGCTCATACTTAGAGCATTTATTTCTTTTTTAAAATTTTATTTATTTTACTTTTAATTTATGGAATAAAACAAGCATTTCCACAGCATAGTATAATTTTATAAAAAGATTTCACATGAAAATGCAAATCTATTACGTACAACTTGCTATTCCTTTTACATATATAATAAAATGATCATGGAAATTTATTTTTTCCTTTCTTTCTCTTCCCTCCCCCCACCCAAATGGCTACCATTAGATACAATATGTATATATAAGACATTCATTTCTAAGTCACTCTTAACCCCATCCCAGCTTATCTGTTCACTACCATTCTTCATTCAACTACCTGCCATTCAGGGAGATATAGAGGTGAGCCAGAGACTTAGTATAGCAGCGGTCTAAGAAAGAGATCCGGTAGGCAGAGTTGACCGTGTGTCTTAAAAGTCTTCATGTGCACTAAATTCCCTGGTCTGAAAAAGTGATAATGACATCTTCACCAAGCTTATACTCCCTTTTCAACCAGTCCTGCTATTGGTGTTGCTGACTGTTATTTTAGCCCTGATTGGGCAGCTAAGTGGTACTACAGAGAGAACACTCACTGGACCTGGGATCAGTTCAAATGCTGCCTCATTCACTTACTAGCTGTGTTGCCCTGGGAAAGTCAAACTTTGCTTTTTTTTAGTCTCAGTTTCCTCATCTTTAAAATGAGAATAATGGTAGTAACTACCTCACAGGCTTGTTTTGAGGATCACAGGAGAAAATATGTGAAAAGCACCTTGCAAAGGTTAAAATGTTATATAAATAATATTATTATTATCATCGATTCTGTCACCACTCTCAGATCCTCATTCAATGCTATCACTGATTAAATTACAGGGGTGGGAAACCTGCGGCCTCAAGGCCACATGTGGCCCTCTAGGTCCTCAAGTGCAACCCTTTGACTGAATCCAATCTGTGAAGACCCACCCCTGGATTAAAATATATTAACGCACCCCTGACATTTGGCCTTGTTTGGACTCAGGGCTAATGTCAATATCCTCATATACCTTGGACTAACTCTCCCTTTGCCTTCAGCCTTTGGTTATTATATTCCTTTCTGCTAACCTCAGAACATGTTGCTGCAGCTGAAATTTCTTCCACTCCTCAAACAGGGAAGCCGTCCCAAAGCTGTGGTACCTTGTCCCCATAAGATCAGTTAGGATGATGAAGAACTGCCTGCCATGCTGGATCTCTAATCCTACAACTATACTCTGGAAAGTATCCTATGGTGGACCCCTACACTGAGTGTTGCACCAGAACTGGATTGGATTATAACAGCTGGAGGAGTTCAGGAGAAATATCCTTGAGCATCATCAAGGACAAACTTCCAGACTGGTCTCATTTGGGAGGATTATGATTTGTTCCATACCACCAAGCTTGTCATTATATAAAATAACAGCCAGACATGTTGCTCATTTTTTCCTTAAAAATTAACATCGTACCATATCAAACGCTGGGAAGATAACCTATAAAACAAGCTTTGATATCAATGTCTGAAGGAGAAAGTGAAACCTTACCAGAGATTTAATGTTTGCTCTATTTTAAAAGCCATAAGTCACCTGCCTTTGTGTCATCTCAAGGAATGTTTCTCGGGCCTTTACAAATGCTTACTTTACCAAAAGATAGCTAGAATGAAGGATGAACAATGAGAGGGAGAAAGGGGGGAGGGGAAGAAGGAGAGAGAGAGATAAAGATAAATGGATATGGAGGGACGGAGGGAGGGAAAGAGAATGGATGGATGGATGACTGAATGAACAAGCACTACATATGAGCAAAGTTAGGTCCTGTGCAATTAAAATTCTGGGTTCTACTCCATAGGTCAGTTACTGGCAATGATAATAGTGAGCAAAAATAAGAAATGTCATTTCCTAACTCTCATCCATTCAACATTTATTGAAGTCTAACTTCATGAGAGATATTTTGCAGTAAGGAAAGAGGAATAAAACATGGTAACTGTCTTCACAAAGCAGACAGTCTAGTTATGGGGAGGGGTCGCACATACAAAATAATAGGAGGTAGAAGGCCCATGTGCCATCAGCCAGGTACAATGAGCTAGGGAAGTTCAGAGGGAGAAAGAATTACTTCTGGCTGAGGAAATCAGGGAAAACATGACTATTGACAATAGGAGGCAGCATGGTGCAATGTCCCAAGTATTGGATTTAGAATCAGAGGCCCTGGGTTCAAATCCTAGTCTGACCTTGGGTAAGTCATTTAACTTGGGGTCTCCATCTCCTCCTCTTATGGATTATATAACATCTAAGATCCCTTCCAGCTCTGAATCTATAATACTATATTGGAATAACTCTCTTCTTACAATTCAGTCCCTTTAACCCAAACATATCAATCTTCTAGACAGTGTCTACAGACTTGGCTACTGTTATACTGCAAAGTATAATATTTACATTTTTCCATACCTATTACTTATTTCAAAACTCAGGTCAAAACCTGTGTGCTCCAGAAAGCCTTCTTTTAATTATTTTGCCTCACTCCCTCTCTTCCTTGCAAAGCCCTTCTTAATACCAGTATGTTTATTCTATACTGTTGTATGACACATGTGGTATTGCTATACATTCGGTTGCTTTCAAGATGTTTCTTGCATCTGTCGTGTCTTTAATACTTAATTCCATACTTTAAGGCCCCATGTTGCCATCAGTGTGGACACTCCCTTCACTGATGGAAATTAAAACCTCTTTGGTGCCTTAGTCAATGGTTTTCACGAGTTGGTGTGGCCCAAGATATTTTCTAATGGTCAACTTCCTGGTGATAAAACTCTCTCTCTCTCTGAATTTAGTGAGACTGGCCCTCATTGGTAGCTATCTAGTCCACTGGGGGTATACAGTCAAAGTCTTTCTGGCTTTGTAGAATTTACCAAAGATTTATACTTGGTTGGCATTGCCTCTTAGGACCCAGGGTAACCTCCATGCTGCAATAAGGTCTCAGAGTAGGATTTCTGTGGAAGTACATTTTATCTCATCAACTAAAATATAAATTTTAGATGCTAATATAGTGGTTTATATTTCTTTTTTAGCCCTAATAATGTGCACCTAGTGCTCTAAACAGTGTGCACTCAATCACAGTTGATTAATTGCTATATAAATTACTAATAACAATTTATATTATTAAAGAAAAATACTTAATGGAGGAAAATGGTAATAATCTTGTGATTGCAAAGAAAAGGGCCATAGTTCTGTCCTCAGCCTCTTCTCTCTTGCACTTTCTTTCTCCCTCCCTCCCTGCCTGCCCCACCTCTCTCTCTCTCTCTCTCTTTCTCTCTCTCTCTCTCTCTCTCTCTCTCTCTCTCTCTCTCGACAATTTCACTTATAAGGCTTCAATTTTCTAACCTGTGCCAGGATACGAATAGGGACTGAGCCTAGGATTTCACTGGTATAGTAAATTCCTAGGTAAGGAGACTCCCTTTACAAATTCAGGCCTGAACCTTCTCTGTAGTTTATAGTCTTAGAGAGCTGCCAAGAGCATTGAGAGGCTGTATCTTGCCTGGAACCATATGCCAATACTTGTTCCAGGAAGGACTTCAATCCATGTCTTTCTGACTTCAGGATTTTGGTCCACTATGCAACACTACCTCTATCTATGCCACTGACTACCAAATCACTTCACCAGCCTTGACTATTCCCTAGAGCTGTAGCCCTACATTTCCAACTGCTTACTGGGTATTCACTGACATTACGGACTAAATTTATACTACTTCCCTATAAAAACCTACTTTCTCCCTAACTTCCCTTCTTCCCACCTTTTTTTTCTAAATGATACTGCTATTCTCTGGCTCAAATCCTTATAGTCATTCTTGAATTTTCATTCTCCCTTACTACCCTTCTCCCACGTTCAGTAAACTGCCTAATCCTGCCAAACCTACCTAAGCATTATCTCTGGCACCTATCCTATTTTTTGAGAATCCAATGATACCATCCTAGTTCAGGTCCTCAGTCTCTCTTGCTGGGACCATTTTCATAGCCCTCACTCCTATTTCTCTTTAATTTGTCCTGTCCAAGTCATCTTCTCAATCACTGGATCATGTCCAAGAGATCTTCTAAATGCAGATAAGACTATCTCACTGCTCTTCTCTGAAATCTTCAGTGGATTCCTATTACCTTCCAAATAAAATTAAAACATAATGTAGTATTCAAGGCTGTCCATAATCTGACTCTAATTGACCTTTCCAGTTTTATTTCAAATCATTTCCTTCCAGCTACATTGATCTACTTATAATTTCCCTACATAAATCTGTCCTTGTCTGTCTCTCCACCTCTAAGATCAGGACTCTAACAACTAAATGCCCCATCTCTGTAGCCTAGAATAGACTCTTCTGCAATTCTACTCTTATCTCTGCCTACAAAACTCCTACTCCAGGACAGATCTAGTGTTCCCATCTCCATCACACTAGTCATGATCCCTACACCTAAAAGTCAGACTTTAATCCCATAAGCCATTCTGTTTTATTTCTACTATGCATTTAATCATTTTCTAACTATGATAATCTGTGTCTCCAGCCCACCTCCTAGGTTTGGTTATGTAGATTTGAGAATCATCTGTGTTGAGGTGATAATTGAACTGACAGCAGCTGATAGGAGTACCAGGAAAGAAAGTAAAACCAAAGAAAGGAAGAGAACTCAGATCAGATCCTTGAGAGAGATGTCTGTGCTCAAGGGGCAAGAGATTGGTAATGAATTGGCAAAAGAGACTGGAAAAAATCAGTTGGATAAGTAGAACCAGGAGAATGAGGATCATAGAATCCAAGAGCAGAGAGATTTTAAAGGAGGAGGAGGAGGAGAAGAAGAAAGAGGTGGTGGTGATGGTGGTAGTAGTGGTCAACAGGGTCAAAAGAGAAATAAAGAAGGAGAAAGGAATATAAAAACATGACTGTAGTATTTAAGGGATTGTTGATAACCTTGGAGAAAACAGTTTCCATAGATAGGTGGGTTTGGAAGCTGGATTGTAAAGGGATGAGAAATGAGATGGTGGTGAGGAAATAGAGTCAGTAACAATAGATTCAAGAAGCTTGGCACTTGAAAGCATGACATGACCAAGTGAAGATGTTTTTAAGGATGGAGGGTGATGTACCACTTCACACCCATCAGATTAGCAACAATAAAAAAGTAATAATTCTCTCCTGAACTATAGTTCAACATTAGTAGCTTTCTACTAGACATCTCCACCGACTGGCAAGCATCGCAAACTCAACATGTCTAAAATAGTAATTGTGACATTCCTCCCCTAAACATGCTTCACCTTCCAATTTATCTCTCTGTTAAAGATACACCACCCCCACCCCCACCCTAGTAAGCCCCACTATAACCTTGAGGTAATCCTTTTCTCTAGAAGCCATTTTTGACTGCTTCCTCATCTTCATCCCTCATATTCACTCAGATGACCTAACTATTCTTCCTCTGCAACATCTCTCGAATCAATCCTTTCCTCTCAAAACCAGGGAAATTACACCTTTTCAAAACACAATCTCTTCTCAGCAAGACAATTATAATAGCTTCTTAAATGGTCTTCCTCATCAGCAATCTGTCCTTCATACCACCAGTCAAATCATCTTTTGAATACACCACTATGACATTACTTGTATACTCAAAAACCTTCAGCATTTCTCCATTGTCTAGCAAAGAAAATAGATACTTCTGAATCTGGCATTGAATCCATCTTGGGATCATAGATCAGAATTTCAAGGGCCCTTACAAATCATCAATTCTAATTCCCTCATTTTATAGATGAAGAAACTGAAGTTCAAAGACTTATTCAGTGGCTTGCCCAGAATCACACAGCTAGTAAATTTCTGAATCAGGATTCAAACCTTTGTCTTCCTCACTTCAAGTATAGAGCTTTATCTACTATACCATGCTGCTTCTGGATCCTATCTATTTATACTTCATGCTACTCCCCTTAGAAATCTCTATGTTCCAGTAAACTGTTCCACATTTCATCTTTCATTCTTGTCTTGCATTCTCATTTTATTTTTGCTCATACTGTCTCCCAGACAAGAATGGCCTCCCCTAATCCCTTCTTTATCTCTTGAAGTCTCTTGTTTCTTTCAATGACCAGCTCAGGATCCACCTCTTCTATGTAGCCTTCCTTGACCTTCCCTGCCTATAAATGAAAGAGTTCTCTTTCCCTCTTCAAATTCCTCATAGCGTTTGTCTGGATCAATCCTGTGCAGTTACCTCACACTTGCTTATATCATAGTAATTTGTGCATATATCTTTCTTTCTGTTACATTGTGATCTCCCTGAAAGCAATATCTCTGTTGAATGTATATATATCCCCAACACCTAGCACAGTACTCTACACATGACAGGTTATGAATACATGTTTGTTGAATAAAGGAATATATAAATGCATATATTGTACATTGTGTACATTAACTATTTAGTGAATTTCGAAGGGATTTTTTTAAAAAAACTCAGATATACCTCAACCTGACACCTAACACTCCCTCTGCTTAGGGAAGGCAGATGTATTTTACTATTAAACAAAGTAAAACATAATAAGGAAGGTAAATTTGCTAATAAAATCAACTGACATATTTCACAGACAAATATAGATTGTTTTTGGATAATCTGCACCATGAACCTATTCCATTAGCATATATAATTTAACATATTTCAGATATAATTCAATCAAGGAATCAATAAGCATTTTACACACCTACTATGTGCCAGGCACTTTGCTAGTCATGGAGGATACAAACACAGAAACGAGACAATCTTGGCCCTCGAGAAGGTTACATTCTAAGGGGGAGATGGAAACTATTCATAGATGCATACAAGATACATACAAAATAAAAACAAAATTAATTCTGAGAGGTTGTAGGTGGAGGTTCAATGGATTCAAGACACAGGAAACAGCCTGAGCAAAGGCGCAGAGGTGGGAGCTATAATATTATGTATAAGGAATAGCAAGAATGGCTGGATCAGAATATATAAGGGGAAAGAGTGTGTGAATGGCCTGGAAAGAATAACTAGAGCCAGACAATGAAGAGCTTCAAATGCTGAACAGAGGAATTTGTATTTTATTATACTGGTAATAGAGAGACACTGAAGTTTCTTGACTAAAGGAGCAATATGGTCAGTTTTGCACTTGAGGATTATCAATTTTGTAGCTGTCTAGAGTGGTAATACGAGACTGGAAACAGGAAAGTCAGTAAAGTACCATAGCTCCTTTTTGTAACAACTCAGCCTAAAGTATATAAGTCTGGAGTAAAGTGGTTGTAGTACAAAAAGAAAAGGGTAGATATCAGGGACATTGCAGAAATAGAATCAATCAGATTCGATTAGCAGGCAACTGTATATGAGGAGGTAGGGTAGTGAGGGAGAGTAAAGAGTTAAGGATGTCTCCTCAGTTGTGAACTTGGGTGAAAAACATAGGGAAGAACAGAAGAGAGCTGAATTTAGGGGGAAAGACAATGAGTTCAATTTCAGATATGTTGAGTTTGACATGACCATAGAATACTCAGGTGGGAGTGTCCAACAGATGGTTGCAGATGCATCCTGTATTAGAGCACAAGAGAAAGACAAGGGCCAGCTATGTAAAAGTGGCAGCCATCTGCAAGATAAATTTAAAGGAATTGATGAGACTTTTAAGAGAAAGTGTAGAGAGAAAGAGAAGAAAGGGCACATGAGTACACTCATGCATAGAGAGTGGGATATAGATGATAATCCTGCAAAGAAAACTGAAAAAGACAAGTCAGACATCTAGGAGGAGAATCAAACAGAGAAATTCTAGGGAGGATTTTTTTTTTGCATTTCTATTGAGTGTCTGATATCCAAGATATATGTGGGGAATTAATGTAAACATATAAGACTAAGAACTATTTTCCACTATATACTGGTGTGATCAAAGTGGTCAAGACGAACAAGTAGGAGAGTTGGCATTAACAAGCACAAAGACCACTTCTTCTTCCAGGATTGAAACAAAGAATAGCAGAGTAGGAAAGGAAGGTTGACATTGAAGTGATTTGAATTGTGAAATTGGGGAAGAAGAGATGTGCAGGAAGAATGGCTTTGTTTTGTTTATAAGGAAGTATGAGATAAGGTCTTCTTCTGGAAATGGGTGCAGAGGAAAGATCAAGTAACGTAGGTAGCTTGAGAAGAAAAGAGAAAGGTCAAACAGTTCAATAGAGCATTGACAAAGGAAGAACTAAAGGAGTGATGCACAGCAGTGAAAGCCCAATTAGGATTGTATAACATACATTTGTCATGGAGTCAAACAATACAAGCATAAAACCTCCTCTAGTGATGTTCTGCATCTCTCAAGCTGGAGTGAAGAAGGTTTGTAGTCATAGTAGTCTAGGATTAGAGTTTAGAAAAGGATAAGTAGGGATATGACAAGGAAGCAAGGTAGTAAAGGATAGAGGATAGGGTTAATTTAGTTGATTAACAAAAGGGTAAAGATTTTGAAGGGAAACAGTAAAGTTGGAGCAAGAGCAAGGGCCTATGAACTCAGAGAGTGACCATAGGTTGCAGTAAAGATTTTGGAGAACCTCAAAGAAGAGACTGCTGGCTGAGGGGGACAGGGAGACATCATAGATGTGACAGTGAGGAACAAAAATCAAGCTTTTTTCCCCTTCTTGGCTTGGAGTTGGAAGGTATAAGAGAAGGTGAGTCTAGTACTGGAGAGGATGACTAGGGTTATAGTATCTTGGGCAAAGGGGTAGTTTTCCATAATTGCAAGAAGATGGGAGGAGCACAAACAGAAGATATTTCCTATGAATAGCATTTTGTTAATATGGCAAGGAGGGCACAAAGGAAAGAGAAGATTGAAGGAGGTGGGGGTGCAGAAGGGGTAAGGTTGACATGGATGCATAAGAAGGAAAAGCATATAGTTGCCAAAGAAGAGGTCTTCCATGTAGGCTACCTACAGCTCTAAATCACTGGAAAAGAAGTGGCATCTTAAGGGCAAAGGTAGGGTAGATGGTAATATGTGCTAGCTGACTAGGCCCTGGTTCTAGGTGGGGGCTGGTGGGTGGATGGGAGATAGCTCCCTTCTAGAACCTAATTGGCTATGGAGAGCTGAGATATGATTGCTTTTCACCCTTAAAACAATCTTTTGCAGCACTGCAAAAGGTCCAGCTCCAAAGCTGAATTGATTTATTTAGGGTCCTTTGTTCTATTAATGAGGAATAGCAAGGCAGATGACAAGAAGCTTGTACTGGCGAGGGCCCTGTACCTTACCAGGAGTTGGAAGCTAGATGGGATGAGGCCATAGTGTACAAAACACAGTGCTGGGCTAAGAATTTCAGAGGATTTCTCTGGCCTGGGCCCATGTCAAACAGTCAGAATTTCTCCACTCTTAAAGGACTCCTAATAGATACATAATCTTGATCAAGGCCCTTTACCTGTCAAAGACTTCATATCCTTGTCTTAAATCTTACCACCATCACATGGAAAAAGCACAGGACTTTGAGCCAGGAGGCTTCTTCTCAAGTCCTTCTGGAAGGAGGTACCCGAGGGGAGGAGAGAAGGAAGAATGAGAGTGGAAGGAAACAAAGCCCGGACTCTCTACTCCTAGGTCCAACTTTAGGTCAGAGCAGATCCCAGTCATTCAAAAAGCAAGACCAGGAAGGATGCAGACCCAAAGCTCTTCTGGGCCACCAGAAGGAAAGGAGAGAAAAGTAGAATTAGAGCCATTAGGCTCCTACTCCCTTCTAAGCTAGAAGAAAAGATGGAAGAAGAAAAAAAAACAGAACCTTCAAGCTCCCACTCACCGAGTGACAATCTGTGAAGTGAATTGGGTATTTTAAGAGGACTGCACAATGCCAATTATTTGTATCTCATCCCAAGATTCTAAGAGCACTACTTACAGTCAGTGGACCTCTTTAAATCTCTCCTTTGCCATTTACTACCTAGGCGACTTTAGATAAGTAACTTAAACTCTATGGGTCTCAATTTCCTCCTCCATACAATGAGGGGGTTGAACTGGATAGCCTCAAAGGTCTCTTTTGGATCCAACTTTGTCATAGAATGATGATTGTCTCCTCATTTCAGAAATAAAACAGGGGAGCGTACATGAGCAAGCAATGACCCCTGCATGCTTTTTTCAATGTTTCTTTCACTAAGTGGAGCCAGGGAGTGAACTCAAAGAGGAATCTTTTCACCCTGGTGTCCAAAGAAGTTAGAGAGACAGCATAGGCGCCACCACAAGGAGTCTGAATTTCAGGGATGAAAGAGAAATAAAGACCTCTTTCTTTTACATTGACACCATTTAAACATAATGCAACTTCTCAAATTATTAATGTAAAGCATAATAAAAGTTACAAATTGTCCTTGGATTCTGAAATATGCCCTATAGTACTTTGGAACCAATCTGTTCAGAAATCCGATCCTGAATCTGCTCTGCATGCAGCCTGCAAAGCCTGGAATAGGTTAATGAAATGCATGCATGGAATGAAAAACCAAATTATAAGTGGTAATTCAGGCACTAACCCTTCTTGAAGCTGGGGAAAAAATAAGAAAATAAAGCTAATCTTATTTCATTTTTCTTTACATACTCAAAATGTCACCTCATAAATCCCATTTTCTGTTTCCATAAAGAATCTGTATTAGAACTATTGTTTATTAAAAGTTCTGCTGCTACATGGATAACTTCTTTTTTAAAAAAAAAAAAGATTCTTTCCCTCAAATTGGTAATATCTCCACATAGCCAATGATTTTTCAATCATGGTCAAAAAAAATCTAATTTAAATTCTTCTCTTCATTTCTTCACAATCCAGCTTGCTGCACTATGTAAAGGAACTATGTAAATATCAGGACCTTGAACTTTGGTGCAAGAACTTTCCTCAAAATGTATTTTATATAAACCACAAACAAGTCAGAGAAATAATCTTAAACATTGTGCATCTAGCAAATAGCATGTTTCAGTATTTCTTTGAGGGTTTCCAGACAACTCAGGTTTTTTTCCTCTGTCTTTTTTTGTTCAGCTTTGTATTATAGAATCTGTGAATGCTCTTATAAAATAAATAAATCATGGATTCAATTTTTAAAACTCCTTTATTAAAAATATTCCAGGATAAGCCAAAAAATTTGATGTTTTATAATTTATACATTTGCTTTCATATATAAATATCTAAGATATTATTATGTATTTTGCCTTATTATCAAGTAAATGGTTATGTTTGGGATTTAAAAGTGTCGTTCTTGTGAGTGGTTTGTCATGTAAAAGAAAGAGCATCCTTGGGAGTTAAGAACCTAGGGTAGTGAGTAGGGAAAGTATATTTTCCCCTCAATAGGGTTACCCCAGGACACTGACAGAGTGTAAGTGTGACTGTCTGGTAGTGGTCAATCTGTGACAGCCTAGACCTGCCAGAGTGAGGGAAGGTTGGAATGTGTAAGCCACATAATATATCAATGCCCCATCCACTGTTCCATTGTGGGTATGTTACCCAATGTTAAATTCCTTGAAAGTAGGAATCGACCATTCTTTGTATTTGTATCCTTAGCATCTATCATAAAGTCTGATATATGTTAGTCACTTAATAAAGGTTTATTGATAATTGTAAGTATCTGGATAGGTTATGTTTAAAATTGGAAGAAAGCTTAAAATACATGTCGTTCAACAGCCTCATTTTAAACATGAGGAAACTGAGGCCCAGGGAGGTGAAATGACTTGACCACAACCACGTAGGCAATAAATGAAAGAGGTAAGATTTGAATTAATGCCCTCTGATTCCAAATTCAGTACCCTTTTACACTATACTTAATTGCTTCCCTGTGTTTTGAGAGAAAGGGTGCGTGTACCTAAATATATCAGCATTTTAAATGCATCCTAAAGGAGATAAATACAAAAACCTACATTGATTAAATATGGCATATGTATAGGTTAACATTTAGAAACATAGAAAAAACTGCTGAAAGTAAACAATGTTGATATAATAATTGCTAGCATTTAAATAGCTAATTTAAATTATTTTGATTTAATTAATTAATTTAAATAATTTAAACAAAATTAAGGTTTGCAAAGTGCTTTACAAATATCTCATTTGATCCTCATAACAACACTGGGCAATCAGTATGTTATTATTATCCCCATCTTACAGAAGAGGAAACTGAGGCTGTCAGCAGTTTAGTGACTAGCCCAAGGTCACACATAGCTAGTAAGCATCTGAAGTTAAATTCAAACCCAGGTCTTTCTGATGCTAGGTCTCATACTGTAACCCATAAGCTATCTTACTGCCTATAATCCATGCAATTTCTTTTTGAAATAGAGGCCCAAATTCCTGAACACTGTTATTGGAATAAAGTATACATACTCAAACTCTCATTAGAATCTCTTCTCCTTTTCTCCTTGAGATAACAATACAAGCATATGTATCCTCTGCACATTGACCCTAAATTTTCACCTTAAATTTTGAGAAGGGCAAAAAAAATGCTAATCTTTTACTCTCAGTTTAGGAAAGAGCTGGGCAAAAGAGCATACATGCCCAATGACAGCTAATAGAACATCAAGAATGAACTGTTTCTCTGTCTGTACATATTTCTAACATCTCAAGAATTACCATACAAAAGAGAAATGAATTTTTCAATAATATGCCTCTGCTTTAAATACAGTGACTAAAATGTTCCTGACCCAAAGAGAATGTATATACTGGGCTTATACCCCAAGGAGGTCACTGAAAAGTAAAAAGTGCCCACATGCACCAAATATTTATCACAACACATTTTGAGGTAGCGAAGAACTTGAAATAATTTAGGTGCCCATCATTTGGCAAATGGCTGAGTAAACTGTGGTATACTGATAAAATGGAATGTTGCTCTGCTATAAGAAATAAAGAATGTGATGGATACAGAGAAGTATGGAAAGATCTCCATGAACTGATGCAGAGTAGAGTAAGCAGAGCCAAGAAAACACGCACAATGACTATAGCAACGCAAATGTAAAGAACAACCATAAAAAATAAAAAATGAACATTGTGATATTACAGAGAACGAGTGCGACTCCAAAGAAGAAATAGGAGAAGACATCTGCTCTTAGTATTTTGCAGACGTAGCAAGTCCACGGGTGTGGAACAATGCATATATTTTCAGACTTTTTTAATGTATCGACCTATTTGAGTTTTTTCCCTTTTGTCTTTTTTTCTTTTTTTCTTTAAAAACCATGTTTGTATGAGAGGGTAGATCCTGGAAGAAATCCTGATGATGTAAAAAGCAAAATATTTCAATAAAAAGTTTATTTTAAAAAAAACCCTCTGCTTTTAAAGCACAACTTCAGTGGTATACATATCAGAAAGTGGATTCAGTTTTACTTTATACAAGTATAGTCAATACTTAGCTCCTTCTGAAATGAGTATTTTACAAAATATTTTGGTTATGCCAGTACTGTTGAGAATCTCCTTCAAAGGGCTTTAGAATTATCTGCACAGTGCTTAATGAGAATTTTAATTGTAGGACCTTTAATACTAGCACCTTTAGTACTTAGCAAAATACAATGTCAATACTTTAAGCTAAGAAAAAACCACATCCTTCATTCAACTTTATTTTTTCTTTTAAATAACATTCTAGCTTAAAGCCTAAGAGGTTTATTTTTAAACTTCTGAGGGCTAAAGAATAGCTACAGATTGAAAATCATTTAGGGGAAAAAAAAAAACTTAATGCAATCCATAGTGAATGGCCTTTTGGGTAGGTAGTTTGAATGTTCCTACTGTGTTGCTAAGCATCTGCATATTAATAAGTAAATGCATTTAACGAAAGGGAGCAGTCCAAAGCAATACAGTTAACATAGGCTTTACTGACTGGATCACAGCAAATGCGTCGTTTGTGTAAAGGGAAGTTGGGCTTTTAAACCACAGCTGGGGAACTGCAGAAGAAATGGTAAGGGAAGGCGATACAGAACCCATACAAAGCCACTGCAGGAACCTTAATTCTACAGTGTCAGGATCTTCTTTGAAAGGAAAAGACTTTTTTTTTAAAATATGACTTTTTTTCTTAGTATGTCATTTCAAAACAGGACTATGCTCTGGGGGAGTGGGGAGCAAAAAAAGGCAGATTTATATCATCTTTATTTTAGCCCTTGCTTTGTTTTTTTTTATATAGATAATATTTTTATGGCTTTGAATCTTCTTGCACTATAATCTTTTGAGTGAAGTCATTCAAAAGAGATTCTAAGTTATTATTTACATCTTTCAGTGTGCCGTGGCATTTTTAACACGATCAGGTTCAAGTGCCACGTGTAATCAATTGAACTCTCAATTACCCATGTTTACAGCACAGGATGATGGTGCAGCTTATCCAACATGAGAAATAATCTTAATTTAGCTATACAATGTTTGTCTTCGGTTTGTTTTAACCTCTTATAACCGGCAATAGCTACTAGTCAGGGGGAAAGATCATTCATTCATTAAGTAATCAAACTAGTTTCAAATTTTTTAATTATCCTAGATAAACCAAAAAGTAGATACACTATCTGCAGATAATTAATAATCAATAACAATAATAGCTAACATTCATATAATGCTTTAAGGTTTGAAAGCACTTTACAAATATTAGCTCATTTTATCCTCACATGACCCTGAGTAACAAGTACACTATTAAAATCCCCATTTTACAGATGAAGAAACCAAGGCTGCAGAGGTTAAGTGACTTGCCCAGAGTCACAGAACTACTGTCTGAAGCAGGGTTTCAACTCAGGCTTTTCCTGAGTCCAAGTCCAGTGCTCTGTCTACTGCACTACCTATGTATCCCATTCAATCTGTGGGACAAGAGGAAAACACATTGATTACCCACCAAAGCCATCAGCAAGTATCATTTTTCATTTTATTGTGGTTCTCATATACAGCTTTAGCCCTCCCTGCGAGTGTCCCTTTCTAAACACACTGATCTCTAAGAGTTAGCTAAAGATTTAGGGAAGTATTGTGGGTATTTTCAAGTTTGCCTTTTTCTGGATACTGGTATTCTCCAAATGCTTCTTAATTTTCCTTTCCATTTTAAAGTATAGCATTTTTCTAAATGAGCAATGATCCCATAATTAATTTAGATGTGTGAATGTGATAAGCTTGTTCAAAGTAATGTCAGTACTGGAGTTGCTTCAGAAACTGAGTAAAAACAACAGCAAAAAATAAAAAAACCTGAGGACTGCTCTGTCTCTAGCTGAATCTCAGTGACAGCATAATACAGAAGACTTAGGACTCCCTTTCTCCTAATTCACTCTCATTTGAACCTTCTTCTTCATCTACTCTGGAGATCCTACTATCATGGTCTCTAAGGTGGAATGGGAATATCTTGTTCATTAATATTCTACAGGATCACCCCTGTTGAGAATAAATGGGAGTCGTCATCAAATCTAGCTTCAAGAAATGAGTAAAGTGGCCCTCGTCGTTTATGACAACAAGAAAAATGGTTTTAAAGCCATATTTGATTCAGAATAACATTTTTTTATTAGAGGGCACCCACCAGTCAGGTATCAGTGATACATGTAGCTTACTGGAAGAGTCAAAATTATTATGATGCCTTTGCAGAAAGATTATTTGATAAACCTCTTGGGTGATACAACTAAAATAATAAACCTATATCTGTGTTTCCTACTTTTGAAGCATAATAGTTTTTAATATCTTTCGAGAAAAAATGTGAATTTCAAAATAAAAATAAGGAATTTCAAATAGAATCAGGAAAAATGAAAGATTCCTATAACGACTTAAATTGAGCCACACATACACAATTTGAATCAAAAAGGATTGCTTTGGGAAAGCTTCTGTTTTAAGTCGTTCTCTTAAACATATTTTACGGCAGTAGATCAGTAAATACCCTAGGATGTGTCAAGAGGAAAAATAAAGAATAACCAACATTAATGTCATTTCTACACAGTCAGTTGGTTTAAGAAGTATACAGGAATCTAAAATGGTCACTATAAGTCTGATCAACTGTTTCTTATACATGTTAAATTCATTCTTCAAACATAAATAGTTCACTTTCAAAGGACTAACAAAATCCTTTTACGTACATTTGACATTTCAAAAGTAAAGGCCATTTTTTATTCTATAGTTTAACCTTCATCTCTCACAACATTCCCCTTTCTAACTCCAGTCAATCTATATATATAGAACAGAAACAAACTACTTCCCAAAAGTTTACCATCGAACAAAATTATGACTGTGTAAACAGGCAGCTGTAACTATAACTCTTTTGGTATCTTAATTAAAGAAGGTAGTATCATACAGTGGAAAGAGGACTGTCTCTGGAGTCAGAGATTCTGAATTCAAATTCTGTCTCTGATGTTTATGGCCTGTGGAAATTTGGGCAAGTCATTTAATTACCCTAGACCTCAATTTCTTAATCTGTAAAATGAGAGTTGCAAGGGATGGTCTCTGAAGTTCCTTCCCACCTAATACGATTTCTTTGATTTTATAAGAAAACAAAGTACTGCTTTAAACCAGAAGATAATTGCATGATAAGACTACTTCTAATTAGCTTTCAAGAGATGTTATATTTTATGGGGTTAGCTCATTTTACCACATACTCGTCATATTCAACAGAATATATAGTGTTGTTATCTTTAAAAAGTAAAAATTTTTAAATCCTGTTCCAGGTTTTTTATTTTATTTTGTTCTTACCATGGATTGTTTTAAATCATTTATTTTCTTCTCTGAATTCTCAATCATTGACTTGAGCACAGTATTAAGTAAAAAATAAAACAGTCCTACTGCCTGAAAGACTCCTGAATAAAGAGAAAATTATTTTTGGATTTTCCTCTTGATCAGATATGAAATATTCTGAGACGCCACCTCCATAATTTGATAAAAAGCTTGATATCCCCAAATGAAAATAGGACTCAGCACTTTCATTTTTCTGTCTCTAAAGGAACCTAGGTAAACTGATTTTTTTTTAAATGAAAATCTCAAGCATAAAGGTGGCAGTAATGAAGCAAACTTAAATATGCGCTGACCTTTGAAATGAACTGCAATCCGTGTTGTTTGGCCAAGGCTGTGCTACTGTCTCCATCTATTTCTACAGCAAAAAAAAAAAAGAAGGAAGGAAGGAAGGAAAGAAAAAGAAAGGAAAGAAGGAAGAGAAAGAAAAAGGAAAAAAAGAAAAAAAAAAGATTCAGGGGTTGGAGCTGCTCTGCTCTCTGGTGGAGGCTGAGGGGCATCGCTGCCAATGCAGAAGCATGAATAAAAACAGCCCAATGCATGGTCCCCGACCTGAAATAGGAAAAATAAATCCATCAGAGGCAAAATTGAAGCCTCTATTTGTATTTACCTTAAGGATCTATAGCAAAACAAGCCACAAAATGGGTTTGATTCTCTGAGAATGACTTGTTTTAAAAGATCGATTTTAAGGAGTTGGGGGAGGAGGGATTGGAAGAAGACATAGGAGAAGAAATCCAAAGAACAGTTATTGAAGTGAACAGATCATAAAAAAGGCTCTACTAAAGTTATTATAAACAGAACATTACAGACAATACACTTTTCCAATTAAGCCTGCAGTGTGAGCTTGAAGAACTAGAAATACAAGCATTTACTCTTTTTGTTAAGTATGATGCTGGTTGTAACTGCATTTGATTTAAGACAAATAAATCAGTGGTTGCTTAATATATTTGCAACATGGAAGCAAATCATAGGATTCAGCCCAGTCTTTTGCTGTCAGCCAAAGAATACCAAAGGAAAGAACGCCAGGTTACGAGTTCTAAGACATGGCTTCTAGACCTGATTCTGTTACCAACTATGTATGACCTTGGACAAATGAGATAACTTTGTTGGGCCTCAGTTTCCTAATAAGTGAAATAGGGCATGCAGTCCACACATCATTCAGTCCAACCCCCTTATTTTTATAGGGGGAAACTGAGACCAGAGAGCTTAAGTGACTTTTTGAAAATCACATTGTCAGTAACAGGAAGAAGATTAGAACCTAGGTCTTCTAAATTCAAATCCAGCACACTTTTGACTATACCATGCTGTCAAGACCATTTCATCAGGTTGTTGTAAAGCTATCTCAATATCAATTGAGATGATGTATGTAAAGTGCTTTGAAAAGCATCAAATACTATGTAAATTTAAATTAGAGTGATGGGGATCTCTAGTTAAGGTGATTCTACAATTTCCTTTACATTCTATTCTAGAATCTTCGAAGATTTTTTAGAACCAGGAAGTTTCTCCTCCTCTTGAACTTGAGCACCCCTTACAATTTTGGTATATGTCCTTATTTGGTATATGTCTGTTTCAGTGAAGAAGAAGATCACCATCAAATTCAGTCAACAAATAGTGATTGTGTTCTTTGTATTGTGAAAGGCTCCATGGAAATTTTTTAAAAGGGAGGGGGAAAGAAGACTTGATCTTTATATTCAAGGATTTTATAATCTGGTAAGACAAGAAAGACAATCAAGTCACTTAGAAAATATGATGAGGCAACATATAATCAATTATTAGACTGTGTAGTTACACATTAAGAACGTTCCATGGTAGTATAAAATGCCAGTTTTGTAATAATACCAGAGAACTGCTTTCCATTCTTAATATCCATTGGAATCCTCAGAGAAGGTCAAAACATTTATTCTTATAATTGGAAATTAAACTCTAGAATACAGGCAAGGTGATTCTAAAATAAAGCCACATTATTGAAAGAATAAAATGTTTAAAATACAGTCCTAATCAAAAATTCAGTAAGTATATAAAAGACTTGTGTATGTATATTTCTTGCTATCCTTTATTAGGCTGAAATTTTGATTTAAGTTATGACATAGAGAAATTATGAGAAACCTATCTATTGAGGAGTAATTTTTTTAAGCATCTAAACGTGGGGGTAAATGTTTGGGGGAATTCTAAGGTACAAGTGAATCTGAAACCTTTTGGAATATTTTTTTCTTTCATTCAGCAAACTTTGGATTTCAGTTGCATATCCCAGAAGTCACATCTCTGCAAATGAGTAAATAATACAGGCACCGTTTTTTAAAAGTGCCTTGTTGTACCTAAGTGCACTGCAGGACATCTGGCACGTTTCATTCTGAAATGATGTTTATACACAGAAACCCCATCAGTGGAAGATGTATTGAAAAGCTGGAGGTCTATTAAGGGACCATGGGACAGCTGCATACGTTCTGTAATCTGAATGTGGCCATGGAAATGACACACCGATACCCCATCTGTGGCTTTGGTTCATAGATCTTTGAATAAGAATTTTAGAATAACCTTCACTCGTTAAGGGAAAGAAGAATGCTAAACACAAATCTAGTATTGATGGGGTCATACGTAAAAGTCCGTCGGTGCTAACATGTCACATGATTTAAAATGTCCTTGGATGGGATTTCTATACTTTTAATATACACTGAGAGGACTCAAATATGTGTTTCCCGTTTTTTAAGTTGCCTAAAATATTTTTTAACAGGTGAACTGTGCATCGTACTTTAGGCGACAATTAGAGAGCAGGTTTAGAACTCATAAAAGTCCTTGAGCTCCGAACAGTTGGGGCAGATGTTGCTCAAACTCCCCCATTCAGGGCTGCCAAGTTTTTCAGTCTGGCCCTACAATAACCCTGTTATTCAGAGCTTGATGTCTCTTATTAGAGATTACCAATCATGCTGATTTGTGTGGTACTTTGGGAGGTAGGGGTCAGTCTTTTTTTTTCTTTGAAAGGAAAATGTAACGCTCACAAAAGACCCCAGATTGACAGCTTTGTATGAGGAGAGTTCACAGAACAGAGAGGTATCACATGATATAGCTACTCTGGCGCTACGCTGCCAAGTCGCCATTTCAACCTGCAGAATTTACCACATCTTGGAGTGGGAGATTAATTCCACCCCTGTTCCTTTTGGAGCCTCTGCCAATAAGGGCACCAATTAGTTTCAACTACATCCGTTAGATTATTTTTGCTTTCGTTTTTTTTTTTCTAATGGGGACATTGTCCTCTCCGTCAAAGGGATTATTTTGATACTCAGTTCATTTCAGGCTACTGTGAAATAAATGTCAGTTTGTTTCATCCCAAGCTTAAAATGAATGGGTGGCCTGGGGTAAAAATCTCATCAACAGTTATAGCAGCCAGAACCCCCATTGTGGAGGGTTCTGTGATGTGAAGATTACAGAGGAACAAGGATTTGGGGAGCTTTAAGGGCTGAGTTCAAATCTCTAGTAAAGCAAATTGGTCAACTAATTAGCAAATCCAATTAGCTTCAGTTATATGGGGGGAAAGAGAACTGGATTTGGAGTCAGAGGTACTGGGTTCAAATCCCAGTAATTTCACCTATTACTTATGTCTTTGGGCAAGCCACTTAATCACTCTAGACCTCAATTTCCTCATACGTGAAATGAGAAGTTTGGAGTAGATGACCTGTAAGGTATCTTCCAACCCAGAACGTATAACTTCATGATCTCTAGTATTGAGAGAGACCATGGTATAGTAAATGGAGATCCAGCCTTGGAGTCAGGAAAATTGGGTTCCCATCTTACCTGCCCTCAAGGAGATTACAGTCAAATAGGGGAGATAAAATGTAGGAAAAATGATCATAGAAGTGGTATTAGAGAGGTACAAAATACTATGTTAATTCATAGGAGGGAAAGGTGACTGTCAAAGTCATGGAAAAAAATGGCATAAGATGACAGACCAGCCAGCTTACAAGACAGGTCACTGCAACATACATAAAAGAGGAGTCATCCTCAAATAAAATAACCTTACTGCGTGTCTTATTAATAAAAAATGTTCCCTTTTTTCCCCTAATAAAACTTGTTCAAAATTGAAGTAATAGCATCAATAATGTTACTTCTCTTTAGACATCTGAACATAAAATATTCTCTGAGAACAATTTACAATGTAAATGATAATGTAGAAACCTGCTTCAGCATTCTAGCCAAGCACTTAGGTTGTACCTAAACGTGTGAAGTTTCTGAAACTAGATGGCTCTCTAATCCTATTCTTTTACACCAAATTCGCATACCTTCAAATTATTTTAAGGATAAGAGCATCTGATATTAATATAATGAGGAGAATCCATTCATATAAAGTAACTTTAACAGCTCTTTAAAAAGAGCTGTTTTCCTTAATATAGTAATAATCCCTAAATGTGTTTTCTTTTCTTCAGAGGACCCAAAAGAGCCTTGTCTATATAATCTCATTTATCCTGGCAAAGAAACTTTGAGGTTAATCCCATCCCATTACTTTAAATCTCAAAATCAAGCTGCTGCCTCCACTAAGCTTCGGTTTATTTTAGTCAGGATAGGCCTTTTATGGGTTGGCTATTTTCAGGTGATGGAGGTATTCCATTTGCCTCACAGATGGATACTATTCCATTAGTCGGTCAGCAAGCATTTATTAAGTGCCTACTGTGTGCCAAGCATTGGAGATATAAATAAGGGCAGAAAACAGTCCCTGTTCTCCAGGAGTTCACAATCTTACTTCAAGGCACATAGTACCACCCCACCAATTAAGGGATTTTCCAGATTTCCAAGGCCAGCTTGATTTCAAAAGAGCCCATGCCAAGTGAATTGGCTTCTCTAGGATGAACCCACCTCCCCAGGGTTTTTCCAAAGGGTTTTTAAACCACCTCCAGTGACCAAAAGAAAGCACCAAACTCTGCTTCTGGTTACCACACAGGCAATTGATTGTAGTACAGAAGAGTCAGAAATTCCTGGCAACCAGGAAAGTACTGGGGGGAAAAAATCAAACAAAAAAAATTATCTGGGGCTCTTCAATACATTAAGTAATAATCCTCCCTTTTGCGTTTTTAAGCATCATAGTAAAATGCCATCAAAAGCAAAGAGAAAGGTTTATCTAGTTCCACTTCTTTCATTGAAGGTCTTCCTCTGAGATTACCTCCCACTTACCCTGGATATAGCTTGTATATGTGTAGATAACTTTTAGTGGATTGTGTGCTTGGCTTGGAATAATGAAAACCTGGGTTCATATCCCATCTCTCATGCTTTATAGTTGTATTACCTTAATCACTTAAGCCAATCACTTCAACACTCTACGCTTCCAATTCTTATCTATAAAATGGGTCTAGGTATACCAGTAATCGTTAACTCATAGTATCATGATAAGGATCCAATGAGACTGTGTATGTGAAACACTGAAAATTCCTAGTGTAAGTGTCAAGTGTTAGTTACTGTAATCTAAGCTACCCCTCTTATTTTATAGATGAGGAAACCAAGTCCCAAGATATAATGGTTTGCTAAAAGTCACATAGGTAGCCATTGACAGAAGCAGGATTTCAACTCTTCTTTTTCCAATCCCAAAACTACCTTCTCTATGAAAAGAAAATCAAGAATGGGATGCCACTTTATAGTGGAAATAAATATTTAAACAGCATGAGCACCTCCATTTTGCACCTAAGGAGTTGTAGGACTAATGCCCTAGGCACTAGGGCAACTAGGTGGCAGAGTAGATAGATTGCTGACCTTGATGTTAGGAAAACTACTTTCCTGAGTTCAAATCTGGCCTCAGACACTTATTAGCTGTGTGACCCTGGGCAAACCTTGTTTGCCTCAGTTTCCTCATGTGTAAAATAAGCTGCAGAAGGAAATGGCAAACCACTACAGTATCTTTGCCAAATGGGGCCATGAAGAGTCAGACATGACTGAACAACAAAGTTATAGGACATGAAAGGAAAGGAAGGGTAGACAAGAGAAGGGAAAGGAATAATCATTTATTTATAGTGCCATGCACTATACTAAACACTTTATAAATATTATCTCATTTGGTCTTTACCACAACCCCAGGGAGTTCAGTGTTACTATGATCAGCATTTTACTGTTGAGGAAACTGAGGCAAACAGAAGTTAAATGACTTGTCCAGAGTCATACAGCTAGTACATTTCTGAGGTCAGATTTGAACTCAGGTCTTTCTGCCTTGAAGCCCAGCGTTCTATCCATTGCACTTATCTAACTGCCTCAGTAGCCTGGACAACCACCTAACTAGCTGGGCAGAGAAGAGCTTTGCCATGTGCATTAGTACAAGAAATACTTACTGGTGAGACTAACAATATTAATAGCTAACAATATAATATTTATCCCTTATTATATTATATTAAATTATATTATATTATATTGTATTATATTTATATATCGTATTTATATAGTATATGATATATTGTATTATAATACTGTATTATAATAGAAATATAATAATATAATTATATTATATCCCTTATTATAATAATAATATAAACTAACAATTAATAGCTAACAATATAACAGTATTAATAGCTAATATTGGGGTGGCTAGGTGGCACAATGGATGAAGTACCAGCCCTGGAATTAGGAGGACCCAAATTCAAATCCAGCCTCAGACTCTTGACTCTTACTAGTTGTGTGAACCTGGGCAAGTCACTTAACCCCAATTGTCTGGCCCACACACACTCTAGCATTTTTATAGTGTTTACTATGTGCCAGGCACTCATTACATTATTATCTCATTTGATCCCCACAAAAACCCTGGGAGGTAAGCGCTGATGAATCTCATTTTACAGGTGAGGAAACTGAGGCATACAGGAAGTTAAATGACTTGTCCAGGGTCACATAGTTAGGCATCCACACCAAATCTGAATTCATATCTTCCTGACTCCAGGTCTGGAGCTCTATTCACTTCACCATGTTCCTGCCCCTTTAGGAATCCGAATGGTTTTTGTTCCTCCAGCGGTTAATGTTGAATAGTCAATAAAGTTTGATGGGGACGCACAGATTAGCGTTAAGTCTTGTTCCTGTACTGTCATCCCTGATAAACACAAGTAACAGTAAATCGGTTTTATCAATGAACCACGCATTACACACTGCTTGTGTAAATACAGCCCTGCAGGTAGCCAAGAATGGAGGCAGCACAATATGGGGCTCACCCTAGCATCAGGATGATTTGGGCGAAAGTCTTTCTCTCCTCTCACAAATTCATTGGCTGCGTGATGCCAGACGCTCCGCTTGACCTCTCGTTTCCAGGCAACTCTCTAAAACTATAACCTTCAGAGTAGTTGCCAATGTGCTCAGTAGAAGGAGTGACCTAACAGGAGATCCCTGAACCAGTGGACCAAGACAAAGGGAAATAAAACCTGAAGGAAAGCCTCCAGTCTGTCTTGTAACTCCCCTGGAGAAGACCAATGGGAAAATATGGGTGCTGCAGGCAAAGAGAACTTTGAGTATCACCTGTATTTCAACATCACCCCAATCAGTTCTCAAAATGGTTGGATTCGAAAATAAAATGTTTACTACCTATGTGATCCTGGATGAGACACTCAACCTCTGCCTACCTCAACTTGCTCATCTATAAACTGAGGATAATAATAGCACCTGTCTCCCCAGGGTTGTTGTGAGGATCAGTGAGTTAATATTTGGAAAGCACTTTGAAAACCTTAAAGTATTACATAAAAGCTATTATTATTATTATTATTATTATTATTATCATTATTATTATTATTATTATTATCATTGTTAGTTATTTAACCATCCCTTCCTTTTATTCTCCCCCTCCTGCTTTTTATCTACAGTCAGTCCAGGAGAGTAGATCTAGGATTTATCTGTCTTGAAATAATCTTGCTCCTTCCTTCCCCTCCAGGTACAACAGAGAGACAGACAGAAACAGACATGCACATAGAAGGAGGGAGGGAGAGACAGGGAGAAAGGGAGACAGAGAGGCAGAGAGAGACAGAGACAGAGAGAGACACAGAGAGACAGAAATAGACACACACATAGAAGGAGGAAGGGAAAGACGGGGGGAGGGAGACAGAGATAGACAGAGAAAGAGAGACAGAGGGAGGGAGAGAGACAGGGGGAGAGATAGACAGAGAGACAGAGAGACAGAGAGAGAGACGGGGGGGGCAGGGGGACTATTCCATATTTCAAATGCCTACCCAACTCTATGAATCTATGTCCTTGGGCTTCAGTGGTAGTTTACTCAGTAAGCTTCAAATAAAATTTACTCCTTTAATCTCACAAAACCTTTACTCTAGGGGAAGGGCAGGTCAGGAAAAAGGAGGTTTTGTTATCTCTCCAAGTACATCCTTTGAGGCTCAAAGTGTTTGTGTTTTTCTGACTGCAGCCCCCAGGGCAGACACCCACTGTGTTTGTTATTATTCCTCTGTGGTGATGTGTGCACACCAGAACCTTAACTCACCAGCCCTGGTCTGCTTAAACGTCACTCCCATCCTCAGAAGAGTCACTAGTTTCTTTGCAGTTCTCTACACACCACAAACATATCTCCCTGCTAAGGCCCTTTTGGCCTCTTCACCAGCTGTCATCCAAGCCTGGAATGCTCTCCCTCCTCCCCTCTTCCTCCTGCCTTCTCTGGTTTCCTTCAAATCTTATCTTAAATTCCACCTTCTGCAAGAGGGCTCCTGGCCAGGATTCCCACCCCACCCCAAACTCTCCACTACTAGTGCCTTTCCCCTGAGATGACCCCTCATCTGTCCTCAATATACCTTGCATGTACAAAGTTGTTCACATGTCATCTCTCCCATTCAAATGGGGGCTCCTTGAAGGCAGGGATTGAGTGTTTGCGTTTCTTTGGATTTCTAGCACTTCTCACAGCATGGTGCCTGTCACTAGAAAGCATTTAATAACTATTTGTTGACTGACTGACTTATTAACAAATTGTGTCCCTTTGGGGAGGGGGGGGGGCGGAGCCAAGATGGCCACGTGAAGGCAGTGTCTTACCGGAGCTCTCTCACAAGGTCTGTCAGATTCCTATAAAAAAGTGAATTTGAACAGATTTGAGAGAGTCAGAAACCGCAAGCGGTCTGCGTGGGGCAAATTTCCGAGCCAGGAGAGTCTGAGGGGCCGGAGGCATGAACCTGTGGGCTCGGAGAGTGCTCGGTGCGGAGCTGCTCCAGACCAAGGCGGAAGCGGCTGGCCGGGAAATCCACGTGGGAGACGGGCTGGGAGAAAGCTGGGCGCCCGAAACCGGCGGAGATCCCCAGGCCTCCCAACACAGGACAGCAGTCTGTGGGAGCGACGAGAGGCAGCGCAACGCCACCCATGAAACACCGTCTCCAGAAGTTTACAACCCAAACGTATTAAACACGGCTTCTTGAACTTCCGGGAGTTCTTAATGTCCAGGTAAACAGCTCTCATCCCTCCCCTCCCCACCCAGAGAATCCCTGGGGGAAAAAAAAAAAGAACGCTGGAACTGAGCAGAAAGTAGTGGGGCTTCAGCAGTTAAATAGCAGAAATTCATTAGTCCCAGAAAGGCAGAGTCGGCAGGGGTCAACGGCAACAGCCCAGACGTAACCTTGCTCCCCCAGGGGAAGTGCCAGACATCAGCTCAAACAACAAACAGCTGAGACCATTGCTGAAAAGCAAGTGCTGGAGAGCACCCACAGGGAGTGAGACGCCAGGGAGCCAGACCCCTCCCCCACACCTCAGGAAACTGAAGGCTATAATTCTAGACTCACAACCCCCAGAATAAGAAAGCTGGGACAGAAAGCCCTGAGACCCACAGATAGAAATTCGTTGTAGAGCCAGCAAAAGGCAAACCAACATGAAGAAGAACACAAAAAAACCGAGGACAATTGATTCTTTTTATGGAGACAGGCAGGATCAAAATATCAACATAGAAGAGGATAGCAATGACACGGTAGATACATCAGATACCTCAAAAGCTAATATGAACTGGTCTCCAGCCCAAAAAGCACTGCTGGAAGAGCTAAAGGAGGATTTTAAAAACCAAATTAGGGAGCTAAAAGAAAATATGGAAAAAATGGAAAAAAAATTCACTGATGAAATCAAGTCCCTAAAGAATAAGATTGGTGAAAAGGATACAGAGGTTCAGAATCTAGAGAGAGAAAAGGACACCCTGAGAGGAGAAATCAACCAATTGAAAATGGAGACTCAAAAGCAAAATGTAAGCACCAACTCATTCAAAATTAGACTTGAGCAAGTGGAAGCTAATGAATCTATGAGGCATCAAGAAGTTATAAAACAAAACGTAAAGAATGAAAAAATAGAAAAAAATGTGAAATATCTGATTGGCAAAACAACTGACCTGGAAAATAGGTCCAGGAGAGACAATTTGAGAGTTATTGGTCTACCGGAAATCCACGATGAAAAAAGGAGCCTTGACAGTATCTTCGAAGAAATTATCAAAGACAACTGCCCAGAGGTCCTAGAACCAGAGGGCAAAATAGTCATTGAAAGAATTCACCGATCACCCCCTGAAAGAGATCCCAAACTGAAAACACCAAGAAATATTATAGCCAAATTTCAGAGCTATAAACTCAAGGAGAAAATACTGCAAGCAGCCAAAAAGAAGCAATTCAAATATCATGGAACTACAGTCAGGATCACGCAGGATCTCTCAGCTTCCACATTAAAAGACAGGAGAAATTGGAATATGATATTCCGAAGGGCAAAGGAGCTGGGACTACAACCAAGGATCAACTACCCAGCAAAACTAAGCATAACTTTCCAGGCAAGGCGATGGACATTCAATGAAATAAGGGAATTTGAGACCTTCCTGATGAAAAGGCCAGAACTCAATGGAAAATTTGATCTCCAAATACAAAACTCAAGAGAGACATAAAAAGGTAACCAGAGGGAAAAACCCCACAAACCTTATTAACCAATAAGGGCAGGTTGTTTACATCTTTATGTGGGACTATATCAGCTTATGTATGTTTTTTATGTATATGTATAGGTGTGTGTATGTATATATACATATATATGTGTATGTGTATATATATGTATATATGCATATACATATATAAGTCATTCTTGTGAATGGTACAACTATTATGACAAATGAAAGGGATATACATAGGTTGTGAATGCCTGTATAAATTAACTGATGTAAAGATATAAAATATAAATAAGAGATATAAAGGGAGGGCTATGAGGGAAGTGGTAAGGAGGTAGTAGAAAAGGGTAAATTACACCAAAGGAAGTGGCACAAAAACATAGTAGAGGGAAAGAAGGGAGGGAGAAGAGCAGTATTTGAGTTTTACTGTCATCTGATCTAGTTCAAGAAGAGAATAACATACTCTGATAAGTTTAGAAATCTAACTTCTCCTACGGGAAGTGGAAGGGTAAGGGGGGAAAAGGGAGGGGGGTGGGCAGAAGGGAGAGGAGAAGTAGCAAGTGGGTAACGGTAAGACAAGGGAGGGGAATAAAGAGGGAGGGTTAACTGAGGAAAGCGGCGGTCAAAAGCAAAACTTTGTTGAGGAGGAGAAGGGGAAAGGGAGAAATAAAAGCATAAACAGGAGGAATTAGGATGGAGAAAAAGACACAGATAGAAATCATAACCCTGAACATGCAGGGGATGAACATTCTCACAAAACAGAAGCAGATAGCAGAATGGATTAAAAACCATAATCCTACAATATGCTGTTTACAAGAAATGCATCTGAAACAGGGGGATACACATAGGGTTAAGGTAAAAGGCTGGAGTAAAATATATTGTGCCTCAGCTAAAGTAAATAAAGCAGGTGTAGCAATCCTAATCTCAGACAAAGCAAAAGTAAAGATAGATCTAATTAAAAGAGATAAGGAAGGACATTATATCCTGCTAAAAGGCACCATAAACAATGAAGCAATATCATTGCTTAACTTATATGCACCAAGTGGTAAGGCATACAAATTCTTAGAGGAGAGGTTAAGGGAGTTACAGGAAGAAATAGACAGCAAAACTATAATATTGGGAGACTTCAACCTCCCCCTTTCTGAACTTGATAAGTCTAACCTCAAAATAAATAAGAAAAAAGTTAAGGAGGTAAACAGAATTTTAGAAAAGGCACATATGATAGACCTCTGGAGAAAACTGAATGGGGATAAAAAGGAATATACTTTCTTCTCAAAAGTACATGGCACATACTCAAAAATTGACCATGTACTAGGGCATAAAATCCTCACAATCCAGTGCAGAAAAGCAGAAGTAGTCAATGCATCCTTTTCAGATCATGATGCAATAAGAATCATTTTTAATAAAGTACCATGGAAAAATAAGCTAAAAACTAACTGGAAACTAAATAATTTAATTCTAAAGAATGAGTGGACCAAAGAACAAATCAGAGAAACAATTAATAATTTCATTCAAGAGAATGACAATAATGAAACAACATACCAAAACTTATGGGATGCAGCAAAAGCAGTTCTTAGGGAAAGTTTTATATCTCTAAATGCCTACATGAATAAAATAGGGAAAGAGGAGATAAATGATCTGGGCATACAGCTGAAAAAGCTAGAAAAAGAGCAAATTGAAAACCCCCAATTAAATACCAAATTAGAAATACTGAAAATCAAAGGAGAGATTAATAAAATTGAAACCAAGAAAACTATTGAATTAATAAATAAAACAAAGAGCTGGTTTTATGAAAAAACCAATAAAATTGATAAACCTTTGGCCAATTTGATTAAAAAAAAGAAGAAAATCAAATTACCAGTATCAAAAATGAAAAGGGTGAGGTCACCTCTAATGAAGAGGAAATCAAAACAATAATTAGGAATTATTTTGCCCAACTGTATGCCCATAAATTTGACAACCTTAGAGATATGGATGAATATCTACAAAAACATAAACTGCCCAAGCTAACAGAGAAGGAAGTGAAATTTCTTAATGACCCCATATCAGAAAAAGAAATTGAGCAGGCCATCAACGAACTCCCTAGGAAAAAATCTCCAGGGCCAGATGGTTTTACATGTGAATTCTATCAAACATTTAAAGAACAACTAATTCCAATACTTTGTAGACTATTTGGGAAAATAGGGGAAGAAGGAGTCCTACCAAATTCTTTTTATGACACAAATATGGTACTAATACCCAAACCAGGTAGAGTTAAAACAGAGAAAGAAAATTATAGACCAATTTCTCTAATGAATATTGATGCAAAAATTTTAAATAAAATATTAGCAAAAAGATTGCAGCAACTCATTACGAGAATAATACACTATGACCAGGTAGGATTTATTCCAGGAATGCAAAGCTGGTTCAATATTAGGAAAACTATTAGCATAATTGACCATATCAACAACAAAACTAGCAGAAACCATATGATCATCTCAATAGATGCAGAAAAAGCCTTTGACAAAGTACAACACCCATTCCTATTAAAAACACTAGAAAGCATAGGAATAAGTGGAACCTTCCTCAAAATTATAAATAGCATCTACCTAAAACCATCGACAAGCATTATTTGTAATGGGGATAAATTAGATGCATTCCCAATAAGATCAGGGGTGAAACAAGGATGTCCATTATCACCCCTATTATTCAATTTGGTACTAGAAACATTAGCTGTAGCAATAAGAGGAGAAAAAGAAATTGAAGGAATTAGAATAGGAAAAGAAGAAACTAAATTATCACTTTTTGCAGATGATATGATGATTTATCTAGAGAATCCTAGAGAATCAAGTAAAAAACTACTTGAAATAATAAACAACTTTAGCAAAGTTGCAGGATATAAAATAAACCCACATAAATCCTCAGCATTCCTATACATTAGTGACAAAGCCCAACAGCAAGAGATAGAAAGAGAAATTCCATTCAAAGTTACTGAAGGCACTATAAAATATTTGGGAGTCTATTTGCCAAGACAAACCCCGGGCCTATATGAACATAACTATGAAACACTTTTCACGCGAATAAAATCAGATCTAAATAAATGGAGAAATATCACTTGCTCATGGTTAGGCCGAGCTAATATAATAAAAATGACAATTCTACCTAAATTAATCTATCTATTCAGTGCCATACCAATCGAACTACCGAAAATTTTTTTTACTGAGCTGGACAAAATAATAACAAAATTCATTTGGAAAAACAAGAGGTCTAGAGTATCTAGGATATTAATGAAAAGACATGCTAGAGATGGTGGCTTAGCCACACCAGATATTAAACTGTACTACACAGCAGCAGTCATCAAAACTGCCTGGTACTGGTTAAGAAACAGGGGTGTGGATCAGTGGAATAGGATAGGTACACAAGTAGGTGAAATCAACAAGTTTAGCAATCTACTCTTTGATAAACCCAAAGAGGCCAGCTTCTGGGCTAATAATTCACTATTTCACAAAAACTGTTGGGAAAATTGGAAAATGGTAGGGCAAAAACTGGGCATAGACCAATATCTTACACCATATACCAAAATAAAGTCAAAATGGGTTCATGATTTAGGAGTAAAAGTTGATACTCTAAGGAATTTGGGAAAGCAAGGAATAGTTTACTTATCAGATTTGTGGAAAAGTAAAGAATTCATGACCCAACAAGAGATAGAGAGCATTACAAAATGCAAAATGGATAATTTTGATTATGTCAAATTGAAATGTTTTTGTACAAAAAAAGCCAATGCAACAAGAATTAGGAGGGAAGCAGAAAATTGGGAGAAAATCTTGGCAACTAGTATCTCTGATAAAGGCCTCATCTCTAAAATATACAGGGAATTGAGCCAAATATATAGGAATACAAGCCATTCCCCAATTGAGAAATGGTCAAAGGATATGAACAGGCAGTTTTCAGAGGAAGAAATTAAATCTATCTACAGGCATATGAAAAAATGCTCTGGATCACTACTGATTAGAGAAATGCAAATCAAAACAACTCTTAGATACCACATCTCTCCTGTCAGATTGGCTAATATAACAAAACAGGAAAATGATAAATGCTGGAAAGGATGTGGGGAAATTGGAACATTGTTGCATTGCTGGTGGAGTTGTGAGCTGATCCAGCCGTTTTGGAGAGCAGTTTGGAACTATGCCCAAAGGGCTATAGAAATGTTCATACCCTTTGACCCAGCAATACCACTTATAGGATTGTATCTCAAAGAAATCACACAAGCGGGAAAAGGACCCATATGTACAAAAATATTTATAGCAGCTCTTTTTGTGGTAGCTAAGAATTGGAAATCAAAGGGATGCCCATCAATTGGGAAATGGCTGAACAAGCTGTGGTATATGAAGGTGATGGAATACTATTGTGCTATGAGAAATGGGGATGATGCAGACTTCATAACAACCTGGAAAAACCTACACAACATAATGCTGAGTGAGCGGAGCAGAGCCAGGAGAACGTTGAGCACAGCCACAGATTTATGGATTCTGTGAGGACCAACCCTGACATACTGCGCTTTTCTCAGCAACCTAAGGGGCAAGGACAACTCCAGGGGACTCATGATGGAGAATGCTATCTTCATCCAGAGAAAGAACTGCAAAGTTTGAATATAGATCGAGGCACACTAAATGCTCGCCTTTTTTGCTTCTTTTTTGTTTTTGTTTTTGGGTTGGTTTTTTTTTTTGGTTCTGTTTCTTCTTTCTCATGATTCATTCCATTGGTCAAAATTCTTCTCCATGACTTGACTAGTGCATAAATTAATTCAATGCGAAGTTATACATGACAGTTATATGAGATTCCATGCCATCTTGGGGAGGGAGGGGAGAAAAACTGGAACTCAAAACTATGTAGAACCGTGTGTGGTAAACTAAAAATAAATAAAGAAATTCAAAAAAAAAATTGTGTCCCTTTACCAGAGAAGGTTTTGGGAGAGGCTCAAATAGTATGTATGACGTTTAGCCTTCCAATTTGACTAAACTTCTGGTAAGACTACAACTTAGCTTTGGTTTTTCCTTGTCTTTTGTTTTAAATCATTAAACCACCTATTACATTTTTTCATACTGAACTGGCTAGAGCTTTGTCTTCAGGATAACAGCCAACCAGAGGATGTTGAGTCAACACAAAACCTATGAGGTCAGTGACAGCTGAGAGTCATGCTTTAGAATTATTACTCTTGAGTATGCGGAGCTTTTGTTGAATCAGCTCTTTTCATTTAAGATTTGCAAACTAAATTATAAATCCTGATGCAAATTAGTGGCTTCCCCCAGATTATCACTCAATGCAGGATTTCTGTTTTCTCATTTTGCTCCTTAAGCAAAACCTAATGTATAATTATATTCATCTTAAAGTCATCAAAGAACAGGTGGAAAATGTATGGGGTGAATGCTCACAAACGCTGCATTAAAGAAGCATCCCCAAGTCCATGTTTTTATCCCTTTAAAAAACAATAGCTATTCTTTTCATTTCTGAAATTAAAAAATATGCTCCTCCTTTTTTGAAAGCATCCAATCAATGAAACTATATGGTTGCACCAAAATAGAGAATATCACTCCTGCTTTCATGTCCTCTCTGATGAATGCATGAAGGGTGGCACAGATTTATACCAAGCTTTTTGCAAACAGGATGAAATGATTTTACTTAGTACTAAATGCAAACATCCCAGAAGAGTGGTGCTCCTAGGTTTTTAATGGCCAAAGCAAAAATTTACACTTTCAGGAAGGACCGAAGAATTTAAAAGCTGAACTAACAATTTAAATAAGGAGTGAATGGAAAGAATATATACTAGGCCTTATTCTTTGGTTCATTCGTCTATCTATTCAAAAAATCATCACCACTACAAAGCAAAATATTGTGGTGAAATACAAGTAAATTAAGACATGGTTCCTTAATCATGGCCTCTAGTCTCATTTCCCTTGGCTCCTATGACATCACATTCTTGAGGATCTCTTCCCATCTCTCTGTTTTTTTGTTTCTTCCACTGGCTCCCCTTCATCTTCCCAAGCTCTTAATGATAATGTTTACTCCAAGATCTCTTGTATTCTCCCTCTATATTGGAATTCCTAATCTGAGGTACACGACCTTTTAAAAAAATAATCTGATATTTGTATTTCAGTATAATTGATTTCCTTTGTAATCCTATGTACTTTTATTTTTGTGTACTAAAGAAAATTTTTCTGAGAAGGGGTCTATAAGCTTCACCAGACTGCCCAGGTGACCATGACAAAAAAAAGGTTTAAGAACCTCTCCTCTATATTATTTCAACTATCACCTCTCTCCAGAATTTGAGACCTTAAACCACAGTTCTATTCTAAAGAGGATAGTTCACAGGCATCCCCAACTCATCATGTCCAAAATCAAATTTATCATTAAAAAAAACAAAAACCTTTTTCTCATAATTTTCTTATTTTTATCAATGGAACCATCATATAATGTCACTTTCATTTGAAACTTCAATTTGATACTTTTGACTCTTCCCCTTCCCTCACCTGTTAATATCTCATCAGGTGCCAGGTACATCAGGCTGAATAAGATTGGGATGGTCTAAAGACCTGAGTCTATACCCATGATGCAGCAAAGATAGACCCTTACGCTTCATCCCTTATATTTCCTCTCAGAGAAAGAAAACATATCTCTCATGTCACAGATTTCTCTCATTCCCCTTCCTGTAAGGTATCTTGTTTGAGGCAATACTAGGAGAAGTCATGAGAGCACTATCAGTATTTTTTCCATCCAACCCTCCTTTGGGGTATAAAAAGAACTATTCTTTTAAAGGGTATCTGGGCCAATTCAATGATTGGGTACTACTTCTGCACAGAAAAAAAGTCTGTTTATTTCTATATTTTCTAGTGAGATTTTTTTATATATAAATGAGTGTTATATTTTACTGAAAGTCTTTTCTGTATCTCAACATAATTAGGAGATTTTTTATTAACTTGGTCTAGTATAGTTATAGTTTTTCTATTATTGAACAATATGAATTCCTGTTAGAAATACGCAATCATCATTTATTTTAATCAATATTTTGAGATCATATCAACTAAAAACATTGGTCTATAGTATTTTTTCCTCTGATTTAATCTTTACCTACTTCAATTATCACAACATTTGATTCCTAAAAAGAATGTGCTAAGATACTTTCTCTATTTTGCCACATAATTTATGAAGTATTCGAATTAATCGTAATAATAGAATTCCTTCGTAAATTCATCTGGCCCTGGCATTTTTTTTCTTGGTGAGTTCATTTATTGTTTGTTCAATTTCTTATAGTAATATTGGGTTGTTTAATCTCTTTTTCTGTTCTGTTAATCTTGGTGTTTTATATTATTGACCTATAATTGAGAAAAATAGTTTCCAACAATTTCTTTTATTTCTTCTTCATCTGTCTTCGTTTCTCCCTTTTTGTTTAGTTTCATTACTGGTGATTTGATTTTATTCTCTTTTTATCAAATTAGTTGATGGTTTCTCTATTTCATTAGTCTTTTAATAGCACAAACTATTAGTTGTTCTTTTAATTCAATGGTTCCTTGTCTCTTACTTTAAAATTGTCCATTTTTGTGTTTACTTGGGGCTTTTAAATTTGTTGCTTTCCTACTTTGTTTGGTTACTCAAATGCTACCTCTTATTAAATGCTTGTTAAATTAAATTTCTAAGTCATGGATTGATCTTTAAGGACATGCCCAAAAGGAGGCTTTTCAGGAGAGTAGGAGAGTATTTGGTAAATATCTATGTAATCATATTAAAATTAATCAACCTCTGTTTTATTTCTTACATATATATCTATGATATGCTCTAGAATGTATTTCCTTTAATTAAATAGGGAGTATGGAAAAAATTACTGAAAGCCAAAAGGTTATAGGGACTAAAACTGGTTAGGGACCCCTGTCTTAGAAGAGACTTTATAGTCTAAATTCATATTTATACTTAACCTAACATTTCCATTCTCCCAGTACACATACACACCCAAATCTTGAGCAGTTTAAACCTATTCTTTCTTATAGTTAACATATGTAAGGTTTTTTTTTTTTTTGCAAATCTTAAAATGAATGCTATCTATTATAATATCATTCACATAGATCTGTAAAATTACCTTCTATTATGCCCTTGCAACAAAACTTTGATTAGCTTAAATGCTATTATAGTTCATTTATTTATCTGACTCTCTGGGAGTCAATCAAAAGAATACTGCAGAACCTTGTTGAATATCTTTTGAATATGTATCAATCCACTTTACTGCCTAAGTATGTTAGACTGAAAGTAACTTTCTTTGATTATTGAGTTTTTTTGCAGGATTCACAACTGTTTATGATCAATGTCAGTGTTTAGTTATATAAAGAAAGGCGTAAGAGTTATAAGATTGAATAGTATATTGACAGACTCTAGGTTGTATCTTGAAAATTTCTTGTTACCCATATCACTAACCAGGTATTTTGTTGATTCCAGTGCAACCAAGCACATTCTACTTTGGAAGGTGTTTCCATATTCTATTTTAATGGACAATTGCAGTTAGGGCTTTAGTTAATCCAAGTTTTCTCATGCAAAGTTGAAACATCTATTTACAAAAATTCTCCTTAGCATTCTTTTTTTTATTTACGGCAATTCTCATTTCCTTCACCTATACTTACTGACACATATACATATATATTTGGCAAAGAGAACAATGAGTAGGAATAGTTATGGACAACAGACACAAAGAAAGCCCCCAATTCCACAAACCATCACATCTGTGGATGGACTTTTTTATTTTTATTGATTGTGTTTAAGATGACCTCTTTGAGCTTTAAAAAGAAAAAGAAAAGAAAGCAACAATCATTTGTAAATGAATTACCCTTTTCATATTTGAAAAGTCATTGATCTGTAATGAATTAACTCAGTTTAGACATTGGACATAATTTATATTTGTATTGAAGGACCAAAAAAATTGTCCCATATAAAAAGAAAAATAAATATATAGGCAGAGGTTTTCATGCTCAAGTGTTTATGTGCAAAATCTCACTTCTGACCTATCTACTAAAATTAGACATTAAATGGGGGAATAAAATGGAATTCTATAAATGCAAACTTGTGTGCTGTCAGATTGCCTGAGTTTGAATCCTGGGCATGGCATGCCCAGCATGGCATGCCTGCATCAAAGAAGGCACCATACTCAAAATTGCAGTAGCTCAAAAGAAATGTGAGCTACACACATTTAGAGACAGCTCCACTCCAAATGTGAATGGACAATTCGTGCCCGGTCTATGGTTGAGCCTTCCAAGCTTGCATTGGTCTGATCAACCACAGTTGGACACACTATACCTTAACCCCAACATAGTGATGTCATTTTGGTCTTCTTTGAGAATGAAGGACAACAACCAACTAGCAATCTTCAGTTTGAATCCTGGGTCTGCCACTTGCTTTTGCCTCACCATGAGAAATCACACACATAGTACTTAAACTGCTATATAAAGTTAGCTATTGTTAAGGACTTGTTGAACTAAACTTCTAGTTATAGATTGATCTTTAGGACATACTCAAAAGTAAGCTTTCCAAGGGAATACAGTTATCCATTCTACATCATGACTTTTTCCCCATCCCAGTTTTGATATATCACAGGTCAGCATAAGAAACTAAATGGGAATTTGGGGGGAGTTTTGAGGAAGTTGCAGATAACAACACAAAGGCCAGAAGATGACACAGAAAAAGTTTAGAAACTCAAAAATGCATAAAATATATGTATAGTATTATATAATATCAATACATTTTCTCTTTTAATATTCTAATAATTCAGACTTCTTCTCTGGTACAAAGGGAAGGCTAAAAAATTTTACATGGATTTTCCAGATCATGGAGGCGCCATGCCCCTAACCCCTGTGATGTGGAAGGTATAACTGTAATGAGCCTCTCTGGGACCTCCATATGTGCGAATGTAAAATTAGGGTACGGATCAGGATGGCATCTCTATATCTATTATCCTATGATCCTTTGGATATCTATAATGTGCGTATGGTAAGAACTTTAGTGAATTAAGTTGAGGCAATAATAATGGATCACAGAGAAGGTCAGTAATTTGTCTAAGGTCACATAGCAAGAAACAGCTAGACTTGAGTGCAAGTGTCCTGACTCTAAGTCCATATTGTCCCTAAATTTAACCGCCTAGAAAATGTTACTTTTTGAAATATCAAAGTAACTAATGTACTTAATGTAAATACTGTAAAAAATCAGAGGCAAATGAGGTGTAGTGGACAGAGAGCTAGCCTCAGAATCAGGAAAACCTGTGTTCAGATCCTTCCTCTGACATACTAGTTTTGTGTCCCTAGCTAAGTCACTTGACATCAGTGTCTCAGGCACTAACTCTCTTGGACTACAAATGGCGAAGCAAGTACTGATCTGCATTGAGAGAGTTTTCTAATAAGAAACTTCCTGTACCAATGAAATCATAGGTCCAGTCCCCCCTTTTCCCCAATATAAACAATGATTATCCCAATGAAAGAAAAACATTAGCCTCTCAAATTATATGACTGGACCATTTTTAAAATATTCATCTTGTTTGGGTTTTTTTTCTTTTTGATTCATCAAATTACATCCTTCATGATTAAATTGCCTAAAGGCACAAGTGCAAAATATAAAACATTTAGTTAAAATACATAAAACACAGCAGCAGCTGTTGCCAGCATATATTACAATATGAAGTGGCAATTTTAGAAGATGAGTCTTTTACCATGCCCTGAAGGTCAGCTGACTGGGTCTCTGCCAAGCTTCAAATGGAGCTCTCTACCACAAATGCCATCCCCAGGTCCCCATGGTGGAGTTTCAGAATCTTGAGAATGCTCCAACTAACTCTGAGTAGTCCATGAGGGTAAGGGACCTTGACTAGCCAGGGATTTATAGATCACAGTTAACACCTTGCATTACACTTGGCAATTAGCCGTACTCAGAGTATCAACAAGAACAAATATTAACCGAGTACCCACTGTGCATGTGGCACTACATTAAAGTATCCAAGGTGTTTTCCAATTATGGAGAAAACAAGGCCAATTCTTTTATGGAGATTATCATTAGAAGGAAAGTTCACAAAGGCAAAGACTCTATTGTAGCAGGCTCCCTGAATCTTACACTACTATATATCCATGCTACACTGAATATTACTGGCTATTCATGTTCTATATCAGAGATTCTGAACCTAAGATCCATGAATTTTTAAAAAATATTTTGATAACTATTTCAACATAATTGGTTTTCTTTGCAATCTTATGTTGCTTTTTGTATTTTATGTATTTAAAAGCATATTTGGAGAAGAGGTCCATAGGCTTCACCAGACTGGCAAAGGGACACAGGAATGGATTCTTCAATTTTCAATGTGAGTATTTACAGCTGGGAAATAAGCAAACACCCCAAATCAAGGGCTGAGTTGTTATTTTATTGATTCTTTGACTAAAGAAAGTATAGATAAAATGTTAACAATACAGATTTAACTTAAAAATCTGTCATACATACATTTTTTTCAGAGAGCCAGTTCTTAAATATTTACCAGCACACCCCTGCCTATAATACAACAAAGGCTAAGAACTCCTGTTCTAGATGGTTTACCAAGGCTATTCCCAGTACAAGAGACAAAGTGGAGAGGGAGCCTCGAAGGCAGGTTTGGGTTCAAGGTCCACCTTTGACATATATTAGTTTTGTGACTGGAGGTAACAATTTCTCAGTGTCCCAGGCAACTTTTCAGAGCTCTAAGTTTCAGAGAAGTACCCACCCACATTGGTAGATGGGTTCCTTCTATCCAGGGGAATTCTTCAAATAGGTGAAATCACAGGTCCAGACCCCACCTCCCCCACAATTTGTTTTCAACTTAGAAGTCATAAAAACAATGAGTGATTTTATAAAGCAAAGATTGCTGATTAGCAGTCAATTTCCTTACTAAATAAACACATGTCATACAAACTCTCCCCCCACCCACACACTCAATAGTCTATGTAGATACTAGCTTTAACAAATACCTAAAGCTATTTTTGTGATCCTTGCTTCCTTTTTCATGTTAGGCTTCCCTATTAGTCTTTTTTTTTTGTTCTTTCTAGTGCAAAGATTAGTTAGCCTCTTGGACAGAGGGGGAAAAGAGGATCATAATAAGACTTAAACTGTCTTATCTTCTCACCCCACCTAACTCAGTTAATTCTCATCTACTCCATTCAACTTTCTTTTTTTGGATCCTCTTTTTGTTGTTAAAGATTTTCTCTGTGCTGTCTTCCTTTATGAAATGCCTCTTTGCAATGTTAGTTAATAAGATTAGGTTTGGAGGTTAATAGATTAGGTTGGATTTTTTTTCTCTAAAAAATATTCACAGCTACATTAGTTGGCAGTATAAACTGCATATTGCTCATGTAGCTTACATTGCTTTATTGCATATGCTGCTTCAGAGTGTAGGGTGCATTCAGGGAAGACTAGTATCCTGGGTGTGAGGGCTGCTGAGTCTTTTTCAGGGCTTCTTTCAACACTTGGTGTTCACCCGATCCACCTAACTCTCACCTGTGGCTCCAAGAAGTTATAGCATGTGCAGCAGCCACATCCTGGTAACATTTCAATAGACAGGCTAAACCAGGTTGAGGGTAACCAAAGGGGTCTTAAACCTGTCGGTGAGTTAGGGGGTATCTACCCCAAGCATGTGAAGGTGTCCCCTGGTGGAATGGGCAGATGAGAACAATTTGTTTCAAGACCATGAAGGCAGGTGAAGCAGGCATCGTGGAGCACTTAGACCTTGGTTAAACATAGAAGACATCAAGGTCATCCACTGCATCTTGAGCTATCACCAGTCACCTTAAGTCTGTTCCTGCCATTGGACTGTAATGACTCTGGAAGAGATACGAAGGCCAATGACTCTGTGTAACTGCCTCATTTAAATACAATTTGTGCCGGAATCAAAAGACATTATGCAAACCATTTTACCACTTTTACCTATTCTGTACACAATGTTTGTAGATCTGACCAAGGTCTTTAATACTAACAGTCACAAGGGCTTATGGAAAATTATGTTAAAATTTGGTTGCCTGGAGAAGTTCATCAGTACTGTACATCAATTTCATGATGGCATGCTTGCCCACGTTCTGGATAATGGATGATGCTCTCATACTTTTCCAGTCACCAATGGAGAGAAACAAGGCTGTGGGCTCGCTCCCATGCTTTTTGGCACGATATTTTCAGCCATATTGTCAAACACCTTCAATGAGGACTAACACGGCATCAAGGTCAGCCATCACACTAATGACTGGTAAATTCTTCAACTTGAAAAAGACTACAAGCCAAGACTAAAGTGGAGGGAGTGTTGGTGTAACCAGAATGGCTTTTGTTTTCTTTGAATGGCTCAGCTTGCCTCATTGAGCCTCTGGACACTGTGGCTTGCTCTTCCGGGGCAGGAGGCCCGGGGAGCATGCCGGGAGGCAGACGGCTTCCTGTGTGGGGAGTCATGGGGCTGGCTGAGGGGAGGTGTTAGCTCCAGAACCTGGTCTACCCTAGGGGGAGGAGCCAACTCAAGAACCAATCAGCCCTGGTCATTCGGGCGGAGCTTGATGATGTCAGAAACCCTATAAGAGGGGAGAGGACAGCTTGAAGACTCTCTCTTCCTTTTCCGGTTGGAGCCAGCGACAGTTACAACGACAGTTACAGAGGCAGTTACGACAGTTACGTCAGTTACAGCCACAGCGACAGACACAGCTGAAGCAGGAGCTGCCAGTAGCAGAGCTAACCTACGGGAGAAAGCTGAACAAAGACTTCAGGCCATTACAGCGACAGTTACAGCGACAGTTGGAGCCAGAGGCAGTTACAGAGGCAGTTACGACAGTTACGTCAGTTTCAGACACAGACACAGCTGAGGCAGGAGCTGCCAGTAGCAGAGCTGATCTACGGGAGGAAGCTGAACAAAGACTTCAGTCCAGTGGGTAATCTTATTACCATAAAAGGGGGAAACATGATTTTGCTTTACGCAATCATGTTTCTCTGTAGCCTCCTGGTTACTCTTTCAAGGCGTACTTATTGGGCCTGGAAGATTATGATCAACATATCAAAATGGGGCTTCTGGTTCATGGGTTGGTTACTGTGGAGCCTAAATAAATGTTTTGATTCTTCTGCCTTCTACTTTGAGAGTTTCTTCTATCCGGCGATTCCGAACCTTTCAGACATGTTTATGATCCTCTTTGAGATTATAAACTCTGCCCTCCTGATACATTTGGCGTCACGAACAGGATCGCTAGGTATAAGATCTCTATTTAGAAGCAGAACAATTCCAGAGGAAGAGATAAATATCCCAGGATGGGAGGATCCATTTTATTCCTCCCTAGCAAAAGAATTGGCTAAAAAAGCTGGACCCTGTGAAAACTGGGAACCAAGGCTACGGAAAGGAGATCCTAGGGATTTGGAAAAGTGTTTACGAGAAGTTGGGATTCAGTCAGGGGCATCACTATCTAGGCAAAGCTGGATAGTGTTATCAGCCTACCGGCTAGTATACGAAAGATTGAGATTAAGTGAAAGACATGGGGGCACTCCTACCCCACAGGAAGAAGGGGAATCTCAGATAGCAGGAGACCAAACTGACTCAAATGAGAACTTTTCTATTAATGCGGCTAAGAGCAACAGGAGACCAAAAAAGCCCAGAGTGCATTTCAACCCAGCCCAGAAAGAGCCGGCTGAGGCACAAAACACTACTGGGGTTCAGGATGTGCCTCACACAGAGAATAGGAGATGGTTAAATGATCAGACAAGGGCTCGACCCATACAAAGGAGGAAGACAGAAACCCGAGGTGAAGATTCAGTTACAAGGGAAATTCAGGAAGATTTCTCACCGCAAGAGGTCACAGATATTTTGAGTAGATTCAGCCAAAGAATAGGAGAACCATTGATATCTTGGATGGTAAGACTCAGTGATCAAGGGGCCGGTGGAATATCAGTAGATGGGACAGACTGCATGAGATTCATAGGTATCAGCCATGATCCTCTAGTTCAACAAGCTTTTAGGGAACATCATCAGCAAGGAGATGGTGATAGCAGGACTACTCTGTTGGCATTAGCCGCTGTGGGATGCAATAAGAGATATGATACTGATTCTATGTGGCCCACTGAGCACAGACCCTGGTATTCACTTAGAGATTGTATCATGAGACTAAAGGAGGAGGTAATGAAGACTGCCATTATGATAGGAACTGCAGACAAATATTACAATGATCCAATGGGACTGTCTCATAGGAATTTAATAATTAGGACAGCTCCCCCTGCTTATAAACAACTAATTTTGAATTTATTGCTTGGAGAAGTAGGGAGCCGTCTTACAACAGTGATAAATAAGATTTTACAGTTATATGACTTAGGTGACTGGGGAAGGGATAGATCTCCTCGAGAGAGAAGAGTGTATAACCAGCAAACTTGGTGCCAAAGGAGAGTAACAAGGAAAGAAATGTTTACTACTTTATTGAGAGCAGGGGTAGGTTTTGAAATGATAGATGGAATTCCAACCAATGAATTATACAGAATGTATAAAGGACTTGATAACACGAGAGATAGGGAAATCAGAACTGCTCCTGCAAATGCTACAGATGTTGAACCTTCAAACCCAAGTGAATCATATGAAAGGGAATACTAGGGAACAGGCCGAGCCCCAGTCCAAATTAAGGAAATACACAGGCTGGATTGTAGACCTCACATTAACTTGACCATATATTGGAAAAATGGGTCAAGTACGGTAACTGAGGCATTAATAGATACTGGGGCCGAGGCCACCCTTATTTATGGAAATCCAGACAAGTTCAGCCATGGAACTCCTATTACCATCACAGGACTAGGAGGGACTGAAATATCAGCCAGACAAGTTAAATTGATGATGAAAATTGGACAGTTGCCCAAGAAAGAATATAGTGTGGTTATTGTGCCTATTCCTGAATACATCATTGGAATAGACATTTTGAAGGGTATGACCTTAAATTTACCTGAAGGGAAATACCAATTTGCTGTGAGGAAAATAGGCATTAATGCAGTCTTAGTGGGGAAAATCAAGATGGATCCAATCACTTTGCCCGAACCTTCTGAAGTAATTACTTTGAGGCAATATCGTGTGCCAGGTGGGCAAGATGAAATTGCCAACACTATAAGAGAATGTGTTGAGGCAGGAGTGTTAGTCCCTACAACTACTCAATGGAACAACCCTGTCTGGCCAGTCCGAAAGTCAGATGGAACATGGAGGATGACAGTAGATTATAGACAGCTGAACAAAGTGACTCCTCCCTTGTATGCTGCTGTCCCAGACACAGTTACTTTAATAGAGAGAATACAAAAACGTGAAGGGACTTGGTATGCAGTTATTGATTTGGCCAATGCCTTCTTTACAATCCCAATAGACCCCAAGCAATGGAATCAGTTTGCTTTTACTTGGCAAGGCCGACAGTATACATTTACACGCCTGCCGCAAGGATATATTCATAGCCCAACTATTTGCCACAGGATTGTAGCTGAACATTTGGATGAATTAAAGTTACCTGGTGTACAGCTTACACATTACATAGATGACATCATGATACAGGGAAAGAATATAAAGGAGGTGGAGGAGAGTTTAGCATTATTAATTGACCATATGAAAAGCAAAGGATGGGAAATCAACCCCGCAAAGGTTCAAGGGCCAGCTCAAACTGTAAAATTCTTGGGGATACAGTGGAATAGAGGACTGCGAGAAATTCTCCCACAAGCTCGACAAAAAATCCAGGATTTTCCCATCCCTACCAATAAGAAAGAGGCCCAAAAGTTCATAGGGCTGTTTGGTTATTGGAGACACCACATCCCACATTTGGGACAGATTTTAAAACCCTTGTATAAAGTCACCAGAAAGAAATATGAATTTGACTGGGGACTTGAACAAAGTAGAGCTTTTGAGGAAGCAAAGGCTGCTATTCAATTAGCTCTAGACTTATGGCCTATGCAAAATGGGCCAGTGGAGTTACAAGTGACTGTACAAGATGACTATGCAAATTGGAGTCTGTGGCAAAAACAACAAAGCCGAAGTGTACCTTTAGGCTTTTGGTCAAGGAAACTGCCCTCATCTGGAGTGCAATATACACCTTTTGAGAAGCAGCTGTTAGCTGCATATTGGGCTTTAGTAGAAACTGAGCAACTAACTCTGGGTCATGAAGTGGTATTAAGGCCTGGAATTCCAATTATGACTTGGGTAATGAGTACCCCAGCTTCTCACAGAATTGGACATGCACAAGAGGCAAGCATAATCAAATGGAAGTGGTATATTCAGAATAGGTCCAGAGCAGGCAAAAATGGAGTTTCTGCTCTACATGAATCTGTGGCGAACATTGATACTGAGAGCAATGAAAAGCCCCTTGAATCTAAGCAACAGATGGTACCATCCTTAGTGAAATGGAATAATGGATATGACGGACTAAATGAAGAACAGAAGAAACATGCTTGGTTTACTGATGGGACAGCAAAATATTTAGGACAGAAGAGACATTGGAAAGCAGTAGCCTATAACCCCTGTACAAGGAGAACTCTGGAAAGTTCTGGGATAGGTGGAAGTAGCCAATATGCTGAACTGATGGCAGTGCATCAGGCCATCAGAGCAGAGAAAGGAGGACAGTGTCATATATTTACTGACTCGTGGGCGGTAGCTAATGGATTAGCTACGTGGATGCCTATATGGAAGAATCAGAATTGGGAGATTCATGGCAAACAAGTTTGGGGTAAAGAGTTATGGGAAAATATATGGGACATGTCTTTGGTTACAGATCTGTCAGTTTTTCATGTTGATGCTCATGCAACCCTGACCACACCAGAACGTGAGTACAATGCACATGCGGATCGACTAGCAAAGATTGCTACTGAATGTATTGTCCCTACTCCGACTCCAACTGATGACCCAGCCTTAGCAAGATGGGTCCACCAGACTGCTGGCCATTTAGGGGTCCAGGCCACCCATCGATGGGCACAGGATCGAGGTATCAGTATTTCTCATGCGTTGTTAAAACAAATAACAGAGGAGTGTTGTATATGCCAATTAGAAAAAGAACGAACTCTTCCTAGGATAGTTACTGGAGAAATAGCAAGGGGAAAAGTTCCAGCCCAAATTTGGCAGATAGATTATATTGGCCCACTACCCCAGGATAAAGGATGTAAATATGTATGTACGTGTGTTGACACCTATTCCGGTGTACTAGTGGCTTGTCCTTATAAAGACGCAACTCAGAAAAACACCTGCAAAACTCTAGATATTGTAAGTTTATATTATGGAACCCCAATGCAGATTCAAAGTGACAATGGGTCACATTTCAAGGGCAAAGAAGTGAAAAGATATTGTGTGTTGAATAATATAGAATGGATATATCATATTCCATATTACCCACAAGCATCTGGGCTAATTGAAAGAATGAATGGATTGTTGAAAGAACAGCTGAGAAAATTAAGCTCAAATAATTCATATCGACATTGGAAGGATAATTTGTCTATTGCCTTACGTAATTTGAATAATAGGCCCTTAGGGGGGAGTACACCTCTAGCCAGAATGATGACCCCAAATCTGCAGATCAGAGAACAGCAAACATGTGAGATCCAAAACATTGAATTTTGGACTGTGAGGGAAGATGTCCCACTACCAAGTCCAGGAACACCTGGTTCAGCAGGATATGATTTACATTGCATAGAGAATTTTAGGTTAAATAGGAAAGAGATAAGAAAAACCCCTACTGGAGTATGTATGAGAATCCCCAAGAATCATCTTGGACGGATATTACCTAAACCAGGATTAGCGGCTCAAGGAATACATGTATTGGCTGGAGTGATAGATTCTAATTACCAAAAAGAAATTGTTGTGACACTCCAGAATATGGGTAAAAAACCTGTACAATTTTGTAGAAATGATAGGATGGTTCAAGTCATTATTATCCCCTGTGAAAAAATACCCTTTGTGAAAACTGACCCTCCTCCCAAAATAACTACTAGAGGGGCAAAAGGGTCTTGCTCCATTGATAGAATAAAGTCAGGAGCTAAGGTATGGGTAAAACGGAAGCCAGATGATATTCCAAAGGCTGCAGAAGTTATAGCCCATGGGAAGGACAACACTGTAACAGTTGTCTATTCAGGGGAAAATAATTACCAAATCGTACCCCTGAACCATATATTTTACCGTGAATAGGTTATAATAATAGATTCACAGACTATTCTTTTTGTCCTTTGTTTTGGCTAACCTTGTTGCTAGTTTTGTTTCCTTCAGGCTTAAGCACCCTGCACTTTCCAGTGACTGCCTAAGCATGTAGCATTCTTGGAATTCCTGCCAGCTCGTTAAAGAAATGACCTCTGGAATGGGACTTTTTGGGGGCAGGGCCATCTCTACACCCAATTTCAGCATGAAGAAGCTATGGAAAATGAGACCTTCACCCCTCACCCCAAGATTTTGAGCCCCAATCGTTCAAGGGGGGTGGAAATGATGATAGTGTTCTGTTTACTTATTTTGTGTTATCCTTGCTGTGTTGTTTTATTGTTATGATATTATTTATCCTATGTAATGGATACAAGGATTTAGGGGTGGACATTTGAATTATTAATAATTATTTTGGGGATGATTGATTGAAGAGATTATTTTGCTGGGATCTAGGGGTGGATCGCATTTGAATCGTTAACCAATGTTTGGGAATGTCACTGAATGATATGTTTTGCTTTATAATGAATGATATGTTTTAGTTTCCTTTGTAATTGGATCACAATGTATGTTCTAGGATACATGGCTGATTAGATTATGTATCCTATAACAAGGGGTGGAGTGTAACCAGAATGGCTTTTGTTTTCTTTGAATGGCTCAGCTTGCCTCATTGAGCCTCTGGACACTGTGGCTTGCTCTTCCGGGGCAGGAGGCCCGGGGAGCATGCCGGGAGGCAGACGGCTTCCTGTGTGGGGAGTCATGGGGCTGGCTGAGGGGAGGTGTTAGCTCCAGAACCTGGTCTACCCTAGGGGGAGGAGCCAACTCAAGAACCAATCAGCCCTGGTCATTCGGGCGGAGCTTGATGATGTCAGAAACCCTATAAGAGGGGAGAGGACAGCTTGAAGACTCTCTCTTCCTTTTCCGGTTGGAGCCAGCGACAGTTACAACGACAGTTACAGAGGCAGTTACGACAGTTACGTCAGTTACAGCCACAGCGACAGACACAGCTGAAGCAGGAGCTGCCAGTAGCAGAGCTAACCTACGGGAGAAAGCTGAACAAAGACTTCAGGCCATTACAGCGACAGTTACAGCGACAGTTGGAGCCAGAGGCAGTTACAGAGGCAGTTACGACAGTTACGTCAGTTTCAGACACAGACACAGCTGAGGCAGGAGCTGCCAGTAGCAGAGCTGATCTACGGGAGGAAGCTGAACAAAGACTTCAGTCCAGTGGGTAATCTTATTACCATAAAAGGGGGAAACATGATTTTGCTTTACGCAATCATGTTTCTCTGTAGCCTCCTGGTTACTCTTTCAAGGCGTACTTATTGGGCCTGGAAGATTATGATCAACATATCAAAATGGGGCTTCTGGTTCATGGGTTGGTTACTGTGGAGCCTAAATAAATGTTTTGATTCTTCTGCCTTCTACTTTGAGAGTTTCTTCTATCCGGCGATTCCGAACCTTTCAGACATGTTTATGATCCTCTTTGAGATTATAAACTCTGCCCTCCTGATACAGTTGGTGTATGATTTTTTTTGTTTGCAGGTGGTTGTGCACTCAATGCAGCCTCTGAAGCTGAGAAGCCACAAAGTGTGGATCGATCCTCTGCTGCTTGTGCTAATTTTGGCCTAACACCAAGAAAGCACACATGCTCCATCAGCCAGCACCACACCATCCATATGTGGAACCATCAGTTACAGCAAACAGAAAAGTTTTGAATGCTGTGGATAAGTTCACTTAACTTGGCAGTATACTCTCCAGAGATGTACACATTGATAATAAGGTTGACACGATGCATTGCCAGAGCTAGCCCAGAGTTTGGGAAGCTCCAAAGGAAAACTTGGGAGAGAAGAGGTATTAGATTGACTACCACACTGAAGGTCTACAGAGCCATTGTGATGACCTCATTGTTGTATGCCTGTGAAATCTGGACAGTCTTACCAGCACCATGCCAGGAAAGTGAATCTCTTCCATTTCAATTGTCTTAGGAAAATTCTGAGGATCAACAAGCATGATAAGATACAAGACACTAAACTGCCAAACATTCAAACTCTACTGCAGAGAGCACAACTCCGATGGACTGGTCACATTGTTCGAATGCCAAACATATACTTGCCAAAAAGACTATTTTATAGAGAACTCACACAGGGCAAGTGCTCACATGGTAGTCAGAAAAAGCAATACGAGGACACTCTTGAGGTCTCTCTTAAGAACTTTGGAATTGATTGTGCAACATGGGAGACATTGGCACAGGACTGCCCAGCATGGCATGCCCTCATCAGAGAATATGCTGTGCTCTATGAGCAAAGCAGAATCAAAGTAGATCAAAAGAAACATGAGATGCACAAATTTAGAGAATTCACCCAAATATTCACATGGACTATTTGTGCCCAACCTGAGGTAGAACATTCCAAGCTTGTGTGATCAGCCACAGCTGGACACACTGTAACTTGATTCTAACATAGTGGTGTCATATTTGTCCTCTTCAAGAACAGAGAATGACAACCAAGCATATGCTGCTTCTATTACAGAAAGATATGTTGTAGAAACACAAGATTAACACATTATAGCTTTCATTCTTAATGATAACAAGGGAGCTAAGTGGCTCAGTGGATTGAATGATGGGCCTCGAATTAGGGAAAGGAATTAAAATCTGACTTCAGATACTGTGTGACCCTGGGAAAGTCATTTAACCTCTCTCAAATTCAATTTCCTCATTTGTTGTGCCCCAAATTTGTTGAGAGGTTAAAACAATTTATTTGTAAAGCACTTTGCAAACCTTAAAGTGCTATATAAATGCTAGCTATTATTATCATATTTTAAAACATTTTGTTATTCCCTCAAAAAATTTAGAAAAAAGTTTAAGTTAAAGTTGGTTAAAAAGCTTATCCACTCCAGCTAGATATATTTAAATTGGAAGTCCCTTCTAACTTTCACCTTAGATGGCATAAGGGAATGGAGAAAGTCACTGAAAGTCCATTAACTATACTTAGCAACCATGCAGGAACACCATTATAATAAATCTATTTTACAAAACATTGAAAATATTACATAAGATCTAGAATTCTTTAATGTTAAGCATTATAATCTCAGTTCACAGGAGTAATTTTTATGGATTTGCATATTTATTTTCAGCTAGGAACTTAAACTCCAAAGCCCATATGCAAGTTACTAAATGACTCTCTCCATTTTAAAATATCTATTTATCAAATGGACTTAAGTCAAAAATAAAGTCTTATCAAGAGTTAGTTTTAAATCTCATAGAAAGGGGATTCTCTTGTTCCCCCCAGTCCTTTCCTTAGAGTATTGCTTCTAGCAATACCAACAGCAAAACAAAATAGTAAATATTGAATGTAAACATGGCTTAAACTTTTTGAAAGATTAGTAATATAAAATGGGCACATTCTCTATTAATTTCTCCCAGATATTCTTGCATTACAACAACAACTTGTCTAGTTATGGGAGGGCCATGCAGCCACTATAACATACGTAAGATTTAAATTTTCCTTTGCGTGTATATTCCCTAATATCTCAATTAATCCTGAACTGGGCAGGCAAGCAATCCTAGCTAAAACAGTAAGTCGTACTGAGAGAGAGATGGGAATATTATGTGTTATATAGGTCAAAACACTACTACCATCAAGAGATGGTGATGAGGAGAGAGATAGAGAATTCCAGGTATGCAATATAGCCAGTGAAAATGCATGGAATTGGGAAATAGAGTGTCTAGTCTGAGGAATAGCAAGAGGACTAGTGTCAAGGAATCTCAGAATATTGGGGGCAGGGGTGGTAAGGTATAAGAAGGCTAGAAAGATAGGAAGGGGACAAGTTATATAGGGCTTTGAATGACAGAGGATTTTGTATGTGATCCTGGAGGGGAGCCATTGGAGTTTATCAAAGGTAGTGACATAGTCAGACTTCTGCTTTCGGAAGATCACTTTGACGACTAAGTGGAGGATAGACTGGAGTAAGGAAAGACTTGAAACAAGAAGATACTCCAGCAGCTATTGCAATAATTCAGGAACACAGTGATAAGGACCTGCATAGGGTGGTGGCACTGTCAGAGGAGAGAAGGCGGCGTATACAAGAGATGCTATAAAGGTAAAAATCAGTGAAACTTGGCAAGTCATTGGATATGAGGGGTAAGATAGAGTGAGGAGCTGAGGATAAAACCTAGGTTGTGAGCCCAGGGGCCTAGATTTAGTCAGAGGAAGATGATAAAGGCAATATCATTCTTTGGACATCAATTTTCCATAGTCTTCAAATCTTCCCTTACTGTCCTTTTGAAATATTCAATGAGTGATCCCAGTCCCATAATCTTATTTTGAAAATGATCTTTTAAGAGGATGGATGAAGAAACATACAAGATAGAAATAGATCATCTATCATTTTCATCATTTATTTGGATACATATAAATTTACTGAGGATAGTTTTCAATGTAATTCCTAAAAATTACATTAAGAGATGCTCCTGAAATATCTCATACTTAGAAAGTTCTGTAAATTGTGACTATTTGGTGAAAATGACGATTAATTCATGGGTTTGCAGTTGAAGAGGCACTGTCTCCAAAATCTTCCAGAGCTTAATGCAGAATATAGTAGATACTTAATATTTGATAAATGATTAAAAAAATGGAATAACCATATCATAGACTATTAAAGTAGAAAGAGATCTTAGAGATCATCTTGCTCAAACCCCTGATTTTACAGATGAAAAAAAAATTAAGACCTAGAGAGGCCACATGGCTTGCCCCAAATCACATAGCTAGTAAGCAGAGTCTTGAATCCATGTCTTCTGATTGCCAAAAGATAGGGCGCTAGTGTAGTCAAAATGATTGAACTGGGGTCAGACAATCTGAACCTGAATCTGACTCACCACTTTCTAACTATTTTAGGTAAATCAACTCAGCCTCTCTAGGTCTCAGCTTTCCAATCTGTAAAATGTAGAGAGTTTGACTGCTAGCCTATATTTATGGTCTATGACTTCATCAAAACAACAAATCCTGTCATAATACCATTCTATTCACATGTATTGCTTTTTTGTAAAACTAAAGATCAAAATGAGAATCCATAGATAAAAATTATCTAAGTCAAGTAAAAATTCCACTTTCTAGCCCCCTTTACTTATGTCACCAAAAGGCAAAACGATCCCCTGTAGCAGATATGAAATCTCCACTTGCCTCTGCATTTTAATGTTCTGTGTTAGTTACTATATATAATTCATAAAAGAGAGACTTAGAATTTGTGTTGCCACTACTCTTAGGAGCATAGCAACTACATTCTGCCTCTCCTCTTATGGGAAAGGGCCTGCCAAAAAGCAGTTGACCCAAGAAACCAGAGTTATCAGATTTGCCCTAGGGAATTTTACCTATGATGTAAAGAGTATATGAGCGCTCAACTGTCAGCTACCTGTGTAAATACGCCCATGTTGAGGCACTCCCAACTCTAATTGTGGTAGATTCCTCATATCTACAATACAGTGGACTTTCTAAATTCTAACTTTTATAGAAGAAGCTAGGTGGTGCAGTATGTAGAGCACTGGGCTTGGTGTAAGGACCTAAGTTCAAATGTGACCTCAAACATATGCTAGCTGTATGACCCTGGGCAATTTGATTAACCTCTGTCTGCCCCATTTCTTCAACTGTAAGACAATGAACATCATATCACGCACCCCAGAGGGTAGTTGTAAGGATCTAATGTAATACTATCTATTAAAAGCTTAGCACAGTACCTGGCATATAGTAAGTGCTTCATAAATGCTTGTTCCTTTATCCCCTAACCTTTGGATGGCATGGGCCCTAGGACTTCAATTATACCAGCAATAGTCCATTTTCTTCCAAATCCCTAGTACCAAGCAAAGTATAATAAAAGACAAAGACCAGATATAGACATAGCAACACTCAATATGGGTTGATAGTTTTCTTTAAACCTAGATAGAGAGGCAAATCTTTAAAGAAAAACTTTTACGTTAATGCAACTGCCTCCTGATGAAAATGACACATCATTGAAAAGATATAAAACCTGTCAAGACATTTTGACCAGTCTTCTCCAGCTATTCATTTCAGAGCACCCTTAGTAGTTTTTATCTTGTGTTCAGCCTGACATTTGTTTAAAGCATGATAGCAACAGCTGAGATAGTTACTATCCACAAATTCTGTAAATTAAACTGAGGCAAATAGAGTCTTATATCAAGAACAATAATATTTAGCACTTTGTGTTTCAGATAACTTCCAAGGCTGTCCAAAATGGAGGGAGCTCTTACTCTTTGGGCCATTTTGAGAAAGTCTACCATAACCAAGTTCTTTCCCTTCAACGACGCAGGTCATTCAACTGGATCAACAAAATCAACATAATCAAGATTTTTTGCAAGGGTGGGGGTCAGGGGTGTGTTCTGGGAGCCCAGCATGAAAAATACTCCCTTACTATCATTTCAGGATGTCAATATTAGAAAACATTCCAAACCACGGGGTAAATCTTCCAGTGTTCTTGTCCAATAAACACTATATTCAGTTGTGGGGCATATCGAATAGTAAAGAGAATGGAATAACCACGTTCTGAAATAAATGGGCCAGTTAAACACTGTCATAAACACAGAGAGCTTATCTTTTTTGTACAGATAAGTTATGTTGACAGCCTATGAATAGTTCCAATTCTTAAGTAAATTTCTCTGTTGGCCACGCCTTCTATATCCACCTCAAAATATGTGCCATCCTAGATCTCATATAGTTAATTCAACAGCCCTGAAGTGCCAGTTTGGCTTAGCAGAAAGGAACAAAACTAGCAAGAGTCAGATTCAAGTCCCTCTTCTGATATATTCTGACTGTGATCCTGAGCAGATCACTAACCTCTCGGTGTTATATGTAACTCTCAAAGACATTAAGTTACAGAGAATGTGCTAGCCTGAACTGCTAAGAGTCTTCTCATCTGGGAGATCCCTACACAAATGAAACCTCAGGTCCAGTCCCTCCCCTTCTCCCAAACAGCCAGGTCAGAAAGACCTGCTTATATCAAATTTCCAGTAAATGTGGAACACAATCTGAATTTCCCAGTAATAGGTTATTGTAAGCATCAGATAGTGCTCCTCCAGGCTTATAGATAAACATAGGAACAAAGATTCTAGTGCTATTGTATTTTTTTGATGCCAATTCAGAATTCAGACTTCTCCTTAGACAAGTGTTCCAAAAGAAGGAAATAATTAATAGAAATTATGAAAGTATGGTCATAGAATCAGTTATAGAGCTTCCATGCTCATTTGTTGACCCGCATAATTCTGTTCTGTATGAAATTGGTCTTGAATAATAAACAACTGGTTCCTCAAGACTATCTGGCATTGGGTAGCTAAGAACAGCTCCAACACCATATGGTGAAGTAGCAGAAGTAGGAAGCAGTGGTTTGTTTTCAATCAGAAGTTAATAATCATATGAGCTTCCAGAAAGCATCCTTATGCTGGTGAATCTAACAACATAGAATGTTCTTTTCCCAGAAGACCTAAAAGAAAGAGCTCCATGTTGGTTACTCCTTGTGGAGCAAACACATAGTAGAAAGTGAACAGTCAAGTTAAGCCAATGAACCTTTATTAAGTGATTACTATGTGCCAGGCACTGTACTAGGTGCCAGGAATATAAATACAAGTAGAAAGAAAGACAGCTTAGCTTATTAATGTTCTTGTTAAGCTATAAAGCCCAGAACTGAGCATAATGTTTCAAATGTGTTCTGATCAAGCCAGAATACAGTGTGACTATCACGTCCTTATTCCTGATGTTCTGGGAGGAACTGTCCAGTCATAGAGATGCCACAGGGACTGACCATACCTCTAAATAGTTCATAGAAGGCTTGAAGCTCTTTCTTTTAATATGAAATAGTTCTAAGAAGATATTTGAACACGTCACCCTCCCCATCCCCTACTTAATAAACTCTAGTTGTTCCTTATTACCTCAAAGGTCAAATAGAAAGCCCTCTGCTCTGCATTTAAAATCCTTCACAATCTGGCCTCTTCTACGTCTATATCTACATAAATATATACACATATACATAGGATGTGTCTGTATGCACATATGCATTATTATACATAGGCATATGTATATATCTATATACATGAATATATGTATTTCCTATATAAAAATATACGTATATATTTTGTATGTACATAGTCATTTACATGAAGTTTACCTCATTAAAATGTGAGGACCTTGAGGTCAGGGCTATTATTTTTGTGTTCTATGTATAACCAACACTAAGCACGTTGTCTGGAATATAGTAAACACTTAATAAACGCTTGTTAAAGACAATTCTAAAGGCCTCCTGATAAAAAAAAAAAAGCTGTCTACTTCCAGAGAGAGAACTGATGAACTCTGAGTACAAACTGAAGTGTAATTGTCTCACTTTATTTTTCTTGCTTTTTTCAAAACATGGTTAATATGGAAATATGTTTTTCATGATTTCCCGTGTATAATTTATATCATATTGCTTGCCTTCTCAGTGGATGAGGGAAGGGGAAAGAGGAAGGGAGAGAATTTGGAACTCAAAATTTAAAAACAAAACAATTTTTAAAATAAATAAATAATATATTTTTAAAATTTATTGCTTATTAACTGACTTGACTGAATCCTGGATTGAATATTCTCATTTTGTGTGAGGTAAATGGTAATAATTTTTGTTACTGTATGAAAGCGACTCTAGGAGTCTTCTACCTCCACATACCCTGTGATCCAGCTTCACTGGCCTATTTGCTATTCCTCACACACAACACTCCTCCTAACTCTGTACCTTCATACTGGCTCTGTTAAATACTCCCTGCTCTTGAATACCCACCTCCACAACTTAGTTTCTCTTACTTCCTTCAAAGAGTTTAGTTTCTCCTTACTTCCTCCTCTCTGACTCCTCCAACTACTCTGTATATATGTTGCATATACATAGTCATTTACATGAAGTCTCTGCCCAGTAGAATGTAAAGTCCTTAAAGGTAGGGATATTGGGGGAATTTGTTATTCTATTTATAACCAACATTAAGCACAATGCCTATAATTGAAACATAGTAAGCCCTTAATATATGCTTGTGAACTAACTGCGTCCTAGATTGACTGTTCTTAATCTGTATGAGATACGTACCAATAACTTCTGCTGTGCTAGAATATGGAAGTGACTCTTTCCACTGACCTAATATATTCACCTAGGGGAGAATATTTTTTTACAATAAATTATAAAGCATGGCTCCATAATATCCCATGGTGTTTACTAACCATCTTCCTCCCTTAACCCTGTCTCCTTTATACCCAGCTTGACCTAAAGGAGAGAATACAGGCTATCGTGTTGTCTCCAAAAAGGTCTGGGGTTTGGGGTGGACTGAATGTCCAATGTAAGTCAAGAGTATAATATGAAAGCCAAGAACACAAAAACTTGCATTACAAAAGATATAGTTTTCAGGAATAAGGAGGTGAATTCTCACCATATTCTGTATTAAACTAAATTTGGATATTGTGCTCTGAGTGGACTTCGTGCTTCAAGAAGGACATTGATAAGACCTCTAGGTCCTCAAGTGTGGCCCTTTTACTGAATCTAAGCTTCACACAACAAATCCCCTTAAAAAAAGGATTTGTTCTGTAGAGCTTGGACTCAGTCAAAAGGCTGCACCCAAGGACCTTGAAGGCCACATGTAGCCTCAAGGCCACAGGTTCCCCACCCCTGAACTAGAGTATCCTGAGGAAGGCAATCATAATAAAGAAGAGTTTCAATTTCATGCCATATGAATGAGGATCAGCAGGTGGAAGTGGGGACATTTTGCCTTGAAACAAGGAGATTTAGTGGGGACATATTAGCTGTCTTTGAGTATTTGAACGGTTATTCCTCAGAAGATGGACTAGACCTCTTCTATTTGGCTCCACAGGGCAAAACCAGGAGGAATGAGTGGAATTTGCCAAAATTTAGGCTTGAAGTTAGGGAATATTTTCTAATAATTAGAGGTATCCACAAGTGAGGTGATTTTCTTTAAACAACACTGGGTTCTCCTTGCTCGTGATCTTTAAGCACAAGCTGGATAATCACCTGTCAGGTAAGTTGTATGAGAGATTTTTTGTCTAATATGGGATGGACTAAATGGCAGCTCAAGTCCCACCCCCCAGCTCTGAGATTCTAGGATTCTATTAAAATTGCACATTATCCTTATTTTAGTTGTTTCAAAGAGCTACATGACTAAGCACTACAGAGAAAGTTTGGGGAGGCTGGGGGGCTATGCAATGACAATCAATAGGAAAAGTTACAAGACATAAATTCTCTTTTCCAATGATCCCAGTCTTCCTTGGTTCTTTTTTTCTGGTTCTTCCTTTCACCATTCTTATTTTGTCCTTAGCCACTCAGATGTTTTTCTCACTTCTTTATCTATAGCCAATTCATTCAGCTGATGAAACTGTCACATGTCCAAGCCCCCCAAAGCAGACATACTCTTAAAGGAAAGAAGTCTTACTTAGAAGGTTTCACGATGTAGGACACAGCTGAGAACAAGGATATTTGTCATATCACTGGTTAATCCCCACAGTGTCTCTCTAAGCCTGCTTTGCCTCTATAGCCCTAGAAAGACACAAGAGTGGCACTTCCAAGGTCACTTTCCTAGGAATGCCTATAAAAAGTGGACATCTCCTCACAAGACCTTTTGAAACACTTCAGAGGGCCACAGAAAACTTACCATGAAAGGAATCCACCATTATCACCACCACCCAGTTACCATCATAAGATTTACTTCCATCCAGCTGCATTTGGGACTCTCTCCCCACTAGTAGAGAGTAGAGACTGTGAGAGGGGCTGTGCAAAGTTAGCAAGAGCCGGAGAGGAAAAAAAATCTGCTTTCTTCAGTCTTTTTGGGTGCTCTTGGAAGAAATCAAAGTCTTCCTTGGAGAAGGGTGGTAAGAAAAGACACTAGGGATATATCTTCACTCTGAAGCTCATAGATTGGACCACAAGAGGTGCCTACCCAAGCTCCACTTAATGGCTGTATTTTGGGCCCTCCTGGCTAAGAGTGAATATCAATGGTAACTGTTTCTCTTTGGAACAGAGGGTCTTCCCCTCCCAGCTTAATTTTTTTTCCTAATTAAAGGGGCCATCCCTTGACTCTCTTCTTAAAGAGGCCTATTCACTGAATGGGTGTTACCTCACTCCAAGTGAGTACATGAAAAGGCCTTAGCCTAAAAGGGCCAGAGTTGCCCATTGCATCCTGGGTCATCTCCAGTCATCCTGATGAATATCAGGTCACTGGATACAGATGATTCTGGAGGAGAAAGTGAGGCTGGTGACCTTGCACAGTCCTCCCTCACTCAAATCAAAGTCAACTGCTAGTCGTGTCATTTCCCCGATGTCGTGGTCCTCTTAGAAAATGAAGGACAAACACAACAAGGGATAACTAAGATAGCCTTACTACATCGGTATCTAACACAAAACCAAACAGCATAGAGAGAGGATACTATTGAGTATCTCTGTTCATAGAAGCAGGAGGGAAGCATTTCTAGTTCAACCACAGATGTGGATTATACTCCCATGAACCAAGGGAATCTAGAGTAACACCAAAAGATGCAACCCAAACTTAGTAAATCCTCGTGAATTCTGGGAGGATTTTATAGCCAATCCATGGCAAAGAATCTGCTACAGTCCAGGCCCAGGGATCACAAACTCAATGGTATGATCATTTTTGTCGAAGCCTGATCTCAAGACAGAAGGAGGCCAGGGGTTAAAGCAGTTGGTACTTGCTGCAGAGAGTAGCAAAAAACAACCAAATTTGGGATTACTGGGATTACTACTAGTGGGGGATAGCTGAAAAAATAGTTTTCACAGCTGGGATTCTTAGCAAAACCACAAAGAAACAAATTTATTAGCTGTGGCAATTTTCAGGACTTCTGACCAAGTGAAGGAGAAAAACTGATGAATCAGACTGAGAAGGAGTAAAAATTTATTTTCTCAGCTTCTTTGCTAAACTTCTAAGAAAACTATACCAAGAAATGTAACCCTTTGTTAAAGATGAAGTCTATATACTCTTCAATCAATATATTTTTAAATGATTTGAAAGTCCAAGAAGAAAACAAAGACCCCTCTCAGTGAAAAGGAGAACAGAGTCGATGGGCACTAGGTGTTTTGAATGGAAAAAAGAAGGCACATACAAATTAGTGTCACCCCACACATATTAGGTAATGCAATCAGTGGGAATTTTGATCAGCTTTGACTTAAAGTATTCCTACCGAAGTTGATAAAAATCATAATGGCTAGCTATTATTATAACAGTGGATATTTATAGTACTTTAGGATTTGCCAAGTGTATAATTACCTCATCTAATCCTCACAACAACCCTTGTAGATGGCACTATTATTAGTCCCATTTTATAGATGGGTATACAGAAACACAAAGAGAATAAGGGGATTGCCAAGGATGACATAGCTACTAAGTGTTTAAGGTGAGATTTAAACAGAGGACTTCCTAACACCCTAGTCAGCACTCTTACCCCTCTGCCACACTGTTATAAACTAGACATTGTATATACACTCTAACCAAAGTATCCTCACATAATCTAACAGTTTACGGCCTTTCAGGAAATTTAGATAACTTCTGGGAAGTTATATAAATAAAAAGCAATTAAAACAACCTCCATTCTGTCTTTTCAATCACATTGGCTGATAAAACACTCTATACCACCATACTGATGACAGTTATGCTTGATATTTCCTATCCAAAGTCCCAAATATTTGGAGTGGTTAGACATATTGGAAAACAGACGAATATTAAAATTTTTCTTGTAGCACTCATCCAAAGATCTCAAAGTGCTTCACTTCCATGATTGAATCTATTTTATTTTATGAATCGGCTTCTACCGGCCACACAGCAACATGAGGCAATAGCGGTAGCACTTTTCTAAGTAGTAATGCTTAGAAAATGTATTTACGTACATTTGAATATCCTCAAATATGTGACTTTTCACACAATAAAGTAAGGGAGCAACTCACATGCAAATAGGAATGAGAGAGTATGACAAAGTGGAACATGCAGTAGGATGGGAACCAAGAGTGCCAGGTTCTAACACCAGTTCTCCCATTATTTAGCTGTGTGACTTTTGGCAAATCATTGGACTGAGTTTTGGTCTTCTCCTTTGTAAAATGAGTGGGTAAAACCAGATCAGTTAATCAACAAGCACTTATTATATGCCACACACAATCAGAGATGACTTCTAGGATCACTTCCAAGTTCAAAATTCTCCTCCCCAGTAAAATGTAAGCTGCTCAAAGGCAGGGACTATTTCATTATTATCTTTGAAACCCCAGAATTTGCAGATACCTTGGACATGATAAAGCTATAAATATTTGTTGAATTGAATTGAGTCTGACCGAATTTAATTGGATATCTAAAATACAGACTCTTCCACAGAATTGGCACTTGATTTTAGGAAGCTATTTAAAAGCCAGCCCAACTCACCAACATGGTCCATTTCTAAATGATCCCATTTCAAAAGATCTAGTTTTAAGTGGCCCCCAGGTCATTTTGAAAATTAATATTTTAATTGGTTACTTATTTTCTGAAAGTGCCTGCAAATTGGTTTCTATGAACATTTTTCCAATGTCCCTTAGGTGAATGAGCCAGGATTCAGACATGAAAATGTATTTAAGGCTTTTCCCAAAAATATTTGCTTCAGGGGAATTCTCCATCTTTGCTCAGTAAGACTGCAAGCCTGGGTCTAATACACGAATGAATTAAAGCATGAACAAAATGGCAAACCTGCAAGCATGCTGAGTTTATTGACTTTTGTCATGTAGTAATATCCACTAAGAAAAGATAGGAAAGTTAGTGACAGAAATGCCTCATGCAGTCAGCTCTCCCTTATTTGACATACTGATGTAAAAATGAGTATTATTGATTAATTTTTTAAAAAGACAATTTTCCAGGGACTAGATTAGAATCTGAAAATGCTATTAACCTTGCAGCAATGAAAAAGACTCTTACTCTCTTTGATGGAGGCAGCTGAAGAGAATTTCAGGTTAGGGGCCAATCACCTCACAGAAATTAGTTCACTGTACCAGTTGCTGTGGCAAGCAAATATGGTTTTGAACATCCCATGATTGGATTTGATGTTTCTGGGAGCTCTACGATGCCGATGGGTGAATACGTGTACTGGTGTCAAATTCTTAAATCAACCTCCTTTTCTTTTTTCTTTAGGGGTGAGAAAGGAAAAGGGGGGATAGCATGCTGGAATGGTGTCTCAGTTATTGCTTATATACTCATTCTTTATATGAGAGGAATATTCTGTGAACTCTCCAACTCAAAAATATGTGAATGTTAGGGTGACCATTTATGTGAGCTTTGTGTTTGGTCTGTTATTTTGTTGGAGAGAGATATTAAATGCAAAAAGAAGGAAGAAGAAGACTTATTTCAATTAACTTTGACCAATAGAGCACGAGGATTACGAATAATAAATGTGTATGATGAGGAGGCTCAACAATCTGAACTGGCATACATACACAAAGAGGAAATATGCTAGCATAAAAATCAAAGGCTAAGAACTGAACCAGCTGTGAATATCATGTGCTTTATATGAAAGAGATAAGGCAGAATTCAATGAATTTGTGTTTTATGAGATTTGATGTTATTTACCCAGAGGATCAGGCCTACAAATATCCCTTTGTATTCACCAAATAACTCAGCCTATTATTACTGAGAAATGATAAGCCCTTTTTCATCATAACATGGCAACTTCTACATCCAGAAAAAGGGAAAATAATTCTTGAATAAAATACTAAAAATATATTCATCAATGTAAATTAGACAAGCCTAATTAGAATCATCAATAGTGCTAAGAAGCCAAGCTAAAACTAAGTATGGTTTAATCCAATGGTGAAAAGAGAAGAATTTTTAAGACATCAAAACAAACTACACAAGGCATTTTACTTGGGTAGGAATTTTTCATATATAGAGGCAGCCTTCTGCAGTCTACCAAATGTTAGACTTGGAGTCAGGAACACCTGGGTTCAAAACCTACCTCAGATACTTCCTGGATGTCCCTTGGCAAGTCATTTAATCTCTAGGCAACTAATCTCCAGCACCTCTGTGCTAATTTTATAGGCTTGTCTCTGTGTCCTTTGCTGGAGAGACTCTCCACACTCAGGGACTCCCACATCTTTTGTATAATCGTGTATGATGTTCATGTATTGACATCCACTGATATAGGATAATAAACTCATATTCATGATGCTGATTTAAGTTACTTCTCATATTCGGTTTTTCTTGTCTATGTTTCTTACATTCTCCACAAGATCATTAGCTCTTTGAAGGAAGTAGGTGTTTCACACTTGGTCTCCCCTGCAGTATCTAGGACACTAGTTCATTCCTCATGAGGAACCAAGAGCTGAGGAGCTTTTGGCTTATGTCTAGATCCTAATAGGACTTCTTTCAACTCACCCACTTCTTTGGAACTATACTCTCTGAATGTTCTACTTAGTTTTCCCTTACCTGGTGCCTAGGCCAGCAGGGGCCAGGTCAGCATGGAAGAGATCATGAAATTCAATGATATAGACTAAAGTGATGATTGGTTGCAATTGAGCTTCAAGATAGGCAAAGTAGACAACATACAGGTGGTCCAGGAGCTGAATGAAGGCATATAACAATGAGTATCTATGAGTTATGGCCTCAAGCTTCTTACTAAAAAATGACCACTGCTATAAGTATATTGACCTTCAGGAACAGGATTTTGAGAAGCTCAGTGCTCTTCACATTATATCGTCATCTAGAGTTGGTAGAGAGTGACCAGTGTGTGAAGGGCAGAAATAGTAAAGTTTGGGTGGGCAGTTTCCTTCTTTTGGTATCTGTGAGAGATCAGTCTTTGAGATCTCCCTTAGCAATGCATCAGAGTGCACCATAAATAAGAATGAGGTGACCCGGGAGTTTCACCAGATCAGTGATGATCAGGTCTCTCTAAGAGATGTATTTATCTATATACCGCTGACTTAAGAAGATAGCATTGACCCTCTTGAGGTATTTGCTCAATATGTTTGTCTAAAATGGATGTGATCCAGGCTGGGAGGAGTTGCAGGGCTTAATGTTTCATGACCATTATCATATTTGCATCTGCCCCTACTTTCCTGTACTTTCATGCAAAGACCTTTGATTACAAGATCCTCCACACTACCTTCTCATCCTCTTGCTACCTCAAAAGGACTAGCATCAGATATTCTTTGTAATTAGCCAAGACCCTCCCATCAAACAGAGCCAGACTCACTACTGCTTCCTGATCCTTCTGTTCTCCAGGGATAAGGGTATCTCCTTGATCCTCACATGAATGCAAATGAGATAGATAAATGTTCTGAATGTAAGTTCACCAAGAATTTGGCTGGGTCCCTCTATGAAATGTTCCCCTGTGCTATGAAAGCCCTGGTGTATCTCCAGATAACTGTGCCTGGAAACTTCCAAGGGCTTTCACGGCCTCAGTGTCTCAACTGTTCTTACCAAACCGGTTCAGTGCTTAGTATACTCACTGAAACAGGGCTCCATCCAAATACACAAATCACCTGTGCAACCCAATCTGATAAAATCACCTTTATCAACTCTCTATACTACAACCCTTTGACTTTGAAATTGAGACAAAGCATGGTAGCCAATATGCAGTCAGCAGTATTGAGGAAAGTGTGTGGGAAACTGCTGGATTTCATTACTGTCGAAAATTCAACATCCAAAGCTAAGGATGAAAAGAGGATGTCATTCCACACTATTCTGAATTTGCTGAATCAGATAGAAATAGATGATATGATGCCTATCTATAGGGTGTGGAAAAGTTGATATGTAAGATGAGTATGCTAGTGACAGTGATGACAGTGATGCCTAGGGAAATGAGACTGAGGAGTCATTTGACCCTGGTGATGAGGATGAAGATAGTACAGAGGATCTGGCAGCAATGTCTCAGCCTTCATCATGAAAAGATGAAACTAGTCAAGAAAGCCAAGGTGGTTCAGAAGCAAAAATCACCGAACAGTGTGGATGGTAACAAAGAAAAAGATTCCAATTCCCCAAGAGGCCCACGTCTGCCTACATGCTGTTGCTTAATGCTAGTAAGGACAAAAATCAAGTGAGACCACCCAGGCATCAATATCATTGACCTCTCCAAGAATGCAGGCACTATTTGGAAGGGATTTAGGAAAGAAAAGAAAGAGTAGTGGGACTACAAAATGGTGCGAGTCAAGTGGGACTAAGAAAAGGCCAAGAGGGATACAGTGAAAGGGGCCTGGCTAAGATTTCTATTATGAAGAATAAGTCAAAATAGGAAAAGAAAGAAAAACCAAAGGTAGAAAAGCAGCAAACTGCTGAACTTAGAGTCGGAAAGACCCAAGTCTAAAACCTGCCTCAGACACTTACTAGCTGTGTCATTTAAGCTCTGTCTCCCTCAGTTTCTTCATCCATAAAATGAGGGGGAGGGGATGGTAAGTAATAGCAGGGTTATCGTGAGGATAAAATGAGATGATATGTATGAAGTGCCTGCAAGTGCTCTATAAATTTTAGATATTATTATTACCGTATCAATGCCTTCTAAAGGCTCATGGTTGAAGTTTTTGTACAAGCAACGGAGGGAGATCTTGAAGAGCAGAGAGTTTATGTCAAGTGATAAGAGTCCTTCAGGAGAGAACAAAAGCATAAAATGAGGAGGAACGAGGATTGTGAAGAAGAGAAGCTGGCAAGCCTACCTCCTGGGTCAGAGGAATCAGGATCTGGATCAGATGAGACACAGACAAGAAGAAACATTTCCTTCTCTGTTTTCTTTATCACAACCCTAACTACCCCATTCACCATTCACATCCATGACATGTAACAAGCCCCTCATAAACTTGGAACTAATCCTACTGGACTCAGTTATTAGAGTAGCTCTCCTTAATTCATGGACTTGAATAGCACAAGAAGTGTTCATTCTCCATGTTATTTCACAAAGATTAGTCAGTTAATTTGAGAAGAAGGTGAAGGTCAGAGTTAGGGTTATGTAGAAGCTAAGTAAATCCCTTACCCATGCTCTCCCATTCAAGGTATTATAAACCAATTTCTTCCTCTCCTTTGGGAAGTCATAGGAAGCTACAGGATAGACCACACACAGGGTATACTTCCTTGCCCTTTGCCAAGGTCCATTTCTACCTTTCATTTTGTATTTCTGATCATTGGAAGGGACAGATTTTATAAAGCAATGTGATTCTGGAACCAAAAATATAGCCCTAAAATGATACATTAAAGTCAGAATTGCATAGTGGAAAAAGCACCCAATGAAAACAGAAAATTTGAGTACTAGTTCCATTTCCATCACTTGTTTATCTTCAGACCTTGAATATGACACTTAAACTCTCTAAGCTTTAAGTCTTCCATCCATAAAGTGGGCCAAAATCTGCCCCGGCTATTGCACGGAACTACTGTGATGATCAAATGAGATAATGTATTGAAATGCTTCATCACCTGTAAAATACTATATAAATCTAAGGCATAAATTCCATTATAGGACTCACTACTCTATGAATGAACAAAAATTTATTAATCATAAAAATTACCTGACCAGAACCATTTTTGCACTCTGGTTTAATAGTATTCTTTTCAAAGAAATAATTTGTTTAAAGTATGCAGAATAATAGAAGGTAAGTTCCTTGAGGGTAAAGATTGTTTCATTTTTGTCTTCATATCCCCAGCACTCAGTACAACAGCAGGACACATAGCAGCCTCTTATTTAATACTTATTGACTGATAAGAAGACATGGACTTTTTGTGACTTGCACTGATGGAGGGAATAAATATTGATAAGGTGACAGATAATGCTAACGACATACAATATTCTTTTAAACATTTTCCCCAGCAAGCCAAATAAAAATGACCTTTTTTAATCTACCACTTCTCCAATTTCCTCATAAAAAGGCTTCAATGTACATTTTCATATTACAATAAACTTATCTTAAGGATAGATTACTCTGGTTAATTACAGATTCTGGTTAACAGCCCTACTATATGAATTAGAGTCTACAGTATATACCATGTAGGTTACCAACTTTCAAAGAATTAGAAAACAAGTAAAATATACTTCCTATTAAAACCTACACCAGCAATACTTTAAGTCTCTGTTCTATGGTGATTTTGGATCTTACTGAACATCAACTGAACTCTAGGAATGTGGAAATGTTAGCTGAGATTTCTGATTAACAGATAAATCAGCTTTTGCTACACTACCTTTTTTACATATTAGTAATGCCAATGCCATCTTTGCGGTAGAATAGGATGCTCAAATAATGCTCTTTCCTGGCTTAGTTTAATAGTTAGCTGAAAGCCACATTAGAGATTGGAAATTCATTACAGGCTATGCTGATCTCATATTTCTATTTAAGAAAATGTGGCAATTTGCTCCTGGCCTCTTCCCTCCCTCTCCAATTTGTTATAATTCACACCCTCTCCTCCTCCTCCTCTTCTACTCTATTTCGCTCCTCAACCCTGAAGTATCACATGGTCACCAAGTTCTTCCCTGTCATTTCACTGGGCCTTTCACCCCCATCAGCCACTGCTTATCTTACCTCTTTCTCTTGCAGCCCTTTCTTCACTGGCTGCAGGCTGAGATGAGGGGAAATGCCAATCCAAACCCCAAGAATTAAAAAAGTATGTCTATTAACTCCTCATTCCTTGGGAAACAAAGACAGAAACATTGCTTCTGGAAGGCAAAATAATCTTCCAAATGGACATGGTTAACCATGGAACTCCCCTAATCAAAAACTTTCAGTGATTCCCTAGTGCCTTTACGATAAAGTACCAAGTACCTTAGATGATATTTAAAACTCTCCATAATCCAGCTCCTACCTCCCTTTCCAGCTTCATTTCATGTGACTCTTTTTCGTGTCCTTTATGATGCAAGCAAATTAGAGAATGAACCATTCCCAATCTGCCCTCTTCTGCCTCTGTATGTTCATGCAGAGCATTCCCCATACCACAAATTTGCTCCTTCCTCATTACCACCTTTTAAAAAATGTCATTCCTTCAAGGCCCACCTCATTTTTCAGGTCCTTGAAGAGAGTATAAAGCCTTCCCTGACTTCTCCGGATGAAAATGAACTTTCCATCCTGAGATTTTTTTAAGAGTACTTTGTCTTAATATTTCCTATGCCTTTTATTATGCTTATATGTGTTCAGGGCATATTTTTCCTGTTAGTAAATTCTTAAGGACAAAGGCTATGTTATTTTGGGTATATAGCAGGCACTTAATAAATGTGTATTGAATTGAACTGGTATTCAAGGATCCCAGAAAGGAGGCTGCATGGTTCAGGGCAAAGAGCACTGACTCTGGACAATGCTTCAAAACCCATCTCTAAATGCCTGTGTAACTTTGTATAAATTTAACCTCCACCTGGACCTCAGTTTCCTTATTTGTAAAATGGGAATTTCATTATATGGTTTCTAAAGTCCTTCAAGTTCTAGATCCATGAACCAATCAGGTATATAATAACAAACTATTTCCAAACTGCCCTTCTACACTTGTCCATTAGATGGATCTTCTACTCTAACTCACTTGGTCTATTCTCAGTCAAATATGTCTTAGGCTTTCCCTCCTCTGCCACTTTGGTTCACACCTTAAGTCCAACCTGGAATATGCTACTCCTTTGTCTTGGCCTGCCTAGATCCTACCCAGCCTCCAGAGCCTTGTTCCTTCCTCCTCTCTTTCTGTTAACGCTGAAGTGACTGCTGCTCCATAAATAGTATTTACTAACCTCTTCATACATTTGTCATTCATCACATACTTATTCTGTTAGGTGCCTTATGTGTAGCTATCTCACTGTACTAACTATATTGTAAACTCTTAGATAACAAGGACAATTTTTATTTATCCCTGTAGCTCTCTCAGGCCCTAATGTAATATCTTGAATAAAATTCCTTCTTAACAAATATTCAATTGCACCACACATAAATATCCATGCTACATACATTATATGTGTATGTGTGTATGTATATATATATGTGTGTGTATGTATATCAATATCTATAGATATGCATATATGTGTATCTGTGAATGTGTTTTTTATTTCCCATGCCACCTAGCAGAATTTGTATATAGTAGTTACTCAAATGGGGCAGCAACACGGTGCAGGGGATAGAGTCAGGAAGATTCTTCTGCCTAAGTTCAAATCAGCCCTCAGACAGTTACTAACTGTGACTCTGGGCAAATCACTTATTTGCCTCAGTCTTCCCATCTATAAAATGAGCTAGAGAAGGGAATAGCAAGCCATTTCAGTGTCTTTGCCAAGAAAACCCCAAACAGAATCATGAAGAGACAGACCCAAGTGAATAACAACAAAAACAAAAAGTTACTTAAAAAAATTTATAGATTTTTAGAGAAGCCCTAGACTAATTGCATCATTTTCCAAATAAAGAAACTAATTCCTAGAGAAGTTAAATAATGATATGACTTACATAACAAAATGAGTATCAGAGTTATTACTTAATCCCAGGTCAAGTAATAATACATCAATAAGCATTTATGTTAAGAACCTACTATGTGCTGGGTCATCTGCTAGCTAACAAGAGTACAAAGACAAAAATAAACAATCCCTGTCCTCAAGGAGTTTACATCCTATCAAGGTCCCTGGATTCCCAATCGAGTATCCTTTTCACAAGACCTCATTCTCAGTGCTTTGGTGAAGAATGAAAGGAATAATTTTGTGATTCATCATCAATTAGCATCTAGGACAATAATAACAATGAAACTAGGAGCTAATTTTATGCTGGGGGACAATAAAATAAACTATTTGGTTAATTGATTTTTTTAAAAAAGAAGGAAGAAAACCAAATTACCAGCATCAAAAATGAAAAGAGTGAATTCACCACCAATGAAGATGAGAGTAAAGCAATTATTAGGAGTTATTTTGCCCAGTTCTATGCCAGTAAATCTAAAACCTAAGTGAAATGGATGAATATTTACAAAAATATAAATTGCCCAGATTAACAGAAGAGGAAATAGAATAAATAATCCAATCTGAGAAAAAGAAATTGAACAGGCCATCAATGAGCTCCTTAAGAAAAAATCCTTAGGATAAAATGGATTAACAAGTGAACTCTACCAAACACTTAAACAACAATTATTTCCAATACTATGCAAAATATTTAGAGAAAAAAATAGGCAAAGAAGGAGTCCTACCAAATTCCTTTTACAGCACAAATATAATACAGATACCTAAACCAGAGAATCCTAGAGAACCAACTAAAAATTATTTGAAATTGTTGCAGAATATAAAATAATATCATATATAATATATATTTAATATGTAATATATACATTATATATCATATATAATGTAAAATAAAACACACCCACACAAATAAACAGCATTTCTATGTTTAACCAACAAAGCCCAGCAGCAAGAGATAGAAAGAGAAATCTATTTAAAATAACTATAGACAATATAAAATACTCTAGAGTCTACCTGCCAAAACTAACCCAGGAATTATATGAACATGATTACAAAGCACATTTCATACAAATGAAGTTAGAACTAAATAATTGGAAAAATATTCATTGCTCATGGGTAGGCTGAGCCAATATAATAAAAATGACAATTCTACCTAAATAAAGGGAATCAATGAAAAAAAACATGACGAAAGGTGGCCTAGCCATACCACATCTCCAACTGTATTGCAAAGCAGTAATCATCAAAAAACAATCTGAAACTGGTTAAGAAATAGAGTAATGGATCAGTGGAATAGATTAGTTACACAATACATAGTAGTAAATGACCACAGTAATCTAGTGTTTGATTAACACAAAGATCCAAGCTTTTGGGACAAGAACTCACTATTTAACAAAAACTGCTAGGAAAACTAGAAAGCAGTTTCGCAGAAACAAGATATATAGAAAAACATCTCACATTATATACCAAGATAAGGTCATACATGATTTAGATATAAAGGGTGGTAGCATAAGCAAATTAGGAGAGCATGGAATAGTTTATCTGCCAGATATATGTATGAGGGGAGTATTTATGACCAAACAAGAGATAAAGAGCATTGTGTGGTGTAAAATGGATGATTCTTATTATATTAAACTAAAAAGATTTTGTATAAACAAAACCAATATAGTCAAGATTAGAAGGAAAGCAGAAAACTGAGAGGAAATTTTTACAGTAAGTTTCTCTGATAAGGTCTTATTTCTCAAATACATAGAGAACTGTGTCACATTTATAAGAATATGTCATTCTCCAATTGATAAGTGGTCAAAGGATATGAATGGTAGTCTTCAGAGGAAAAAAATAAAAGCTATCTATAGTGATATTTAAAAAATTCTAAATCACTATTGATTAGAGAGGGAATGTGGGAAAACTGGGACACTGATACACTGTTGGTGGAGTTGTGAACTGATCCAACTGCTCTGGAGAGCAATTTGGAACTATGCCCAAAGGACTATAAAACTGTGCATACCTTTTGACCCAGAAATACCACTACTAGGTTTGTATCCTAAAGAGACTTAAAAAACAGAAAAGGACTTAAATACACAAAAATATTTGTAGAAGCTCCTTTAATTGTGGCAAAGAATTGGAAATTGAGGGGATGTCCATCAATTGGGGAATGGATGAACAAGTTGTGGTATATGGCTGTAATGGAATACTACTGTGCTGTAAGAAATGATGAGAACGATGTTTTCAGAAAAAAGCCTGGAAAGATTTACACGAACTGCTGTGAAGTGAAGTGAGTAGAACCAGGAGAATATTCTACATAGTAACAGCAATATTATAAGATGATTAACTGTGAAAGACTTAGCTATTTTCAGCAATATAACAATCTAAGACAATCCCGAAGGACTGATTAGTGCTACCTACCTTCAGAGAAAGAATTGACGGAGTGTGAATGCAGATCGACTTATACACACACACACACACACACACACACACGCACACATGTGTGTGTATTATATATATGCATACATACACATATATATATTTCTTTTTTTTTGTTCTTTCACAACATGACTCATACAGAAATGTTTTGCTGACTGCACATGTATAACCTATAGCAAATTGCTCATCATCCCAGAGAGAGAGAAGGAGAGGGAGGAAGGGAGAGAATTTAGAACTCAAAATTTTTAAAAAAATAAATGTCAAAAATTGTTTTCACACGTGATTGGGAAAAATATTTAAAAAGAAGGAAAAATATCAATATCTACCTAAAAGAGTAATAACAATGCATACATCTACTTGTTCTATTATATAGATATGTATATATATATATATGAATGTGATCAAAGAGGATGCTGCTAACCTTGTTAATTGGATATATTTTGAGTTGCTTTTCTAGTAGCTATGGTAGATTTGCACAGATTTAACTTCTTTTGGCTTCTTTATGTCTGAAGAAAAGCACTCATCTTTATGATTATTACCTGTAACTAGAGCATGGTTAACTGAACAATTCAGGATTGAACTTCTGACTTTTGCCCCATTGATATTGCAGTCTAGTCAATGCAACTATTCACTGGCTAACTGCAAACAAAAATACTCAATATACAATATTGCTTTATGTGTATATATGTGTCACTGGGACCTTGATTTAGTACTCTTTTGGGGGTTCATGCTCTGAGGCTGCCTTAATGGTAAAACCACCTGGGAAGTACTGTCAAATAATCATCACTAAATTCCCTTGGGAGGTTCCAATAGAGTTCTTCGTGTGACTGAACATCTCATCTCCTACATGGCTACATTACTTAGGGATTTCTCTGACTTTTCCGCTATGTCCCAAGTACTCATTATTGGAAAATCCTCATCATCCTGCAGGATCCTATCACCCCTGGTACTCATCCTCATTGGGACTGATTGGAGGGTGAGGCCATGAACTCCAAAACCTCCATTTAATGGAAAATCCTAAGTGAAAACATTTCATTTATCACTGGCTGCACTACTTTGAGATTTCTCTGACTTTTACACTGTGCCCCTACATCAGGTACCCTCCACAGCCACACCCCTTGCTTTTCAGCTTCCTTTTGTGTGTTGTCTTCCCCATTAGATTGCAAGTTGTTTGAGGGCAAGGGCTGTCTTTCTTTCTTTCTTTTTTAAATATTTATATCCCCAGCACTTAGTAAAGTAACTGGTACATACTAGTCATCATAAATAGTTATTGACTGACTGACTTCTGTTCTATAGCCAGTTGAGTTATTATGAGACTACTGAAAATTTATAAAAAGGCACAGAAGAATATGACAAATATTCACATATATTCTGCAAAAATAGGTTTTAAACTACATGATCAAGATTTTAACCTTGAAAGATTGCGAACTTGGATTTTGTCATAATAGGTCAAGTATTATTTAACACCTTTTTAAATGAACTATATAGAAACTTTTTGAAAAGTGCCTTTTCAAAATAAGTGGAGAATAGTTACAGTAGTATCCCGGCTTTTGAAAACAGGTTATCAGTTTGAAAAATAATTCAGGATGGTAAATTAGTAACCATTCTTATATTTAACATTCAGAAAATTGTACAACAATGATTATTGTTTTCTAAATCAACTCTTTTACTTATTTCAATGATCACATGTTTCCTACTGCACAAAACCCACACATTTTTACCTCTGAACATTTGGTCATTCATGTCCTCTGCTTTTGATACAGCATCTTCTCAACGTTTTAAAATTCCATGTATTTTAAAATTCCATGTAGCACAGTGCTTGGCACAAGACAGATAGTTAATAAAGCTTTGTTAACTGGTGATTTCCTGGGGCCTTCTCTATGGACTTCTGTTTTGGTATTGTCTTTCTGTCCTAAAATATAAACTAGAATTTGGGGATATTTGGTATTGTACAGTGCCTCCCATAGAAAGTGTATATCCAAACTTGAAAAATACTATTTAATAAAAATGATACATCTGCAATTTCTATTACAATGTGATGAATCAATGATGAAGCACTCTATCATGATAAAATAGCCTATGTCATATATTTTGCTTTAAATATAACTGCTGTCAAGGATCAGACAGTTTTTCTCTATGTCTTCTTAGATAAGAATTCAGTTTTTTCTGGACAAAGACATTATTAATCATGTTTTCTTTTTTGGTTCTGTGTACAGACCCATGGTTTCATCCATGCAAGGAACTAGAGCATGTGTGGAAACTACCTCTACTCTTCCATATGGAAAATTCTCAGTAATCTAAAGTCTTTGATACTGAGACATTAACTGACTTGCCAGTAATCATGCAACTAGCATATGTCTAAGGCAAGACTCTAGTACAAGTCTCAATGACCCCAAGGGTAACCCCAAATCCACTATACCAGATCAAACATTCTCATTAATTATTATCATATATTTCTGTGAATGACCCTTTGAAGCCAATCCAATTCAATAAGAATTAATTAAGCACCTAGGTGCTAGGTGTCAGGAATTGTGCTAGGCACAGGAATGGGAAACCTGGGGCCTTGAGGCTACATGTGGCCCTCTAGGTCCCCAAGGACAGCCCTTTGACTGAATCCAAATGTCACAGAACAAATCCCCTTAATAAAAGGATTTGTTCATTTGTTCTGTAAAACTTGGATTCCGTCCAAAGGTGCCCAAGGACCTAGAAGGCCACATGTGGCCTCAAAGCCCTGGGTTCCCCACCCCTGTAGGGGACTGTTGATACAAAGACAAAACAAAACACCACATGCCTTCAAAGTGCTTACATTCTTCCTAGGGGAAATAACATGAACAAAGTTAAGTCAATATAAAATATATTTTAAAAGATACAAAGTGATTTGGGAGTTGGAGTGGAAGGCTGACCACTGCAGAAACAGGGAAAGGCTTCTTATTGGAGGTGGCACTTAAGCTGAGCTTTTAGGAGAAGTAAGGTGTCTAAAAGACAGAGTGAAAATGAAGCATATTTAGAGTACAGGAAACAGCCTTATACAAAGGGAAAGAGCCAGAGGATGGAATAGTGGAATAGCGTGTAGAAGGAAGGGCAAATAGAACAGATCTCCTGGAATATAAAATGTGTCCTAGAGAGTAATTTGAAATCAATCTGGAAAGACAAAGAGAAATACAGTGCAATAGTGGATAGAAAATTGGTCTTGAAGTCAGGAAGACCTGGGCTCTTTCATTTATTGGCTGTGTGACCCGGGCAAGTTGCTTAGCCTCTCAGTTCTCTAGGCAATTTTAAAATTAGAACAAGTAGTGAAGGTTCTGGCTGAAAGGACCCCATACGATAAAACCACATATCTAGTCTCTCTCCCTCTCCCTGGAAAATACATCCAGATTCAGATGATGGAGGGCTTTAAGTGAGAAACAAAAAAGTAATGCCAAAGCTTTTCCTCTCTCTTTAAATTCCCAACCACACACCCAGGCCCACACACAAACACATGCTTAGGAGCAGATGAGCAGCAATACAAGAAAAGGGTATTTGGTTTGGAATCAGAGGGTCAGGTTCAGGTCCTGGTTCCACCACTGACGACTTGGAATCTTAGGTAAGTTATAAAAGGTCTCACCTCAGTTTTCTCATCTGTAAAAGGAATGTGTTGGACTAGCTGACCTCTAAGTTTTTTTTTTTCCATCCCATGGGCTTCTGTTCCTAAAAATATATTTAAAAATCTATTAAATCTATTAAAAGGGTATTTTATCCTTGAAATAGGCTGCCACTAAAGCTACAAGAGCAAAGTCAACTCTATACTTAGGATTATGCACATTACTTACCCACTATTGGGGGGGCATACAAACATACATACATACATACATATGCGTGTGTAAACACATATATGCACACATGCTTTGGGTTTAAGCCACCCACTTATGTTTTGCATTGGATTGCAAAACATATAAATTCATAATACAATTGGCAATTTATTGTGACTTCCTGAAATACCTCTCTTTGCCTCTGACACTAAATGTCAGCTCCTAGGAGCAGTCATACCATCCAACCCTTCATTTCCCATCTACTCATTCTAGCACCAGGCTGTCATACCAAGTGTCCCTTTATCCCCTCCACCAATACCCTCACTGACAGAGGTATAGAAAGCATTATCTGAGCAGCCAGTTAATGAAAAGTCTCTGTGGTTCTATGTATGTTACAACAGAGGTGATGGGTTGGATGCTTGGGCTGTCCATTTAGATACTAGAAGAGGGATGTTAGAGAAAAATGAAATTAAGGATGTCTTTAGTTGTTATATTAAGCAAGACTATGTTCCGTAACAAAATGGGCCTTTGCCTATATCACACCGTAAATGAAATCACTGTCTAAAGCAATGCAGAGCCAGTGAATAATAAAGGAGACAAGAGGAGGTATTAAACTCGAGATATTTCCATTTGAGAGTACAATATGTATAATTGATGCTGCCTAAGAACTCAGTTAAACCAGTTCTAATGTGGCTAGTACACTACATTCTGATTAATACAGAAGAGCTACATCGCTTCCCAACCCCCAATCTAATGGAAAATAGCACCTAGAAGAATACAATGCACAAAAAACATACAAGGGACATGGGAGAGATGAAAGCATCAGCCTAGCTCCTGAGTTGATTAAACCATACAAAATGCCTGTGAAATATTTGCCTGTTCAAATACGTAAATGTATCATGGCCACAGTGCAATTTACTTTGGGATCCTCTCTATATTAATTAATCCTTTGATGAACAACAAAAATACTTTAAATCTAGTAGTTTACAAGCAGGAAAAAGAGACAAATGTCCACACCATTGCTAGTTTCTATTTTTTTAACTGATTGTGGCATTATATAATATAGATAGTAATTACATCTCCAATTGAGTAGTTTACTTACTGGTAAAAATATTTCTTAGATTATGTTTTTCTAGAACAAAATATAATCTACTTAAGGACAAGGACTATTCTTTGTTTTGTCTTTTTATTCCTAATGCTAAGTACAGTGCCTTGAACATTGTTTTTGTTCAGTCACTTCAGTCATGTCCCAAGTCTTCATGACTTCATTTGGAATTTTCTTGGCAAAGATACTAGTTTCCTATTTCCTTTTCCAAGTGCCTCACATTTAGTCAGCATTTAATAAATGCTTATTGGATTGGACTGCGAAGAAATCTCCATGGGCTATGCCAAACTGTCTCTTATAGAAAACAAATTATAAATGAGACTTCTTCATACCAAACCAAGTTTTTGTAAAGATGATTTATTGAATTGCAAAGTATTCCTCTAGTTTGCAGATTAGTGTTGAAGTCTAGGTGTTTAGGATTTAGGCTATCTATGATCAACATTAACTTATAATTTAAGGAAGATATTTGGGGCTCACATTTGGCACCCTAATAATTCACTCTTCAAGTAGGTGAGCTACGTGAAACCCCACTACAATACACACAGTCTAATCTGAAAACCTAATCACTCAAAGCGAAAAGTTCAAGAGATATTCCTAGACGTCCCTTCTGGTTCATCCATGTTTAATAAATAATTATCTCCAGTTCTAGAGGTTTTTAATCATTATATACTTTGTCAGTAGGCATCTGGGTAAAAGAACAGGGTGAAAAAAAGTAAGAAAACATTGCTACCAGAGCCTAAAATTTTTAAAGGATTTACATTCCATGATATTCTATTATACTTAGAGATTGATGAGTATTTCTACTGTATTTTCTTCTTACTGATTGAAATCAGTACAATCATGTATGTTTACCTCCCACTGCTAAGTTATTGAATATAACAAAGTAAAATTGACACTGATTTGCTTGTACACATAAATGCATATCCACTAAAGACAGAGAAGCTTGGGGGTCGTGAGTCCAACAAGATAGAAGACTAGATCTTTTTTCTAGTCCCCAATAACTCTCAAAAAATATAAATTTTGTCACAGAGGCAAAGAAATTACAGTTTAATCTATAGGACAAGAAAGCATAAAGATCAAAAAGGTCTTGTGAATTAACAGTGAAGAATGCTAATCTATAACACCCTCACTCAGCACTCTTTCTCCACTAGCCTCCATGTACATCAGGGCTGTCCAACCTTAGGTTATCTTAGGGCCGCATTAAAATAATTATTCCAGGGCCACACCCAGAACAAAAAATATAGTACATTAATAGAAAGTGGGGGAATGCGCATCATCAATACGACAGGCGAAGGTGTGAAGTGTGAAAGCAAACACAAAACAACAAAGTGACAACACGACAGTATAAAGATAGGTGCATACTGACTAGTCTGCATCATACAGACACAACTCATCCCACAGATCAATTGAAAATTCCATGCGATGTGTTCCAATCGTAATACTGCTTAAAAACACCAAAGAAAATTGACCATCAACGAGATTATTTATTAGTGATGGAATTTAAAAAATTTAATACACATTCCATGGAAATTATTATTTTATTTATTCCACTCGTAAAAATTAAAACCCACAGGTGGGCTGCACAAAATCACATTGCAGGCCACACGGCCTGCGGGCAGTATTTTGGACAGCCCTGATGTACATAAACCGACCCATGAACTTGTGCTTTCTCACCACTGAGGGATTGCCCTAGAATTGTATCATCTGCCAGCCTACCCTACCCCTGCCCTTTCTCAAGCCTATATTACCAAATAGGTGAAACATCAGAAATCTATCAGGGAAAGTCAAGAAAGGAGAAGAGGAAGGCTTGGAAGTGGGGAAGACCTTGATTCCCTTTACTTGGGTTGGTCCCTAGGTCAGGGAACCCCATATGCCCAGAATACCTACACCACCTTCCCCCAGCCCAGCAAAAAGTAGCAGTCACCAGTTCAGTCCAGATAGAAAACTAAAGAATAAAGGGAAATAGAGTAGCAGGACAAAATGCATGGTTACAAAAGGCCTGAAGGAAAGGGGATTGGAATCCAAGAGGATTCCATTTCCATTACAATCCAATCCAATTATGTAACCCCCCCCCCAAAAAAAATTACTTGAGGTAGAGTCTAAGCCTGGTGAAAAGTAAATTCCAGAATGTGGGAGTAAGTTGAGACACCTTTGAGGTCCATCCCCAGGGGCAAACCCATGATGAAAACAGGAATGAGACGGGGAGTGACAAGGAAGTATTAAGAAAAAAAAACAAAAGCCACTTAATGTCTCAAGAGGAAGCAAATTTCAGTTAAAAACTTAGAACACAAGCAAATAAATCAATAGTGAAGATAAAGACCAATGCATCCAAGAGAATACAGACTTCTCTAACTAAATATTGCAAAACAAAGTAAATTGAACCAATACCTGATAAAATACAGAACACTATGAATTCCCCAGAGAACATGGAACTGCAACTAGGTGTTCCAGAATAACTCAAGAGAATCTAAAGGGAAAAGGGGTGGGGGTGGAGGGGGGATAGGGAAGAATGGTAGAATTTATGGCTTGCATATAACTAATTAGCAGAATAGAAAAGCTAGACTCCATGGTCTCAAGTCTCTCCAAAGAAATGAGACAAGCACAAATTGGAGATACAAATATAAGACAATCTGAAAGAAGAGAAGCAAAAGAAATGATGTTAAATGAATACATGAGCTCTATGCTAGCATAAGCCATTGATCTTGAAGAAATTATGTGAACAGACAACTTAAAATCATAAGCTGACCCAACAAATAGGACAAGTCAAAAAATCAGAACACCATAATTCAAGAATTGATATAAGAAACTTTCCCAGGACTTCTGAACAAAGAAAACAAAGTGCCAATTGAAAAAACTCACAGATTACCTCCTGCTTGGGGGAGAAAATGAACAGACAATGCTTCAAATTCTACAAAGCATGATGGCTAAGTTTAAAAATTCCAATGAAGATTAAATTCTTCAAGTGGTCAAGAGAAAGACTTTCACATAAAAAGTTACTCGAGACTACTCTGTACCCACAAGAAACCACAGAAGGGAATGAAATAATATATTCCCAAAAGCAAAGGAGCTCAAAGGTAACACAAAATGAGATAGCCTGAAAAACCTGAGCCTAATCAATAAAGAAAGATGGATACTCAATTAAAAAAGAGGCATTTGAAGCATTCTTGGGGAAAAAATAGAATAACTTTCCAATGACCTGTTACTGAAGCAATCTTGAGTGTTTTATCATAGGTTCATGGAGCATTTTAAAACACATCTATTAGAAAATGAAAATATGACATACATGTAACAGCCAAGGGGAGTCTAAGACATTAAAGAACTGCATGGAATACTTTTGATAATTCAGCAAATGAACTGTGCTGGAACCAGGGTATCATTACAACCAGAACTGTTGGTCACAACCAACTAAACATAAAACTAATCCATAAAAATTTAAGAATATTATCAATACATGCCACCATGCCAAATATTGATAATCCCCAAACTATATGGGAATGAAAGGCTTTCAAAATATAGATAGCTAGTAAAAGAATTTAAAATAATAGCAAATTGAAAGAGATAAATGTCATCCTGTTTGCTAATGAAGTTGTTAAGAAAATATTTTTAATGAGTCCATAAACAATAAGCTTATTCAATTACAATTATTCAATTGCCAAAAAAATCACTTCATCCAATTGCACAATTATCTGCAGAACATTAAATATAAAAGAATAATAGCAGGACAGCAACTTATCCTCAGAATATTTCTATCTGATTGCCATTTAAAAACATAATAATTAAGTAATAGTGATAATAACAACTAGTATTTATGTAGTACTTTAAGTTTGTAAAGCTTTTTACATAAATTACCTCATTTGTTCCTACTCTGTTCTATTTCTTAGCTGGGAGAACATAGCCCAAAATCTAGGTTTTCCAACTCACAGAGATTCCCAAACAAAGCTAATAGGAATGGAACGAAAATGAGTCTAAAATGTCTATAAACATGATACTACCTAATCAGCTTCAGTGGAGCTTGGAGCCCCCAGAGACTGAAGTGGTAACTTTGGTGACTAATTCAAGAGGGGAATATTTGTGTGTGTGTGTGTGTATGTATGTATATATATACATACATACATACATATATACACACACACATATATATGTAAAATATCTATTTCATATAAATAACCTGAATTTAAAAGAGTTATCACCTTTCCCCTTTACTAATGCACTAGAGATTTCACACTTTGTTTTGGCCAGAAAGTGACCTTGTGTTTTTAAAAGAGCATTTTTAGCAATTTGTGCATGCCTACAAACTTATCATCATGGCTTCAATATATATGAAATAGTGAATAAATGTCTGAGTGAATGTTAATATATTTTCAATGCCTACACCACATGCTTAATAGTTTGTAGATCACCTTGGAAGAGTTGAAATGATGTACACTCCAACTAAATCTATGTCATTTGTATGTATTTCTTTAATTCAGAATTCTTCAACTTTAGTACCAAAACTTTAATACCAAATCATGGAAAGACAATGCCATCTTTGTTTCCTTGGGGTTTTGTTGTTATTATCAACTTATAGGTGTCAGAGCTATAGAAAAGTCCCTTTTCCTATGATTCTCACACAAAAAAGAGTTATAGGTATTTAGATAAGCAACCTACCTCTATACATTATATAATAAACTTCCAAGATCATTCACAGGCCAAGCCAGACCAACTGCCCAGTTTTCCTGTTTTTTCCTGCTTTATAACCTCTCAACCAATTACAATGCTCAATGATCCCAAATCATATATTTGGGTATTGGGCAGCAAGTAACACCTTCTTTCTTCACCAGGTAAAATGCTAAAAACATCTAAAGCAAAATCAAGAGGTCGGGAAAATTACCAGGAACATTGAGTCTATGTGGGAAGATGAGGTTTCTCCTCAATATAAGAAAGAGCCAGGAGCTTTAATCTTTGGGCTGCTACTTTCTTTGTGGACCTATATCCCTGATAGCCTCTAGATGATTGGATCAACAGTGATCAGCAAAGCCAGATAATCCACAGGTTTGGAAGAATATATCCCCAAATTGAAAGCACTCCAGCTTCTCATCAGTAGTAAGATTCCTTTATTTAACCATTAAGCTAAGGATCACCTGACTAATCTCAAAAATATTCTTCCAATAAATACAGATTAAGATATAGAAGATTTTTGTGTGGTTGGTTTTTCCTTTATCTTTTTGACACTGCCATGACCAGAAAAATATTCCATTTAGAAAACATTTGCTGCTAAATGGTAGAGAAAATGGTCATGACAGCCAGATCTTTTCTCTACCTCTAACAAGCCATAAAACTACCCGAAGCATAAGTTCGTAAAGGGAAGACCAGTGGAATTCAAGCTCTGAAAGGTCTTTCCAAGCTGGATAAATTTCAAGCCCAGGACAATCATAGATTGTACATCTTTTGTCCAAGGACATGTAAAGGTAAATTCAAAGAGTCTCATCAACAGGTTGGTGACAGGATGAAGAATATCTCAGCTGTAGAATCTCATAAAGGCTGTCTACTAAGTTATTGAAGGATCGTGATCTGTTTGGGGAATACCAACAGAACAGACTTACAACACCTTGAAGAACTGACATGAGTACTCATCTGCTAAAGTTCTGTTATTAAGGCTGGCATTTGCCTGAATGAAAAAAAACTAGAAAAGATGATGAAGAACAATAGAAGAAAATCGGTCCCTTCTAAGTGCTTCTTTTTTTTTTCTTTCCAACTACTGCTCCTGCTTTGAGGGGAGTCTAAAAAGCAAGTTTCTTTTATCTTACCCTTAACAAGATCTAAAAAGCCTTTACAAAGGAGTTTGTATGGGTGTATATGTGTGTTTGTGTCTGTGTGTGCATGTTTTTGCTTAGAGGTGCAGAATTTAAACCTGGGTTTCACTTGTGTCTTATAGAGAGCAGTTTTTAGATGCCAGGCATGTGCTCACTTCCATGACTGTATTATTTTGCTTTTATTTGACCTCACAATCACCATTTTAATGAAGGCTGGCTAAAGTTTGACATGTTTCACAGACTTCGATAAACACCTGAAAAAAATACATTTATTTTGTTGCTACCATCTATAACTTAAGCCAATTCAATCTATTTTCTCCAGCCTCTGAAATATATTCAACCTGTGATATTTCTACCCTTTAACAATATTTTGTCAGCCTTGAAGTTATTACAGCTTTGTGATTGCTGTGAATATAACTGAGAGTAAGAAAACTGTTTATTTCAATTTGTAGCTTAGGTAGCAAGTGTCAAAATGCTGACTAAAAGTATGTAAGTAGCTGTGTAAAGTCTTACAATAAGCTTTTTTAAAAAAAAATTAAATCCTCAGACTTTTTCTATCACTATCCATGTTTCCCCTCAGGGTCATTCATTTATATTATTTTAATCATCTATTTTAGGAATCCATTTTATTATGCCATTTTGACTTCCTTCTCTTCACCTCCCACTTAATAGAAATGTAGAGACTACCCAGGTTTAATTCAGAATTCATACAGCCTATTTATTGTTGTAACTTTTAGAGTTCTAAGCATGTAACCCTCTTCTTTGATTTCAAAATGGTCATTTTATTCTAATCAGCTCTGTGTGGTACAAAGCAAGAAAGGAAATTAGTGACTTGTTACCACTGTGAAGCTATTAAACTTTCTTAAATGTCTTCAGTAAATGGTATGCACCTAGGTTTATTTCAAACCTAGTCAACTCCTTGTTATTCATACAAAGATGAGTAACACAAAACCAGATCACTTCAACAAGATGGCTAAAATAAATGACCCAACTCACTATCTTCTTTTGAGCGAGTCCAAACTCTCCTTGGACCCTAGAGGCAGCTTTAGGTGTGAGCCAAAATGGCCTGCAATATGCCTAATGTAGGGGACAGATGACAAAATACACTCTGTTCCTCTTGGAAGAGAAGTGGGGACAACAGATGCAGAATGTTGCATATGCTATCAGATATTTCACTGGGTCAGCCAGTTTTGCTTAACTACTTGTTGTTGCTATAAGAGAGGGTTTTTTCCCCTAAGTTTAGGGAGTGAGGTGTCTTATATGTAAAATTAGAAAAAATAAAATGAGCTGCCTTAAAGAAGAATGCATGACCTTGAAAGGAAGGGGCTTCCTCCTCCTTGGTGATTTTCAAGCAAATCAAAACACTTTCACAAGCATTTATTAAGGACCTATTATGCACAAGACACTGTGCTAAGTTCTAGGGATACAAAGAAAGACCAAAAAAAAGTTCCCCAGGAGCTCTCAGTCTGATGGACATAGGCTAGATGACAACTTTTCAAGCATAATATAGTGGAGATCCCCCTTTTGGTGTACGGCTTAGGCTAGATGGCCCCTGAGGTTCAGTTATTTTAATACTGAACAAAAGATAGCAATAATTTGTCAACAGACTGCTAAAAAGATGGGAAGATACTTTCCCTCCCATGGCCTTGTCATCAACCTGTAACCTAGATACCAGTAGGGTACAAAAAACTCCTCTAGAGTCTCCTCTTCCTGCCATCCTAATCTTCTAACAAAAAGAGATGAACAGATTGAAGATTTCTCCTAGTTACCTACATTCAAGCACTCAGTTCTTCTCTCTTCCCTCCCTCCAGTTGTCTGCATAGATAGGTTTCAAAATATCAATGATAAATTCCCTGATGATCCTCGCTCATTTTGCCACCATTAAGGTAGAAAGGCATAAGTTGTAGTCCCCATTTATCACAGATTCTCTTAGTCTTCCCAAAGAAGATAAATGGGGCTAGTGATCAACAGAATTGTGACAGAGTGATTCATACTAGAGGTAAGACGGTTGTGAAGATATTATAGGATCCAGTAACAAGGTATGCAAAGGTGGGAAAGACAACAAAGATGTGGGGGAAAAAAATCTCAGATTTCTTTAATTCAGAATTCTTCAACTTTAGTACCAAAACTTTAATACCAAATACATCTTCAACACACACACACACACACACACACACACACACGTGTGACCAAAGGAACATCAACAACTACCATGCTACACACCTTTCACGTTTATATAAATTTTGTGTGAGAATCATTTCCACAGGTATTGAGGCCACCTATGATGTGGGTGTTAGGGAACAGTCTGGCTCCTGCAAGTGATTTTTGGCAGAACACATTTTTGTCAACATATCACTGACTGAAAGATTTAAAGAATACAAGATCGTGTTACACTTATTTTTATTCATTATTTTTAAAAGCATTTGATTTGATAGAGTAAAATGCTTCCTTAAAGACTCCCTTTCAACAAGATGGTTCTAAAGATACATCAGAACCATACCAGATTCCTTGAAGAATACAACAGAAATGATCTTGTTCAATAGTGTTCTAGTTGTAAATATCAAGCATAGCAAAAAATTAGAGAGATTCATGTTCACCTGTGGTGCCCACACCATTGCAGTGGAGAACATCCAATGCAAAGTATGGGATTCTCTATTTATGATGAGATCCTCTGGATGTTCTTGCTCGTAGATGACATGTTATTTCCATCGAATCCTAGAATGTTAATTGCAGTGAGTACACTCACCTCAGAGTACACTATAATGACTCAAAAGAGTTTGACCCACCCATCAAATCAGGTTTTTCGAAAAGTATATAAAAAAACATCTGCTGCCTTGATTAAGGAATGAAGTTGGATATGAAAGATAGTATACATGTACAACAAGTTGGACCTAGAATAAAAGAGGAGGAATTGGATAAGCTGGAAAGTCTTCAGGAAGTTGCGAAATTCTTTTGATTTCAGATTTCTCCCCAAAACAGAATCCTACCTGTATAAAACCAGTGTTCTACTGATAATGCTATATGGTTGTGAAAAATGGAACACAACAGTTTCTGAAGAATTGAAAATGAATATAATACAGAGAGGGAATTGAAATATAAGTGATAGTTGTACACAGGCTACAACATATAAAATCCCAAGATCTTCAATCCACCTTTGGTGTCCACCTTTCACCCAACTCTCACCTGTGACTCCAAGAAGCTATAGTATGTGCAGCAGCCACACCCCAATAAAACCATCTTGGCACATGGCCTAAACCAGGTTGAGGGTAACGGAAAGACCTCAAACCCATTGGTGAGTTGAGGAAATGTCTAATCCCAAGCACATGAAGACTTCCCCTGGAGGAATGGGTGGATGAGAACAATTTGCTCCAATGGCTATGAAGATGGCTGGAGCAGGAATTATGAAGCACTTAGAATTTGGTCAGGCAGAAAAGACAAAGGGTCATCCACTGCATCCTGGGCTGTCACCAATCATCCTGATTTTTGTCTTGCCACTGGACTTCAATGACTCTGGAAGAGAGAGCAAGGTTGACAACTTTGTGCAACTTTGCCTCACTCAAATCCAATTTACCCCATGATGTCATTGATCCTCTTTGAAACAAATGATGAACAAGAAGTGAAGAATGACATCAGAGATTAAACGTATTTAGAAAAAGAAGATAGGCTGGTCATAAAGTGAAGATGAGCCATGACAGACAGATGGACTAAATGTTCCATTGATGTCCTTGAAATATAAAGAGAAAGTGAGGAAGGGCTCCCACTCTCCAGGGCAAACAGGGGAAGACATGGACAAGAGTTGAGCAGTAAAAGTAAGCAAGAATGTAGTGGGATCTATATCTGTTTGATTAAAGTAAACAACTTCATCAATGAAATAACACATCCATTTGAGACGGAAAGAAAAAATACATTTTGGCCAACCAAATGCATAACCTTTCAACCATACAGATGTCTCTAAAACCTGATGCCACTAAACACCAAATGTTTTCCACACATCAAGGGAACACAAGATATATTAGTTGCTCATATCTTTTGAAAATCTAATGAAAGAAAATGGCAGCAACATTTTTAACTGGGTTGCCTCCAAAATCAACCCTTCACAAACTTTTTTTTCCACTTAAAAATTTTAAATGCCACACATTAGTCATGGATTATGCAGGATTACACATAATAAACCTATGAATGGGAAGAATGAGATACATTTTCATTTTTCTCTCCTCAAATGAAATAGATTAAGAAAATGAATATGTGCCTGCCTAGGTCTTTTACTATAAAACGCTAAGTTTGGCTCAGCATTACTGCACAAAAAAATTAATCAAACATTTAAAAGATCTTTCCTGGGACTTCTAAAAAGATTTTTAAATTATTCTGACCATAGGTAAAGATATCCCAATTAAAATATTGAATATTTGCATTTCAATGGAATATTTCACTGAAGAACTAGCTATGCTGGTTACAAAGATATCCAGAAGTAATATTGGCTAGTCAATTCCTTCCAAAAGAATAGTAGTAGTAGTAGTAATAATAATGATAATTAGCAACAATAGCTACATTTATGTAGCACTTTAAGGTTTACAAAGCACTTACACACATTATCTCGTGTAACCCTCACAACGATTCTATGAAGGAATGAATGAAACACTTGTTAAGCACATACTAAGTGCAAAGTACTGTGATGAAGTGTTAGGGATACAAATGGAAAATTATGGCAGTTCAGTTCTCTCAAAGAGGAAGACAACACATATGTAAAGTTTTAGCTGTAAGTCTGATGGAAAGACCCAGTGGTCCTCAGGGTGCAGTAGCAAACCAGATGGTAATTCTTCTTCTTTAATATCATTTTACATTGATAAAGTTATATCATTTTCTGATGTTGAACCATTTGACAGATCCAAAGACTTTGATGAAGGGGACTTTTTTTCCTAGGTCTTCAGTACAGTGGCTGCAGCATTTGTACAAGCAGTTGCCAGGTTGCTCCCAGGGGTTGCTTCCCAAGAAGATGGCTGAGGACACTGGGCTAGAAGTATTATTATTCCAAAGGTTCTTGGGTTTAAGATCCAGGCTAGCTCCATCAGAGTCTGAGGTGAGATGAGGGTGAAGGTGGTGGTGGTGGTGGTTTGACTTGACTGGTAAATGCTACCTCCTGTCTCTTCCTCTGGGTGCCTTGCTATTTTAGCTAGGTTGACCTTGCCTACCCTGTGTATGGCAGATGATTAGCAGTCGGTGTGATGGCTGGAACTTTCTCCACAGAAGTAGCTTCCCTTTCCTAGGTGATGAAGGAGAAGACCAGGCTAGAAGCAAGACTGGTGATGTTGGGGATAAGGGGGGGCGGGGTACAGTAATCTACTCCCAGTGCTCCTGCACTTATCTGCCTGTTGGTAGCAATTGGTCAGCAGTTGATGCTGGTGGTGAAGAGAAAGACAGACTCCCTTTCCACAATGATTTCTCCCCCATAATAACAGCCATTTGGACTGGGCAAGAAACTGGACTGGTGGCCTAAAGGGCACTGCTACTTCTAAGACTTCTGCTCTCAGAATCCTGGGCTATCCCCATCAAGATCTGATGGAAAATGGTGGTCAAGGTGGTGGTGTTGGTTTGACTTTCTGCACGTTGCCTCCTCTCTCTCCCTCAGGGTGCCCCACTACCTCAGCTAGGCTTGCCTGCTTGTATGTGGCAGTTGGTTTGCAGTTGGTAGCAATGGCTGGCCCTTACCTAAGAAGTCATCTACCCATATGATGATTTCAAGGACTTGGCTGAAATCAAGAATGGTAGTCGAGGTGAGAATTGCTACTCCCAGGGCTCCTATACCAGTCTATTAGTGTCAGTTAATCAGAAGTTGGTGTTGATGAGGAAGGTAGTCCCTCTCTCTATCTCTGTGAGGTAGGTCTTCAATTTACAGATGAGGAAACTGAGGCTGAGAAGGATGTTAAGTGATTTGCCAAGAGTCATATTACTTGTAAGTGTTTACTGCGGGATTCAAATTCAGATTTTCCTGACTCCAACTCTAACACTCTGTTTACTCTATCACTCAGGAAGCAATGAAGGAAGTCCTCCTAATTTCAAACTTAGAGATTTTCTAATAGATGGACAAAGAGTCTATGGTAAAGATGTTAAAGGGAATCATGAAACAAAAGTTGATACAGAAACATGCAAAAACATATATATATACATATATATACACACATATGTGTGTATTATACATGTGTGTATAGGTTTAAAAAGTACTGCTGCAGTTATTACCAAGAGCTAATGCTGTCCTATTCCCATGTGCTAACTGTCCTGCCTCCTGTGGTATCAACCATAAAATAAAAATAGATGAACTGTGAATCACTCCCATCACCCATCATGTTGAACCATGTAAACTTTCATCTAGAGTAAGGATAATTATTTCACTATTAGATATATTAAGGGATCAAATTTTTGATTATCCATGCAATAGCATAATATAAAATGTGTGTATATGTATATATGTATGTGTGTATAAAGAATTACGACAGTCCAGTTCTCTCAAAGAGTTCACAGTTTATTGGGAGAGACAACACACACATAGGGTATCTATAGCTATATGAAAATCCTGAAAATGGAGAGTCATTTTAGCCCAAAATTGGAGGAAGAGAGCAGGCTGGATTATCTTTGGAAAATTTCAAATTCACCTAACCTCTGTGTTCTTCAGTTTTCTCATCTTTAAAACAGGAAGGTTAGACTAGGACCCTTCCAGTTCTAATATGCCTAAGACAAATCCTAAAGATGCTTTTGTGTCTCAGGGAACTATCTAAATTTTTTAACTGGTGTTTTTGGTTAGGATCTGTGATTTCGCTGGTGTAGGGTACTTTGAATAAGGACACTCCCTCTCTCTACCTGTGCAGATCAGTAACTCATTTATAAGTCTTAGAGAGTTTCCAAAGAGCATTGAGACATTAAGTGACTTCTCCAGGGTCACACAACATTTTTGTATCAGAAGAAGGACTTGTACCCAAATCATTCTAACTCTAAAACCTGCCTTCTAATCACTATTCCATGCTTCTAGTACAAATAAATGAATTAAGTATTACCATAAATTGTTTGCATGTTATATTTATCCTAAGAGATTCTCATGCCTTACAATATTTTTAGTCTATTGTGAGAAGCACGTGGAGACCCTCAGACTACTTTGCACAACTAAAGAGTGCCTATTTGCTTAATTGCATTTCATAGTGTTCCATGCATAGCATAATTACATCACTTATATAACATAATATCACTTTTCTATTCTGACCATGCATTTTTAATATTAGTTAATTATAATAGCTAAGATAGGTGGACAATTCCTAGTTAGGTTCCCCCTTCCCATAAGGAATAAAGACATCTCTCAGCATGGTTTTCTTCCCTGTTAAACTGAAATATACATGAAATTATTTTTCTGATTTAAAATTATTCTGCATTTTTCACAGGCTACCTGGGATCTGTCTTTGAGCCTTACATATTGGTCACCCTTGTGGCTGAAAATTTGACAATATGTCATAAGAAGAAAAAAGATTTAAGATGACTTCATTTTTAGAATTACAGTTCGTGAGAGAGTTAGTTTACAGGGACTATCTTGAAGCTTCCCATAATTGGAGAATATTATAAGAAAATATAATACATTATAGAAATTATGGTATTCTATCCCCTTTCAATTAGGGTCACCCTTCTTGGGGAGAAAAGCATAGCCAATCTTATAAAAGCATACAGGACAAAAACAATGAAAATGCTTAGAGACATTTGGACATTTATGTGCATGAAAAGGTTTAAGAAAAGCTAGGGCTATCATCTGGCATAACGACTATCATTATGTGGATGTTCTTAAATCTCTTCACCTTTGACCTCTGTTTCTCTAGTTATCTCCAAGAAAACTTCACTCTCTCTCAGATTTCTTAATGCTAACTCAATTTAAGGAAAGTCTGTCCATCAACAATGTTTATTTATCCAAGCACATAGCTGTTTGAGCATTACACTAGGCACTATAGGGAGGGGAAAAAAGATGAAAGGAGCACTGTCCTGCCTTCAATGATCTGATAGTCTAATAGAATATACATAGCATATAGATTTTTTTAAAAAGCATCTTAATAGTACCTCCAAAGTGATATCTAAGTTATTCAATTTAATTAATCCAGTATCAATAGGATGACTGTGCTAAAGCTATGTAGAGTAAAGGATTTTTCCGAGTAAAGTGACATGTTTTAAAGGAATTAAAAACCACAGATTGATAGATAGAAGAAGGAAAGGCATTTCAGGTGGAAAATGATCCCCTGAGCAAAGGCACTATGGTACACGTAAGTCCTGTGGCAGAATAGCGAGGTAAGGTGTAGATAGTAAGTAAATTAAATTGGTAAGACTGTGAGCCTGGTTTAAAAGTGAGTGTTGGAGTCTTTAAGGCCAATCAAGGGATTACAAATCCAATGGAATAAAATTATGAATTTGGCAAAAGAAGTTCTTTAGAAACACAAAAATGTTGCTTCTGATACATATTAGCCATGTGACCACAGGCAAGTCACTTAACTGTTCCCAGAAAACTCTCCAAAAGTATAAATTACAGAACAATAAATAAATAAGCATTTATTAAGAATCTATTATGAGCCAGGCACTATGCTAAGCTCTAGAGATACAAAGACCAACGTTAAAAAGTCTCTGCCCTCAAGAATCTTACATTCTCTCAGTGATACCATGCCCACATTTAGTACATAGATAGTGATAGGGACTAGATTTTGTAAATTCTTTGGAATAGGGAAGTCCTGGCCTGTGAAACTGCTTTTACCAAAGCAGGCTGGCACTCTCTTTGCATTTTAGAATCTTAGAGAGTTGCTTAGAAAACTAAGACATTAGGGGACTTGTCCAGGGTCACACAGCCAGTAAGCTTCTGAGGCAACACTTAACCTAGCTCTTCTTGGCTCCAATGCTAGCTCTCTATCTACTTTGCCATGTTATTATACAAAAATGGATACAAAAATGGAGGCTGAGGGCACTAGTATCTTCGGGGATCAGAAAAGGCTTCATGTAGAAGATGCTACTTGAGCTGAGTCTTGAAGGAAAACAAGTATCGCAAGAGGTAGAGATAATAGAGGAGTACACTCTAAGCATTCAGCAAGTGAAAAGGCAAGGACATAACAGATGTAGCATTACGCATGTGTGCACGTGTGTTGGCCAACATGGCTGGATCACAGAATGCATGGAGGAGAATAATTCGCAAAAAATAAACCTGAAAAGGCAAGACAGGTTCAGACTGTGAAGGTATTTAAATGAACAGAAGTTTATATTTACAGGTAATAAAGGTCCCTGGAGTTGGGTTTTTGAGTGGAGGGGGAGAGGAAGTGATATGATCAGACCTACATTTTAGGGAAAGCTCTTTAGCAGCTGTGTAGAAGATTGATGACAATGGGGAGAGACTTGAGCCTGAGCAACAAAATAGGAGATCTTTAGGAATAGATCAGGTGATGAAGTGATGAGGGCTTGACTCGGGGTGGGAGGAGGGTGGCAGTGTGAGTGGAAAGGAGGGAACAGATTCTAGAAATGACAAAATTTGGAAATTGATTAAATAGATGGGGAGTGAGAGTGTGGAATTTAAGATGACATTGAGATTGCAAACCTGGGTGACTAGGAGGATGGTGGTACACTTTGTAGTAAGAGGGAAGTTCTGAAGAGGGGTGAGTTTTGGTGAAAAGATATTTGTTCTTGATGTGCTTCTTGAAATGTCCAAGAGACTGTTTCTGATGCAGGACTAGAGCTAAGGCAAGAGACTGGGCCTAGATACAGACATCTAGGAATCATCTACTTAGAGATGGCAACTGAACTCATGGAAGGTGATGTGAGAGTGAAGTATGAGAGTGAAGAAAAAGAAAAGAGGGTCCAAGACAGTGCTAAGGTATACTTGAGTAAGTTTATAGGCAGCAGAGAAGGCATCAGTAGTTAAGAAGAGACTGAAGATGGGGAAGGGTGTCAATGGAAGCAGCTGCTGGAGAGAGTGACCCATAGAGGGGCTGGTCTTTTTGAGAAGAAAGGTCACATTTTGATCAAAGACTGGAGAAGAGGTTGAAATGATGGAGGAAGGGTGAAAGAGAAACTCTTGACAAATAACCTTTATGTTGGTTTTTCCTAGTGTCATCCTCCCAGAAATTATTTTATCATAAATTTTGTGTAAACATGTACATATTGTTCTCTCCATACCAACCTAAGCTTCTTTAAGGCAGACTTTTGAATCCCTTGCACCTAACAGTCCCTAGCACATATATACATACATACACACATGCTTTATAAATACATATATACATACATGTCATAAGTATTTGTTAATTGCAAAATGAATGTTGGCAAAATGCTAACATGTGACTAATGCCCACTATTAGCATGAAAGATATGGATAGACATGGACAAAGATCCAGCAAAGGAAACAGAGAAGGGGTGGTCAGATAAGTAGAAGAACAAGGGAAGAAGTAGTATTTAAAAAAAACCTAGAGAGAAGAGAATATAGAAAAGAGGGGGGTCCATAGCACCAAAAACTATAGAGGTCTAGAAGGAAGAAAGTTGAGAAAAGACAACTAACACTTTTAACCTTAGTGACTTTGGAGAGAGAAGTTTTGGTTGAATGATGAGGTTGATGGGCAGCTGCAAAGAATAAGAAGAGAATGAGAGGAAAGGAAGTGGAGGCACTTATTGTGGACAACCTTCTCAAGGAATTAAGTGCAAAAGGAAGGAGAGACCTAGAATGTAGAGCTAGCAGGGATAGACAGATCAAAGGAGGGTTTTTTGAGGATGGGGGATACATGAGCATATTTGTAGGCTATTGGGAACAGCCAGTAGACAAGGAGAAATTGTGAGAGAGTAGGGATGCTAGAAGGAGCAATTTTATGGAGACTTCCAAATGGAATGGGTTTACTCATACACGAAGAGAGGTTTGCCATGACAGCAAGGGCCACCTTTTCATTTGAAACAGGCATTAAAGAGGAGACAGCGGCAGAAGGCATCTGAGTGATATGAGATGAGAAAGAGGAGAGAAAAGGGAGCTCTCTTGGAAGAGCCTCAATTTTTTTTTCAGTGAAATATAAGGTAAGATTCTCAGCTGAAAGATTGTTGGGGGGGGGGAGGCAAGAAAAGCTGCGGAATATTTAAGGTGGAGTTAAAAAGGTTTGGAAAAATGTTCTGTGGTGAGTGAAACAGTCAATTGATGCGGAAAGTATAAAAAAGATTATTTTGAAGGGTAGCTAGGTGGTACAGTGTATAGAGCACAGGATCTGGAGTCAGGAGGACCTGATTTCAAATTCAGTCTCAGACACTTAATAGTTTTATGACCCTGGGCAAGTCACAATCCTGACTGCCTCAAAAAAAAGGATTACTTTGCCATTATCTGAGGGCCCATTCCAGATTATGTAACATGAATTTGTAGTGGACTCAAGCACAGTTTTGTGGTTTTCCCCTTCTTTTTTTTTCTTTAGCATCACATAAGTAGGACATTTTTAATCAAATGTCAGAAGTTATTAATTTGTTCTGGAATTAAAAACACAAGCATTGTCACAGATTATAATAATAGCTAGCTCAGTTCCATTGTACTTTATGCATGCTATCCCCTCGGATCCTCACAACAAGTCTTTGGAATAGGTACTATTATTAGTTCCATTTTACAGATAAGGAAACTGAGTCAAACAGTAAGTACCTGAGGGTAGAATTTAAACTGAGGTCTTCCTGACTCCAGGTCCAATAGTCTCTCCAGACGCTGCCCCACTTGGCTGCCTGCAGAGACACAGAGGTCTGTGGCCTACCTGGAGGACTTTCACAAACTACCATAGCTCCCAGAAGATCTTATAGAGGACTGGAACACGGAAATAGAAGTCAGGAGGCATGATCCTCCTCCAGACCTATAACTACAAGCTTATATGAGAGTATACAAGTCCTATAACCTCTAGTTCTTCAATTTCTCCATTTTCAAACTGAGGATAATAATACCTAATCTCCTACCTACCTCTTAAAGCTATAATGAGAATTAATTGGATGTCTGCAAAGTGTTTTGACCTCCTCAGAAAGACACCCATGTGATTAAACTCCTTAATTTCTCTCTCTTCGTGCACCAGATCTTCAATTATGATACGCATAAGCTTGCCATTCTGGTTCCAATTGACTCCCTTCCCTCCCCTCCTCATGTGACATGCAAGTTGTAATCAGGTGCTATTCTGTCTTGGAAGCATCATCCCTAAAATTCACTTTCTCTGTTTCATAATTCCTGATGTTTAAACCATCATTAGTCTCAGTTATTGTAATCTCTTTAGAATACCGCCTTTTTTACCTCAAGAAGAAGAAAATTTAATGGAAAGCGAGCTCTAATACCCATCAGGGGAGAAAGTAAAATAAAAAATTGAATTAAATTAAAAGTTCACATTTTAATCAAGAAACAAATAACCTTCTTTAAACATGCACACGGTTAAGTCATTCTCAATTGTTCAAGCTGCTTGAAGTCTCTTTTCCTCTGGGAGAAATAAAGTGTATAAATATGAAGGAATGCAGGCCGATGGGAGAGGCTGGTAGCTATGATAACCTGGAAAGGGAAGAGGACCAAGAAGGAAGAGAGTAGCGGCAGCCAGGGGAAAGAAAGGAGATTTCAAAGGGTTTTGCCCTCATTTTGTACAGGAAGACAGGCAGTTGAGAAAAACGAAAGAGGACTTACAGATCGTTTCCCTAGGAAACTGGTGAACAGGGCAGATACTTCAGAGCCATGGGGAGGTGAAAAGAGAAGAGAGGAGAGAAAAGACAAGAGTGGACCGGGTAGGGAGGAGAGAGGAAGAAGCAGAGAATAGAGAGAGTCTCCATCTTCTTTGCTGCCACTACCATCCCCTTTCACCAGCAGATAGCAGGCTGCATGTAGCCATGAACCGAAACAGGATTGTATAGCTGGCTAATATATTCATATAGCGCTTGCTGGGGCTGGAGTCAGGAAGATCTAAGTTCAAATCCAACCTCAGATACTGACTCTGAGCAAGTCATTCAGCCCTGTTTGCCTCAGTTTTCTCATTTGTAAAAGGAGTGGGAGAAGGCAATGGCAAATCACGCCAGCATTTTTGTCAAGAAAACCTTAAATGGGATCACAGAGTCAGACAGGATTGAAACAAGGGAATGACAAATGTGCCAGGCACTGCATTTTATAAGGCACTTTATAATGGTTATATACAATGATTATATGTAAATATCATCAATATACTTTATATTGCTCCTTACAACAGCTTGGGAGGTAGATGCTATAATTATCCCCGTTTTACAGATGAGCAAATTGAGGCAGACAGAGGTTAAGTGACTTGCCCAGTCACACAACTAAAAAGTGTCTGGGTCTGGATTTGAACTCGGGCCTTCCTGACAAGTCCAGTGCTCTATTTCCTGTGCCACTTAGTTGTTAATAAATATTAATATAATAATAATAATAATAGCTAACATTCACATAGCACTCACACAATGTGCCAAACAACTTACAATTACTATCTCTTTTGGTCCTCATAATAACCCTGGGGGGGTGCTATTATTATCCTCATTTTACAGATGAGGAAACTGAGGTAAACAGAGGTTAAGTGGCTTGCCCAAGGTCACTCTAAGGCAAGATTTGAACTCAGGTCTTCCTGACTCCAATCCAGTGCTCTAGCCACTGAACCACCTAACTTCCTCTCTAAGACAGCAATTTCTAACCTAGCGATGAGCTCTTTGTGTGGTGTGTGTGTTTATAATCTTAACATTTTATGCAGCTACAAGTCATATTCTGAAAAGGGGTCAGTAAGCTTCACCAGACTGCCAAAGCAGTCCATTATATGGAAAATGTTACCCTTCTCTACTTAAAAAAGGAGTCCCTCTTCTAAGAGTTTACTTATTTCAAGACAAATGTTCAGGCATTTAAGAAGGAAGGTATTCCTTCCTTTCTTCCTTCCTTCCTTCCTTCCTTAAATGTTTTCTTTAATGTTGTGAATTGCATGCCTATAAGTAATGGTCTGGTCTCATTATGCTCTCAAACATGTTCCCACGTTTCCTAGGTGGGGGCTTATGAACCAAGAGAATGAGAAAAAGCCTGCAAATGAACCCAAGCTCTTTTCATGAGAGTGTCTAATTCAAGGGCTCACAAGGACTTGGTAAAGCAGCACGACCACCAGAGGAGCTATGATAATCCCAAAGTAAGCTGCTGTCTCTCTGATTCTGCGACATGCTGCTGCTGCTGCTGCTGCTGCCTCAACCCTCAATATGGCCCTGAAAACTATAGAAGCACTTGTAAACTTCTAGCAGCGGCTTCAAACCAAGGAAATATAAATACAAATATCAAGAGTTTAAAAATTTTGCAGCTGTGGCAAATAACACAAAGGTATTACGTGAGGCCTCTGGTATCCTTTCAAGTGCTGCCAAAGAGGCCACCGCTAGGTGAAAGGAAACTGAGGCATATCTGATACCTTCCTATTTTAACTTATTATTATTGCTAATCAGGCACTAAACTCCGTTGCTTCTGCACTGCTAAGGACTGCAAGTACTTTCAATTCCCTGTAAATTTTGGCATCCAGGGGCAAAGCACCTGTTCTCTTGCCCTTGTTGTATTGCCACATAAATCCAAAAGCTACCTTCAATTCAATCTAGCATTTGCGAGGTAACAAACAAAAAATAATCACAGCTAGCCTAGGGATCAGATTTTTAATGTTTAACATATATCCACTGACTTTACAGACAGTTTTTCCTAAATTAATGCTTTGCCTTTAAACTTCCTCTTACAGTCTAAGCCTTAGTTCAAAGGATGTGGTATTTTGGGTAAGGATGTGTTCTGCCACCCACCTCTCACTCTCAGTACAACTCTGTCCTACTACAATGTCTCCTCTTCTCCCTTCCTCCTTCCTTCCTTCTATTTATAGCCACCATATCATACCACTTAGGATGATAATATCCAGCCTCCTCAGGGGACCTGTTATCCCCAAATCCACATTTACCAAACCCTTAGCCCAGAACCTATCCAATGAAGGTAATAAGGTAATGAATTTGTGATTTTTTTTCCCTTTCAGAAGATCAGTAAAGCATTAGCATTAACATAAAATAGTTTTTAAGTGATTGTGTTAAACATAAGAATAAAGATAAAGTCTGGACCTGAAATTTCATTAATACAGAAAACTCTCAGGTAAGAGACTCTTGGGTCTCTGTCGATGTAGGTCAATGCCATCTCTGCAACTCATAGTCTTAGAGAGATGCTTAAAGCACTGAGAGGTTAAGTGGTTAAGAGCTTAAGATGATGTTATGGTTATTATAAGGCACTAAAACAGGAAGTTCATTCTTTCCATACGGTCTTAAAATATTTATCTAATTTTATGATGGGTAGGATCATATTTAGGATTGGAAGGACCTCAGTTCAATAAATCATTTTATAGATGACAAAATTGAAGCCCAAAGAGCTGAAATGGCTTGCCCAAGGCCACATAGCTAGTAAGTAACAGAGATAGAATTTGAACCCAAATTCCATGATTTCAAATCCAGCATTCTTTCCACTTTAGTTTGACCACCATAGTTTGACCATTTTTATACTTGGAATTTCATATGTTATTTGAGTTATTGAGATCAAAGAGCACATTTATGTCCCCAATTCAGACTGATTGAAGAAAACTTCTATTTCTAATATTATCAGGTTCTATTGATTCCTTGGTTACATAATCAAAATCACGCTATTAACCTTACAAAGAATTTATTATATTCACCTTGGTCAGCTTGCTTGAATTAGGGAAGCTTGCTACTGAGGCCAAGGTCAACCAATCAATTGATAAGAATTAAGTGCCACCTATTTGCCAGATATTGCGCTTTTAAGGGCAAAGATTTAATCCCCTCGTGGCTCACTTCCAGGCTTACATATGGCATCCTGAACCTTGGCTGGTACTCTTTTAAGAGAGAGCTAATTCTATAGGAGCAGACACCACTACTGGAAAACAACTCTGAGCTTATGCCTTATCTATGGTAGATGGGGGAAACATCCTCAAAGGCAAAGGGCAATGTTCATAACAATTATCTCTAAAGAAAATTACAGTAAAGGTACCAACCATAAAAGATGGGTAACAGTAGACTAGCCACTGTGCCAAATCTCTATGATCTCATGCAGAGTGCCTCTGATGGAATTCCCCATGTAGAAGAGGGTTGGTAGCCTGCTTTTATGGGAGGCTTTATTATTTGTATAATTCATAATTACACATTACAATGTGTAATAGTATCTTAGAGATATTTAGGGACATGTAGAGACATTCTGTAACTGGTCCCGGTCTTCAGATCATGCAGTGAGAGGCTTTTTGATTGGCTGCAGATACATTCAAAAAGCACTGGCTAAACCTCTCTCCCTTGGTTTGACCTCTTCTCTTTCTGTGACTTCTTCCTGTTTAACAGTGTCCAGTGAGAGACAATGTTCTAAATTCGTCCTCTTCCCCGACACCCACCAAGCAAACACAGAGGCAAAGAACCAAGGTCTATATTCATAGGGCCATTCAGAGGGAAGAGATAAATATGCCATTGTCTGTGTCTATTATTTTATTTTAGGTAAAAGAGATTCATCTGGAGGCTATGACTTTGTGAATTTTTAAAAGTTCAGGAGAGGATGCTACCCAAGATCTAAGAGCTCAGAAATTTAGTATTTAGGCCCTAAATTTAGAATTTAGGATCTGGCCCAGAATCAATGCCCCAAGAAGCAACCTTCCAGAGAGGGATTATCTAACAGTTCTTAGCACAATGTCTTTCACACAATAAGGTTTTAATAAATGCTAGTTGACTGATGGACACATCACGTTTGGACATGAACTTTATGGGACCGTTGCTTTGTATAAATTGCATTAAATCTGAGCCCACTCTCTCCAGGAACAAAGTAGTATGGGAAGAATGTGCCCCTAAATTGTTGGGATACATGTTCTTGCTCTATCTTCAGAATAGATGTCCCTTTGTAAAAGCTAATTGATATGGACTTGCTAAATGACACTGGGGTTCTCCCCACTAGAGGTTAATGAAGGTTCATGCTGATAGGAGTAGAAAAGAAACATCCTAACCCTTCAGTGATGCCACTAGAACCCTAAGGGGAAGATGTATGCAAGAGAGAAAGGCCAGGGACATGCTATAGAGACATGCCCTATTTTTTAAGAAAACAAATGTATCCAGCTAAGAATGTGGAGATCCAATAAGAACATGGCTTTCCCTTTCAGTTATTTTCTCCAGTTGCTTTAAAGTGAGGAATGTACATTTTTCCTTCTTCCCCCTTCATTTTCCTCCACTTCTCATTTATAAACTTTCTCTCCTATTCCTCACCTTTATTTTCCCTTCCTTTTCCAATCTCAAGAGGATAAAATAAGACATTACATATAAAAAAGCAAAATGAAAAAATAGAAAATCTAATATTGTTTGTTCCAAACATATTTTGCCACCAAATGAATGAAAAAAACTATTCCTACTATGTGCCAAGTGATGTCATTATATATATGTTATTACAAAGTATAATTTTAGTCTATCTTTGAAAGTGTTGCCTAGCATACTGTGAAGATTTATATAAATGTTAAGTAACAATAACCTGGAAAGGAGGGAGGAAATGCCTCTAAAATCTTCATCAGACTGAAAAGAATTAAAATGATTTTACAATCGCAGATTTCCTGTCATCTGTCTCAATGGCTATTCATAAACACATGCAATAAGCATCAAAGGAGTTATTCTAAATGATGAGAGTAATAAAACACTATTACATATTGCTGACATTTTACTCTTTATCTCCTGTACAGTTAGATAGAAGCATATTTGCTTGAGTTTGGGGAATAGCAAAGTAAGAAAAATGAGAATAGCTAACAATGGATGTAATAGTCTAACTGAGAATACAGAAGTTTCATAAAAGATTGAGAATGAGTTCAGGACCCAGAAACAAGCAAAACAGTGAAACAAAAGTGATTTCATTTCTATACAGAGATGGGTGAAAGAACGTGGTGCAGGGAAACAGTGTTGAATGTGGAGTTGAAGGACCAGGCTCAAACTTCAGCTCTGTCACTTTTACTCCCTGGGAACCTGAAAAAAGCACTTAAGCCCTCTGGGCCTTGGATTCCTCATTTGTAAAATGAGAGGGTCAGACCAGACCAGATGTCCTATAAGGTCCTTTTTAGCTCTAAAACTATGACCCTATGAAATAGCATTGCCTTCATATTGCAATATAAACTTGTAAAGATTATGATAGATGAGAAGTCTTAGTTATGATCACAGGATGATGTATTTACACATGGAAGAAACCTTAGAGGTCATCTAACTCAACATCTTTATTTTACAGATGAGAAAACAGGTCCAGAGAGGTTTAAAGTCATTCAAAACCTGCCCTCAACCTCCATTTCCACCCTTATTATACTCTGCTCCCCTTTATACACTCTAGGGTCCAATCAAACCAATCTTCTTGGTATTCACTCTACACATCACTCACTCTCTCTTCCACATCTATGTCATTGAGAAGGTTGTCCCCCATACCTGGAATGTTCCCTCACCTCTACCTCTAGAACCCCTAGTCTCCATCGGAGCTCAGGTCAAGTCCTACCTTCTATACCTGTAGCTATTTGTGCCTCCTCTCCTCTCCCAGAGGAGCTAGGTGACAGAGTAGATAGAGTGTCAGGCCTAGAGTGAGAAATAGTCAACTTCCTGAGTTATGTCATTCTTTATTTGCCTCAGTTTCCTCATCTATAAAAATGGGCTGGAGAAGAAAATGGCAAACCACTCCAGTATCTTTGCCAGGAAAACCCTGAATGGGGTCATGAAAAGAAGAGCACAACTTAAAGAGAACTCCTTCCCAATTATCTTGTTAACTTGTATATACTTTATATATGTAAAATTTGTCACACACAGTTGAATATAATCTCCTTGAGGTCAGGAACTGTTTATTTTTTGGTTTTGTATCCCTAGTGCTTAACACAGTGCCTGGCACATAATAGACACTTAACTAATGCTTGTTGACTGATTTATTGTCCAAGGTCATAGGTACAGAACTAAATTTCAAACCTAGGTCCACTGATTTCCAACCCACTAAATCACGCTTCCCATGACTGGTAAGTGAATGGATGGACCAATCAATTACTGATCTATTGAATACCTACTATGTTCTGTGCACTGTGGTGAGATCCATGAGAAATATAAAAGTAACATACAATATAGTTCAGAAAGTATTTTTATTCAACATTAGTGAGTTATCTGTTCCTGTAGCTTCAATAGGAGTAATTGGCCTGAAGTGTTATTGTACCCCAAGAATTTTACCTGTATAGTATAACCCCAATCTCACCATTTTCTTGGTGTTGCCATAGAAACTAGAGCGCAGAAGTAGCTATGACACCTGAGCAAACATATTTACCCAGAGTTCATAGGACCTGTGATATTACACATGGTGCTGGAAGAAAATGCCAAGAAAGGGATTAGAAGCTGGATTCCATCTTAATTAGCCATGTGGAGAAGCAGGGAGTTAAGTGTGCCCTTGCTGACCATGGTGAAGATCAGGATCTGGGGGACATAGCCAGAGATTTCTGGAAGCTCATGGGGCAAAGGCAGAAGGAGCGAGACTTGACTTCTGGAGTAGTGAGGATGCTCTGCTTCCCTCTGTACATTAAAAGCAGTTTAGCTCAAAGCCTCAAACTACAGTTTAATTATCGGATGATTACTTCCTGATTCACTTCTACCCATGACAGATAAGAAGAAAAAGATAGATTAGCAAGTTGAGATCTCAGTTTCCTGAAAAGTAACTAGTATCCATGCTTTTATTTCCTTAACCCTTAACCTTAAGGGTTAACCTTTCAATTCTTATGCTATTGTAATTTTTTACGTAAAAACCAGTGGCCATCAACTCAGAGCAATGTCTTATTTTCCACAAATGGCATAATAATAATTATAATAATAATAGCTAACGTTTCTATAGTGCTTACCATATGCCACTTAATAAAATATTTCCTCATTTTATCCTCAGAATAACTCTTTGAGGGAGGTGCTATTATTATCTCAATTTTCCAGATAAAGAAACTAAGGCAAACAGAGGGTGATTTGCCCAGCAGTCACACAGCTACTAAAGTGTCTGAAGCTGGATTTGAACTCAAGTCTTCCAGACTCCAAGCAGCACTCTTATCAGTTCTTGTCGACTAGCTGCCCAGGGAGAGGTTTTTCCTTTAAAGAGACAAGAAATTTTTCCCCCTTCATCAAAAGTGAGATGAAGGGGCAGGTCCCTGAAACCTGAGAGAAGGAGTAGATGAATCATAATTATCCCCTACACCCGAATAGAGAGACCCTTGAGAAAAAATGAACTGAGGAAGAAAAGCCCACAGAGGGTGAGGTGTGGGAAAGGGGTACTACAGCCCAGTAACTGCCAATAACTGCCAACAATTCAGTAGTCCTCCTAGCACCAAGCTACAACCTCTCAAGTGAGGCACTGTTATCACACCTGGGAGGTGGTAGTACCCATGAGCCCCATCGTAAGTTGGAGCTTCATACCCTAAGATCATAAGATTTAGGGTTGGACAGGACCTCAGAGATTTTTAGTAGTTTCAGTCACGTCTGACTCTTCGTGACTCTGTTTGGGGTTGTCCTAACAAAGATACTGGAATGGTTTACCGTTTCCTTCTCTAGCTCCTTTTATAGATGAGGAAACTGAGGCAAACAGAGTGAAGTGACTTGTCCAGGGCCATACAGCTAGCAAGAGTCTGAGGTCTGATTTGAGCTCAGGAAGATGAGTCTTCCTGACTCTGGTCCCAGTACTCTAACCACTGTACCACCCAGCTGCTTCCCTCTGAATCCTGCCAATTCATTATACAAATGAGGAAACTGAGGCTCAAGTTGTTGCAGTAACTTGCCAAAGATCACACAAGTGATAGGTTAAGAGAACAGGTTTAAACCCAGGTCTTCTAATTCTAAATCAAGTAGGTGGTGTAGTGGATGGAGAGGTAGGTCTTAAATCAGGAATTCAAACGTGACCTCAGACACTGTGTAGCTCTGGGCAAGTAATTTAGCCACTGTTTGCTTCAGCTTTGTCAAAAATTATAGCACTTACTTCGTAGAGTTGTTGTGAGGATTAAATGAGATAATACCATATTTCTCCATGTATAAGATGCACCTTAATTTTGAGGCCCAAAATTTGAAAAAAAATGTATTACATAAAGTTATTGAAAACTCAAGTTTTATTCATCTGCTCATAGCTTTCAGGCATCTTTTGGGCAAGTCTGGTGCATGTACTCATGCTTAGTCCATTCCATTTCATGAACCTGAAGCACCATTTGTGTCCTCCTTTGAAATCAGTAACTTCTTTTTCATCAGCAATTCTTCTTGCTTCATGCTGAACCATCTTTGTGGACACAGGAATTCCAATTGCCCTTTGCTCTTCAATCCACATCTTCAATTCCCTCTCTAAACCAGGCCATTTTGCTGAATTGCCTCTCATGGCCTTCTTCTGCCATGGTGTTTTCAGTAGGGTTTCTTCTTCCCGTAGCCAGTCTTGGATTGTTTTCTCAGTTGGAGGAGGACCAAACTTATGTTCAGCAGCACGATTTCCATTCACTTTTGCAAACTGGATTACTTTAACTTGAATTCAGCCCTGTACGAAAATCCTTTCTGAGCCATTTCTGGGCAGAATATGGCAAAACGTAACCTAATATACTGGTAACAAGTGCGAAACACTGAGTGCAAAGACAACAAGCATGAAAAAAGCGAGAAATGCAAGTAAAAAAATCTACAACCACTGTATAAGACTCACCTGGTTTTTAGACCCCAAATTTTTCAAAAAAGGGTGTGTCTTATACATGGGGAAATACGGTAGATTTTAAAGTACTTACTTAGCACAGTGTCTGGCTAGTAGGTGCTCAGAAAAGAGTATTTTCTTTCTGTTCTCCCTAGATGCTATTCTTTCTACTACCGGACAATTCTCTCAGTTACTATATCTACATTGCTTTGAGCTGATATTGTTGAAGACTTTTTTTAACTTCTAATTCAAACTTTTTCATAGAAAAGAGGTGAAATGCTATTCACAAAAAAAGCTGGACAAATAGAGGTGTGGATTTGAACTCAGGTCTTCCTGACTCCAGGCTCAGCACTCTTATCACTTCTTGTCAACTAGCTGCCCAGGGAGAGGTTTTTCCTTTAACTCTCAAACACTCCTACTTAAATAGTAGTTGGGTACTGTTTTGCCATGAAATCTTGAGCAGACCCAATGCTACCCAAGAAGCTACTTTGAGGGATATTGAAAAATTTCAGTCCCACCATCTATCACTCATATCTTTGGAGCTCCTCAATTGATCTTCCAATAACAACAAAAAAGAGAACTCTAAGCTGAGCACCCTGTTCTGAGTCCAAAGAATATGAATATTTGCTCTAATAAGATCTCTTGCTACTCTGCCAATATATCAGAAAAAGGCACTCAATGAACTAGTGTCAGTAGTGAAAGTGCACATCACCAGCACCTCCACCCACCATTTGGAGATTTAAATTTTCACACTCAGAATCGACAGCCCAGGGAGGACACTGTTATTTTGTGTAACTGTATGTGCTTCCTCAATTCTTCGATGTCAGGAATTTCTTAATTGATATCACAGGATTATTTTGTATGTGGAGTTTATGATGAAACCTCACAAAGGTGCCCTCCAGTGGTTTCTCCTTACTAAACCAAAATTAACATTCTTAATGGCTGAAGATAAGGCCCAAGGCAGTGAAAATGTATCACCACATGTCACAGAAATTAATGGGGCACTTTCTACTCTAATTGCTGTCCATAGCACACAAGTACAGTTCTTTTCAATGTGACTGGTAGGATGTAGGAAATACACAATTCTTGAATAAAAGAATGTTCAGAATCCAAAAATGCATATTTTTTGTTTGGTAATTTGTTGCACAACTCTGAGCACAATTTCCTCATCTATAAATTGAGAAGTTTAGTCTAGATCATCTCTACGGTCTTTTCCAGATCTTATGATCTTAAATTAGATAGTGTAAATAAAGAATATACTAACTGTGAAGGAGTATATGAACATATATATGACAGAAGAACTCTCATGAAGAGAGTAATTTTGCATTAATTATAACTGGAACCCTAGAGCAAGCATGGCATAGCATATAAGAGAGCCAGTTTTGGTGTCAGGAAGACCTATGTTCCATCTCAGTCTTATTCCATCCTCCACTCAGGTATCAAAGTGATCTTCCTAAAGCACAGTTCTGACCATTTCAATTCCACCCTCCCCCCCATTCAATAAACTCCAGTGGTTCCTTATTTCTAACAGGATAAAATATAAAATCTCCTGATTGGCTTTTAAAGCCCTTCATAACCTGGCTCCTCCCTATCTTTCCACCCTTCTTAAAATTTACTCCCACCACATACTCTACAATCTAGCTGGCTTCTTTACCATTCTTCTCATAAGCCACTCCATCCCCAGTCTCTGCATTTTCACTGGCTATCACCCATGCCTGGAACGCTCTCCTGGCTCATTTGTGCCACCCCACTTCTATGGTTTCTTACAAGTCTTAATTAAAATCTTCTATAGGAGTCCTTTTCTGGTTCCCCTTAATTCAATGCCTTTCCTTTAAGATTACCTCGAAATATGCATATATTCATACATGCACGCATACATACACATATATACGTATAGATATAGATATATATACAATACACATATATGCACACACGCACATGGGTTATAAATAGGCATTTGTATGTTGTCTTGAGGGCATGAACTGTTTTTGCCTTTCTTTGCATCATCAGGGCTTAACACAGTACCTGGCACATAAATACTTATTGACACATGCTGTCTGTATGATCCTGGTAAAGTCACTTAACTTCAACGACCCACCTCCACTCCTCCAAACAATTTTCTCAGCCTCTATGTTGAAGGCAGTTGCTGATCTGCTTTGGTAGGGGTATGTCTTCCAGGTTGTCCTTAAATTAATGAAATCATAGGTCTGGAGACAGATGTGTAGGTGTATATATAGAAAACTGTGTGTATTGTAGAATCTAGAGCACCAGACCTAGAGTCAGGAATACCTGGTTCTCAAGCCCATCTCAGACTTTTACTAGTTGTGTCCCTAGGCAAATCACTTAACCTCTCAGCCTCAATATTCTTACTTGTAAAATAGGGATAATAATAGAACCTACTTCACTGGGTTATTATAAGATTCAAATAAGATAATATATGTAAAACACTTTGCAAACTTTAAAGAGCTACATAAATGTTAATTATTAAATATGGATTATCTAAGTATGTCTGTGTATATATAAAATTTATGTATATAGACACATATAGATATATATATGTAAATATATCCTCACATTTGGTATGTATAACAAATCTCCACCAAATTACAAAAGAGTCACTTCCAAAAGAGAGACTACTTTGAAGATATATATTCAAAATCTATCAGAATGAAGCTTACAAACTATTGTAGTTCAGGTGCCTCAGGTAGTATTGGTTATTTACATGACAGCGAAGATAAGATGTCTTGGGATACTTCATGTTGCATTTGCAATAATACCTGCATTAGTGAAGGATAGAATCAACTCCAGTGGAAATATGTCACTAACCAATTAAGATTCTGCTGCAATATTTTACCAATGGGTCCTTTGCCAAAATTATCTTACCAGGCATTCCAATCAGTTCGGATGCAGTAGAATCAAAACAGTTAGTTTGCACAACACGTACGAAGCCAGATTTGGAGTCAGGAAGACAAGATCTAAATACAAATCCTGATTCAGACACTCCTGGCAGTGTGACTATGGTCACCTAACCTCTTTCGCTTCCAGTTTCCTCATTTATAAAATGAAGATAATAACAGTACCTACCTCACAGGGTGGATATTAGGATCAAGTTAGATAGTAACCTTGAAGTACAATATACAGTCAATCCTCAACATTCTCCTGCTTCACTTTCTTGACTTCAAGCATTCACATGATTTTATTAGCAACCTCATTTTCACATTCACATTTGCAACTGTGCATTGAAGGTAGAGCAAAAGCATGAAATTAGACCTAATAATTGAAAAGCTTAAAAGGAGAATTTATGGCTTAGAAGAGAATCCCGAGAAAAGCAGTGGACACCTGAAAAAAAATTAAAATCCAACTCGAGATTTAGTGACACAATAAGAACAATCAGAGCAAAGTTTTTAAAAATGGTAAAATTGAAATGACATAAATTTTCAAAATTAGATTAAATTTTTAAATTAAATTAAAATTTTAATTAGATTTTTTAAAAATTATCTGGAAGATGGGGTTGAAAAGATAATCTGAGAATCTCTGATCTGGTCTCTAAAAAAATGATGAAAAAAGGAGGAAGAAAGAGAATAAGAATTTCTATAGTTGCCTATTTTCTGCCAGGCGTTATGTTAAGTGCTTTTAACAAATGTTGTATCATTTGATCCTCACAATAGCCCTGTTATGCAGGTGCTATTACTGTCCCCAGTTTACAGACAAACAGATTAAGTGGCTTACCCAGAGTCACACTGCTACTAAGTATATGAGGCTAAATTGGAAGTCAGGTCTCCCTGATTCCAGCCTTGGTGCTCTATCCACTATGCCTCAGAAAACAACAATAATAAGGACAAAAATTCAGAAACAGAAAGCCTAAATACCATATTTCAAGAAATCATAAAAGAAAATTGTAAGGGAATATAAGAATCAAAAGAACAGCTTGGTGGTGCCATGCATAGAGCTCTGGACCTGAAGTTAGGAAGACCTAAGTTCAAAGCTGGCTTCAGACACTTAACTAGCTGTGTGACCCTGGGCAAGTCACTTGATTCAAATAGAAATGGAAAAAAATCCACTGGTCACCTCCTGAAAGAAACTGCAAAAGGAAAACTACCAGGAACATCATAACCAAAACCCAGAATTTCCATTTCAAAGAAATAATATTTCAAATAGCCAGAAAGAAAGCATTCAAATAGTCAGGAGCCACAGTTAGGATCACATATGATTTAACTGCTAGACTCAAAGGAGAGGAGAACTTGGAATGTTATATTCTTGAAGCCAAAGGATATGGGTTTAGAGACAAAAATGATTTATCCAGCAAAATTCAGTATAATGCCAGAGGGGGATAATGAACCTTTAATGAAATAGAAGACTTCTAAGCATTCATGATGATGAAACTGGACCTGAAGAGAAACTTTGAAATTTAAACACAGGAGTGAAGAGAAACACAAAAAGGGCAAACACAAATGAACCATGATAATAGACTAAGCAAGGATAAATTGCTTATGTTCAAATATGGAGAGATGACGTGTCTCCCCCGAGCCCTATCATCACCAGGGGTCACAGAGGGTAACCAATTAGACAAGGCCACAGAGTGGGTCTGTTATATCTTGATAGTCTTTAAAAAAGAATGAAAAGAAAGGAAAGGAGAAATATACTAAGGGAAATTATCTCATATAATCAGAGTGCACAAGTAGACATCTATACAAAGGAGAAGGAGAGAAGGTAGTACTTGAACTTCACTCTTAATCTGACTGGTCAAAAGAAGGAAGAATTCACACACACACACACACACACACACACACACACGCACGCACGCACGCACACAAAGAGTTGGGTACAAAAGTGCATTTCACCCAACAGGGAATAGGAGGGAAAAGGGAGAAGATCAAGGGAGGGATTAGTCATAAGCAAAACAAACTCTAAAGATGTACAAAAATATTGATCATTCATTTTGAGGGGACAAAGAATGGGAATCTGAGGGAGTGCGCATATGAACAATTTATGGTATACAAATATGGTGAAACACTATTGTGCTAAAATCTTATTGGCATAATGAACAACTATGATTACAGAGAACTAATGATGAAACATATTCCCTACTTTCTGATAGAGAGACATAGGATTCAAAATGTAGAATGAGACAGAATTTTTTTTTTGGACATGGCCAATGTGAAAATTTGTTTTGATTTGACTATACATGCTCATAATGGAGTTTGTTTTTCTTGTGTCCTTAAGGGAAGAGAGGAATTGAGGAGAATGGTGAAAAAGTAGATCTTGACTGATTAAAACAAATTTTAAAAAAAGGACAGCTCAAATCCCACCTTCTTCCTTTGCCACACTTCTCCCTGCCCTACTCCCACACCTGCAGTTCCTTTGGAACCTTCCATCTACTCTATGTATTTTGTGTTAGTAACAGATCTGCTACCTGTTAATTCAGGTGCCATGTTGGGATGAAATGAGGCACTCATAGGTCAATTCTTAACAAAAGGGGTTTACTAAGCCATAGCATTGAAAGTATTTCAGCAAAGACACAGTAGCATCTAGCTTCAATTATAATAGACATGGCCTCCCTCACCTCCTTCTGGAAACTCATCTAGTCAAAAGGGCAGATTATAGTGAGTCATTTGGAATAAGTCTGAAAGGCCCACACTCTCTGTGGGTGGGAATTTTTATGCCCTTTGGCAAGTGGGAAACCACATCAATATAGCCAGAGGTTACACCTTAGTACACCAAGGAGCCAGTCAAGCCAGAAATGTAGATTTGTCATCTTTTAGGGAAAGTGGGATATGGGAGAGAAAAGCCCTGAGGAAAACCTGAAAGATATTATTCCTAACACATCTTGTATTATATAATGTTTGCATGTTGTTTCCTCTATTAGAATGAGCTCCTTCAGGGCAAGGCCATGAGTTTGTCTTTCTTTGTATCTCCAGAGTTTAACATGGTGCCTAGCACTTAGTAAGTGCTCAATAAATAATTGTTGACTTATTAACACCTCTCCCACCTAATTTTTACTGTCACCACCCTAATTCAGACTTTCATCACCTATTTATTTATTTATTTTTAGTTTTTAACATTCACTGTTATAAGATTTTGAGTTCTAAAATTTCCCCCCTCAATACACTCCGCCCTCCCCAAGATGGTATGCAGTCTGATATAGGCTATACACGTATGATCATGTAAAACATATTTCCACACTAGTCATGTTGTGAAAGAAGAATCAGAACAAAAGGGAAAACCCACGAGAAAGAAAAAACAGAAAACAACAAAAGAAAGAGAAAATAGTATGCTTTGATCTGCATTCAGACTTCAAAGTTCTTCCTCTGGCTGTGGATAGTGCTTTTCCATCATGAGTCTTTTGGAATTGCCTTAGATCATTGCAGTACTCAGAAGAGCTAAGTTTAATAAAGTTGGTCATCACACAGTGTTGCCATTGCTGAGTACAGTGTGTTCCGCTAGTTCTGCTCACTTCACTCAGCATCGGTTCATATAAGTCTTTACAGGTTTTTCCGAAGTCCACCTGCTCACCATTTCTTACTGGAATGATAATATTCCATTATTTTCATACACCACAACTTCTTCAGCCATTCCCCAATGGATAGGCATCCCCTCAATTTCCAATTCTTGCCCACCACAAAAAGATCTGCTATAAATATTTTTGTACATATGGGTCCTTTTCTGTTTTTTATGATCTCTTTGGAATACAGACCTAGTAGTGGTATTGCTGGACCAAAGGGTATGCAGAGTTTTATAGCCCTTTGGGCATAGTTCCAAATTATTCTCCAGAATGGTTAGAACAGTTCACAACTCCACTAACAATGTATTAGTAGCCTAATTTTCCCACATCTTCTCAAACATTTAGCATTTTCCTACTTTGTCATGTTAACCAATCTGATAGGTATGATGTGGTACCTCAGAGTTGTTTTAATTTGTATTTCTCTGATCCATAGTGATTTAGAGCATTTTTTCATATGACTATAGATAGCTTTAATTTCTTCATCTGAAAACTTCCTGTTCATATCCTTTAACCATTTATCAACTGGGGAATGACTTGTATTCTTATAGATTTGACTCAGTTCTCTATGTATTTTAGAAATGAGGCCTTTATCAGAGACACTGGCTGTAACTCTTCAACACCTCTTACCTGGCTTCCCTCAAAGCAAAGCTCAAGGCCATATCCTACTGGAGGTTTCCCTTTATCCACCCAGTTGTTATTGCATCTTCCCTGTCACCTCCTACCCCTTTCATCCCCCAAAAAAGTTACTTTGCACAGACTTTTTTGTTGTTTGCTTAACTGTGTGTTCTTCCTCCAGTGGACTCTAAGTACCCTGAGGGCCTGAACTTATCTCTGCATCCTTCACACCTCAACCAGTGCCTGATACTTAATAAATGTTTGTTGAATTGAATATAGATGATCTATTATTTCCCCTTCTAAAATCTCACATACTAGAATCTCTCTTTGGACTTCTTTGATGCACTTTACTATGACTTTTGTAATTTATGTTTTTATATTATTCCCTGATTAGATCATAAGCTTTTTCAGAGAATGGCCCAAATCTTGTTTCATCTTTCATCCATCCCCAAAGTGTATTGCACATTGTCAGTACTTCTAAAAAAAATATTTGTTGAATTGAAATCAAGTAAAGATGGGAATTAGAGGTATTTCTGGGTCTGGTGTAAGTTAATTCCTCTAGACTCCCTTTACTATTCATGATCATTCAGCAAAAAGTAAACAGAGATGGGCAGGCATACTTATAAAGCAAATACAGCATCAGGGCTGCTATGGTATCAGGCACAGATGAATCCATATAATTATTATCTAGATTAAATCTCACACACAAAGTATTATACTATACATTTTTGGAGAATGTGCTTTGGAAGTTTGGGAATAATCTACATTATAATTTTCCTCTTATTCTCTTTTTCTCGTTATCTAATGGATGTGTAGTGATGAAGTCATAAGAACCATATCAAAGGATATTACATTTATTCTCACTAGATATTTTATTATCCTTCAAACAACTGGATAACAATACCTTATACTCATTGTTTTCTAGGCTTACAAATCAGGAGCTTTATAAATATTCATAAAAGCAGACTATTCCCTACAGAATTATCTCCAAAACAATAATTATGCAAATTACTGATTGTCCAAAGCACTTAATTTCTTAGCAATATGCAATCTGAGCTAGCCTAAAGACAAGTTAATAAACAGTCTTAAAATTAAATGATAGAAGTGCCTCAGCTCTATAATCAGTGATAAAGTTTGGAAAACAGAATGAGCAATCTCTGAGGCAATTTTTAGTTTGATAAACACTTACCTAAAATACTTTTCTTCCATGACTATCAAAGAAGATAGAATCTCTAAGAGATCTTATAAACACTGCAAGTAAATCTGACAAATTACTGTGTCTATGGTGTCTGATATGGTGAGTAATTTTGTAGTCAGTCCTTCCTGAAGTGGAGTCATTTGCTTACTCATATACTTAATGCCACTTAATTTTTAACTTTTACTTAGGTTAACCAGGGTTAATAGAATAATTTTCATTCCTTTTCATCTTAAAAAAAGACACCTATAACCTCTGGCCTCTTTCTAGGTTAAATCTCTCCGTTTCTAACGAACCTAGGTCATACAGTTCAAAATAACTTTAGAATGTCTATTGTGATTGGAGACCAAAAGGGCAATATAGCTAAAGAAGTGTTTTTTTCAATATTTCCAGGATCCAGTATTTCATGATCATGGATATTCTCCTATTCCACCTGAGTTGTTTTACCTAAGAGAATCTATCAGCTGGTGGGCAAGGTGATGAGCCTCTCCTGGTCCTTTCAGGAAAACCAAAGTATCCATTACCATACTCGTAGCTAAAGCCTTCACAGATTTCTAGGACTTATATTCTGCTGAAAGGGCCCTTGAAAATTGATTATCACATCTTACAGTACAACAAGACTTTGGAACAGACCTCTAGTGGAGAAATTAAATAAATGAGCTTTTTGGTTTAGCCATCCTCAGCCCATTTCAGCCTCGGCCTTTCCCCAAACCTTTTCCTGAGCTTACATAATCAAATGGATCTATGACTTCATCAATGTAGATATTCTTGCCAAGGATACAGTTTGCAAACCATCTATCCCTATACCTTCTATGAGACTTTTGTCTATGTCTTCCCACAAGGTCATTACAGAGGTTCTAGCTAACGTACTGATGGGTTTCAGAATAAGGTCACCGACCATTTTATTTGAAAGCATGAAAACAGTGATGGAGCGTACACCAATTAGCTTTCATTTTCCCAATGCGACCATCCCATCATTTTTTTGCCCAAACATTTCCTTGCAAAAATCTTTTATAAAACTTATCCTTTTTAATGCACTGTTTATAATGTATTTTAGACTATATACAGCAGCTAGCTGGCACAATGGATAAGGCACTGGTCTTAGAAACAGTAAGACTCATCTTTACGAGTCCAAATCTGGCCTCAGACACTAGCTGTGTGACCCTGGGGAAGTCCTGTTTGCCTCAGTTTTCTCATCTGTAAAATGAGCTGGAGAAGAAATGACAAACTAATCCAACATCTTCACCAAAAAAAAAAAAAACCCAAATGGGATCACAAAAAATGGACCCAACTGAAACAACTGAACAAGAAGACTACCTATACCCATCATATGCCTTTCTAGTCATTTTCAGTTTTTCAAAGGTTCTAGCATTCAATGTCTCTTTGTTTAAAGGAGAAGTTCAATGTCATTAAATAACAGTAATGTCCAAAAGGCAGTTCAGTGTGCTCACCTATTTAATTATGGGCCCAACTCATTTAAATGTGTTTTTTTTAATTTGCTCTTTTTTGCATTGAATCTGGTACAACCGAAAATAAAGAGTGTGGATAATTCATAAATGTCAGAATTTATTGATTATCTATTATTTGCAAAGTATTGCGGAGGATAAAAAGTTTAAGAAACAAAGGAGCAAATAAGAAATTACTTTTTCAGATCAATAGAGAAGGCAAGAATTTATGCCCAAATAAGGGTAGGAGAGAATCATAGCTAATAAAATGAATAATTATGATTACATAAAATTGAAAAAAAAATTATTTATACAAAACTAATCTAGCTAATATTAAAAGAAAAACAATTCACTGAAGAGAATATATTTGCGACAGCTTTTTCAGAAACATATCTTATTTCAAAGATATGTAAGGAACTGATTTAAATTTTAAAATAATAAGAACTATTCTTCAATTAATAAACGGTCAAAGAATGTAAACACACAGTTTTCAAAGGAAGAAATCCAAGCTGTCAATAACCCTATGAAAAAATGTTCCAAATCACTAATAATTAGAGAAATGTAAATTAAAGCAATCCTGAGGTTCTACCTCATATTCATTTGTCAAAGTTGACAAAAAATGAACAATGACAAATGTTGGAGGACTGTGGGCAAACATGTACTGTTGGTGGAGCTGTGAACTGGCATAACCATTCCAGAAAGCAATTTGCAATTATGCCTCCAAAGTTACTATAAACTATGTGTACTACTTGACCCAGCAATACCACTACTAGGACTATACTGTAAAGGAATGGAAGAAAGAGAGAGAGTGAAAGAGAAAGAAAGGGAAAGAGAAGGGAAGGAAAGAAGGAAGGAAGGAAGGAAGGAAGGAAGGAAGGAAGGAAGGAAGGAAGGAAGGAAGGAAGGAAAGAGGGAAGGAAGGAAGGAAGGAAGGAAGGAAGGAAAGAAGGAAGGAAGGAAGGAAGGAAGGAGGGAAGGAAGGAAGGAGGGAAGGAAAGATACCCTGGAAGCTAAATAGGTGACCATCAATTGAGGAATGGTTGAACAAACTATGATCTATGAGATATTGTGTTGTAAGAAATGATAAAAGGAATCATTTTAGAGTAACCTGGGAAGACATGTATGAATCATAAAGAGTAAAGTGAGAAGATCAAAGAGAAAAAATTACACAGTAACATCAGAAAGACAATTTTGCATTGGCCTGAGTCTTTAAGTCATTCAAAGACCTCCTACTATTTCAGAGGACCTATGATAAAGAATGATACCCATTTTGACAGAGAAGTGATGGGCTGAAGTTGCAGAATGCATATACATTTTTGGAAATGGCCAATGTAGGAATTTGCGAGTGAAGTGGGAAGTTTAAAAATTAATGATTTTTAATTGAGAAAAAAATTTGAAATGAAGAAGTATAAGACATGACCCCCTGCAATCAAGAAACTTATAGTCTAGTTGGGGACATAGGACAAATATTTGAAGAGTGAAACAAAATATCAAAAGATTTATAGCTCAAATGAACAAAAGCCATACACACTTGTCAAATTATTTTAATAAAGTTTAATTGTTTCAAAGCACAGAGAACCTCTAAAGACTTAAAAATTAGTTGTAACCCTTTCTGTAGTTGTGCCAGATGTAATGAAGATACAAGCATCTCAAAGATGGGCAATTAAATGTGGTAACCACAAATAAAATATATTGTGATAAAATTCAACAATGTTAATATTTATCTAAAATGAGTCACATTCATAAACGCTTAGAGGCAGGTAAAGTAATCAGACCCCAAAATGAATTAAATGAAAATAGAATCTCCGTTGGCAGGAGTAGTCAGAGAAGAGCCTAACAAAAGCTCAGGCCCACAGGCAACACTGAGGTTTTTCAAGAGAGCAAACAGTGTGGTAAAATTACCTGACTCATACTGGTAACTTTGCTTGTTGAATCTGATAAACCAAGACTGATGTGTACACATCAAGATACATATTCTGCTTTGGCTTATGACTAAAAATGATTCTGAATCCCATTGCTACCTTCATCCCTTATTAAAAAGTCAATCATTCAGCTAAATACAGGGATGAAACAAATTCTCCTATTCTTCTGAAAGCACATCAGTTCATGTGTATTGAAAGTTGTCAAATGAGAATATAGGGATGATTCATTATTTTTATCTAAACAATTCCAGAAAGCCAGGTCTACCCAAATCCAATTCCATTCAACAGTCATGTATTAAGCAGCTCCTATGTGAAATATTCTGCTAGGTCTTGAGTAATGGGAAGGGAAGAAATCAGAGATTAATTCCTATATAATCTCTGTCCTTAAGATACATCAGATCTTCTCTTCCCTCTCCACAACTCCTCCTCCCCATCCTCTCTTGGCTGAGAATCCTACCTCTTTACTAAAAAAAAAAATGAGACTGAAGTGAGCACCCTCTTCTCCCATTCTCTTCTTCTCCTCAAAACAGATTGACATGATCTCCCCATTCTTGCCTCTTTTAACCCAGTCTCTAACAATAAAGCAAGGAAAACCAAATAACATCTCTATATGTATGCATGATTCCATCAAAGATACGGTAATAGGAGATGAAATGTTATATATAAGGAACAGCAAGGACTATAGTCTGAATGAGCCTTGCATAAATTAAGTGAGTGCTAAGCCTGGAAAGACAGGTTAGAGATAGGTTGTAAAGGCCTTTAAATGAAGAGGAGGAATAAGATGTGAGAGCTAACATGGAGATAGGACAATGAGGAAGAGAGGAGTTAAAGATGACTCCAAGTTACAGGAGACTTGAGTATTTTAAGAGCTTAAGTGTACTTGTCCTGTGAGACATGGTTCTAAAATTAATCCAAAATAATACAGTCTTTGCCCACTAGCAATTTACAAAATAATGAGACAATAGGAAAATCAATTAGAAACATAAAGGAGAGCATTTTATGCAAATATATGGGGAAAGGAATAGCATTTTTAGGTTAAATTACGGCTCATTTTACTTTTATCTAAAATCCCTTTTAATAAAGGCATTAAATTATTGAGGGGTAGGAAGATAGATAGATAGATGAAAGTGTTGCAAAGAGAAAGAGAGAGACAGAGGGACAGAGAGAGAGACAGAGAGACAGAGACAGAGAGAGAGATTAGATTTCTGACCACACCAGTGTTGCAGCCACAGAAATGAGCAGATTTTTTTTTTCAGAATTTCAGAGTCAGAAGGTACCTTGGAGATGATTTAGTGCAAACTATACCCAAAAGAGAGTATACTGTATTTGGAGTCTGACAACAAAATCTTGTCTTTGTCACTTACCACCTTGTATGACCTTGAGTAGGATGCTTAACCTCTCTGGGCCTCCATTTCCTGATCTTTAAAATGGAGGCTGTACTAATTAACTTCTAAGCTCCCTTCTCTCTTTAAATCATGATCCTATAATCACTCTAACATAACTGATAAGTGGTCATACAGGCTCTGCATGAATACATCTAATGAAGTTCCTAAGGCAACTAATTCTGATTTTAGAATTATAATAGTTCCTATTATTAGTTTAATAGTTCCTATTATTAGAAGATTTTCCTGATACCAATTGCATTTACTAAGCACCTACTACATGCCAGGCATCTTCTATCTTACATTCTATCAAGGGAGACAATATATACACATATATAAGTGCATACAGGGTATACCCGAAATTAATTCAAGACAAGACTAATTTTAGCTCTTTTGTAACTCTGCCCTTGAGGGCCAGATGAAGTAAATTGAATCTCTCTTCCATGTGATAGCCCTCCAAATAATTAAACACAACTATCCTGTCCTCCCTCAAGTCTGTTCTTCAACTAAAACATCCTCCATTCCTTCTCGTGTGGACGCTACTAGTTAAGGGATCCAGTTTATACTTACATCTTCCAGAGACTAATTTCTTTGAGTACAAACCTGTTCACAGGTCTATCCCAATCCCTTTTAAAGGACTTTCTCTATGCTCTTCTCTTCTCGTCCAATTAATTGCCATCAGTATCTGATGTGTATGCCCAAAGTTGGTACTCTATATTCTAAGGCTACTTCAACTGTATAATACCTGGGAGTTGGCAATCCCTAAATCTGTAATATCTGCCATGGTGGTAAGATGTGGTATAGTACAATGTCAGTTGCTAAAAGATAGGAAGGATGGAACTTCATATCCTTAAGCACGTGGGGAAATTTCTATGGCACCAAAACATCAGGCAGACTTTTCAGGAATGGCAGGATGATCAGAGATATTATCATCATCATCATCATCATCATCATCGTCATCCCTCTTCCCAGAAAAAGTACAAGTGTTTATATTCTGTTCCACTGAGCAAATGCTGGCTTGCCTGAGAGTAGTTTCAACCCTGGAGAGGAGTGATGGATATAAAACAAGCAATAAATTATGATAAGAGTTTGAAATGAAATCATCTCGAATTATATAATTTTTTAAAAGAAATCTGTCCATCATATTTATTAAGTTCTATTCTGATGATTCCTTATGACATGAAGTGAAATAAAGGGAATGGCAAAAATCTTAATCTGAGTTGGAAAAAACTTTCTGAGTTCTTCAAAGAAGTTGGAAGATCTAGTCCAGGACTCCATAAAACCTGGGGTCCATGTACATTTAAAAAAAAAATTAAGTATTTCAATACAATTGGTTTGCTTTGTAGTTCTGTGTATTTTATTTTTATGCATTTATAGAAATACCTTAACATGGTAGCTACATCTCCTATGGAGGATTTATAGAAAGACATAAACCTAGAATCACAGAGGATAAGAAGCTACATACAGACCACAGAGATCAAAGAAGAGGTAAGAGATCTCCCATTCCAACTCTTTTGCAGAAGTCCATCAGTTTTGCACATTGTACATATTTTCACACTTTTTCGATGTATTGATCAGTTATGCTGTTTTTTTCTTCTTTTTGATCTTTAATAAATGCTATTTTTATGTGGGATAGCTCTTTGGAAGGGGAGGGGGAGGGATACTAAGAAAAACTATAGTGAGATAAAAAAAATCAATAAAAACTTATTTTTAAAAATAAGTATTATTAAATTAAACTGAAAAGAACTTTGTGAGAATTACAGAATTCTGCTGAAGAGAAAGCAATAAGGTTTGTTCTAGCTAAAACCATCAGGGAATATTTTGGAAGTGGTGAGTGGGAAGCCTCATTACTCTGCCACACAGCTTCTTTAGAGCTTTCAGGGGAGAAGCAGGTGGAAGGGGGTACACAAAAAATGGTTTGGGGTTTATAGACTATGATCAGAGATTCAGGAGGAATTGTTAAATAGCTGCCCCAAACTAAGAACCATTTGGTATACAGTCAGATGTTTGAAAGAATAGACTTATTTTTTGCCTGGGGCAGTCTGCTGGCTTTTGTTGGCTCCCTGCCAGAGGGAGGCTGTCTATCCACTGCATTTCAGTAAAGAGAAGTAATGAGCAACAGATGACCTTGAAGAGGCTGACTAGCTGCAGCCCAGAAGAAGCAGCAGAGGACAACTCAGACACCAGGAGATTAGAGGAGATGTCCTGAAGGCATGACTGCACCCAGATGAAAGCAAACACAAAGTACCCAACTGAGATCAACCCAAAGACTTCAGCACAAGACATCAGTGGCTTGGCTTTTTTGGAGATGTGATTTATCACAGCCACATGTGTCCTCATAGATGTGCCCTTGACACACGTATACTACTTGAATAACCTCTATGTATGATCACTAGTCAGACAAGTTCTCTGCATGCATGTCCTTCCCTATGAGTGTTATGATAACTTTTGGGCGAATGTATGCCACTTCTGCAAGGAGAGACCTTTTCTTGTTACTTTAGTTGCCACCATGCTTGAAATAACCTTTTCCTTTGAACTGGGTCCTCTGGTTGGCCAGGAAAAGCAAAGACATTCTTAAGGATTTTGTGTAGTGTTTTTAGTAGTTGCCAATGCAACTAACTAGATGGCTCAGTGGACTAGAGTGCTGGGCCTGGAATCAGGAACACCTGAGTTCAAAGCCAGCCTCAAACACTCACTAGCAGTGTGACCCTGGGCAAGTCACTTAACTTCTGTTTGCCTTAATCCACTGAAGAAGGAAATGGCCAAGCACTGCAGTATCTTTACCAAGAAAACACTACCTGGGGTTATGAAGAGTCACATACAACTGAACAGCAACAAATTCATAGAAGGTCTTAAAGACAATAATTTTATTGGGCATCCACGTGTGAGGCTAGTCTCAGGAAAGGTATGCTCTGGAGTTTTTTGGAGGAGAAAGCGGCAGCTATTTTTTAATTTATTTATTTAATATATTTAGTTTTCAGCATTGATTTTCATAAGAGTTTGAATTACAAATTTTCTCCCCATTTCTACCCTCCCCCCCACTCCAAGATGGCATATATTCTGGTTGCCTTTTTCCCCAGTCAGCCCTCCCTTCTGTCACCCCACTCTCCTCCCATCCCCTTTTCCCTTCCTTTCTTGTAGGGCAAGATAAATTTCTACGCCCCACTGCCTGTGTATCTTATTTTCTAGCTACATGCAAAAACTTTTTTTTTTTGTTTTTGAACATCTGTTTTTTAAAACTTTGAGTTCCAAATTCTCTCCCCTCTTCCCTTCCCACCCACCCTCCCTAAGAAGTCAAGCAATTCAACATAGGCCACATGTGTATCATTATGTATAACCCTTCCACAATACTTAAGTTGTGAAAGACTAGCTTATATTTTGTTCCTTCCCAACCCATCCCCCTTTATTGAATTTTCTCCCTTGACCCTGTCCCCTTTCAAAAGTGTTTGTCCTCCCCTCCATCATCCCCCCCTTTTTTTATCTTCTTGCCTCTTCTTTCCTGTGGGGTAAGATACCCAATTGAGTATGTATGGTATTCCCTCCTCAGGCCAAATCTGATGAGAGCAAGATTCACTCATTCCCCCCTCACCTGCCTTCTCCCCTCCTCCCACAAAACTGCTTCCTCTTGCAAGGAATCCACCCCATTCTATCTCTCCCTATCTCCCTCTCTCAATATATTCCTCTCTCATCCCTTAATTTCATTTTATTTCTTTTAGATATCTTCCCTTCATCTTCAACTCACCCTGTGTCCTCTCTCTCTCTCTCTCTCTCTCTCTCTATATATATATATATATATATATATATATATAGACATACATATATACATACATACACATTCACATATATATATATATATAAACATATAATATATGCATATTCCCTTCAGCTACCCTAATACTGAGGTCTCATGAATCATATACATCATCTTTCCATGTAGGAATGTAAACAAAACAGTTCAACTTTAGTGAGTCCCTTGCAATTTCTTTTCTTGTTCTTTTTCTTGATTACCTTTTCATGCTTCTCTTGATTCTTGTGTTTGAAAGTCAAATTTTCTATTCAGCTCTGGTCTTTTCACTGAGAAAGCTTGAAAGTCCTCTATTTTATTGAAAATCCATATTTTACCTTGGAGCATGATACTCAGTTTTGCTGGGTAGGTGATTCTCGGTTTGAATCCTAGCTCCATTGACCTCCAGAATATTGTATTCCAAGCCCTTTGATCTCTTAATGTAGAAGCTGACAGATCTTGGATTATTCTGATTGGGTTTCCACAATACTCAAATTGTTTCTTTCTGGCTGCTTGCAGTATTTTCTCCTTGATCTGGGAGCTCTGGAATTTGGCAACAATATTCCTAGGAGTTTTCTTTTTGGGATCTATTTGAGGAGGCGATCAATGGATTCTTTCAATTTCTATTTTGCTCTGTGGCTCTAGAATATCAGGGCAGTTCTCCTTGATAATTTCTTGAAAGATGATATCTAGGCTCTTTTTTTGATCATGGCTTTCAGGTAATCCAATAATTTTTAAATTATCTCTCCTGGATCTATTTTCTAGGTCAGTGGTTTTTCCAATGAGATATTTCACATTGTCTTCCATTTTTTCATTCCTTTGGTTCTGTTTTATAATATCTTGATTTCTCATAAAGTCACTAGCTTCCACTTGCTCCAATCTAATTTTTAAAGTAGTATTTTCTTCAGTGGTCGTTTGGACCTCCTTTTCCATTTGGCTAATTCTGCCTTTCAAGGCATTCTTCTCCTCATTGACTTTTTGGAGCTCTTTTACCATTTGAGTTAGTCTATTTTTTAAGGTGTTGTTTTCTTCAGTATATTTTTCAGTATTTTGGGGGGTCTCCTTTAGCAAGTCATTGACTTGTTTTTCATGGTTTTCTCGCATCCTTCTCATTTCTCTTACCAATTTTTCCTCTACTTCTCTAACTTGCTTTTCCAAATCCTTTTTGAGCTCTTCCATGGCCTGGGACCAGTTCATGTTTTTCTTGGAGGCTTTTGTTGTAGGCTCTTTGACTTTGTTGACTTCTTCTGGCTGTATGTTTTGGTCTTCTTTGTTACCAAAGAAAGAATCCAAAGTCTGAGACTGAATCTGGGTGTGTTTTTGCTGCCTGGCCATATTCTCAGCCAACTAACTTGACCCTTGAGTTTTTCAGTGGAGTATGACTGCTTGTGGAGTTAAGAGAACTATGTTCCACGCTTGGGGGATATGCCAGCTCTGCCACACCAGCACTCCTCCTTCCCCAAGAACCCCCAACCCAGACTGGACTTAGATCTTCAGCAGGCTCTTCACTCCTGCTCTGATCAGCCACTTAATTCCTCCCACCAGGTGGGCCTGAGGCTGTACTTCTATAGCTGCCCCACCTCTGCCGCCCCCGGGGCAGTAGCTGAACCAGGAACTCCTTCCACTCCCGCAGCTTTTCCCACTAACCTTCTCTGTTGCCTTTGGTGTTTGTGGGTTGAGAAGTCTGGTAACTGCCGCAGATCACTGATTCAGGGCACTGGGGCACACTCCGCCCGGCTTCTGGTCTGGTTGGTCCGCTGTCCACGCTGGGCTCTGCTCCGCTCCTCTCCCAGCTCTATTCGGGTTAGACCTCACCCAGAGACCATCCAGGCTGTCCTGGGCTGCAGCCCTACTTCCCTCTGCTGTTTTGTGGGTTCTGCAGTTCTAGAATTGGTTCAGAGCCATTTTTATAGGTTTTTGAAGGGGCTCAGCGGGGAGCTCATGCTAGTCCCTGCTTTCCAGCTGCCATCTTGGCTCCGCCCCAGTGGCAGCTATTTTTAGAACATATTTTAACATTCTCTTTCATGGAGCCAAAAGGATCACAATGACCCTTTCAGACTTAAGAAGGATCAGAAACTGCATGAAGCAAGCAGTGTTGTCGGTTTCATGAAACCACTCTTCAATATTAAACAAAGCAAAAGATGCAATGGCTTACAATGAGGAGTGTGCCAGAAAATGTTTCTCACGTGGCTCTCAAAACAATAATAACGACAAACATATTTATGTAGTGCTTACTATATGCCAGCTACTGTGCTAATCACTTAAAATTATTATCTCATCTAATCTTCACAACAACCCTCACAGGAAGTAGGTGCTATTATTATACCCATTTTATAGATAAAGAAATTAAGGCAAAAAGAGGTTTAGTGACTTGCCCAGGGTCACACAAAAAAGTATACGTAACAAACTTTTAAGCTTAATCTGCGTTATTAAATTTTCTATATCACCTTATTAAGTCTAGGTGATCAACAACAATAACACAAAATAAATGAAGTCCTGATTTACAGTGTTTGCCAATTTCCAAGGTGCAAATGTTCATACTAAAAATCTAAGATGGGGGCTCTCAAGAGTTGCTTAAAATTTAGGTGCCCACGAAGAATGATCAGGCAATTCACATAACTGTTACTGTGATTACTGAAATACAAGCCTCTGATAAGTTCATTTTCTTGCTTATTTTTAAAATTTGTTCCTACTTTCTATTTTGTTGTAGATTTATCAGCAAATATTTCAATATGCAAAGAACAAGAAAGAAGGCTGACTAAGAATCAACTTCTATTAAATAGCTTAATATATGTATGTGTGTATATATATGTGTGTGTGTGTATATATCAAGTTTAACAAAACTGTAAAAAAAAAAAAATAAATAATGCCTGAGTTCCCTTCTGTACTTTCTGGGATTGATTTTTCTCTTATTGTATTTAAAAATATTTTATTGATGTTTTTTCAAATTGCATGTCTAACTCTACCCAGGAACTCCTAATAGAAGTCCTTCCTTGTAGAAAAGTCCAGCAAAATTTTCACAATTAACTTCATTCATACTTTTCTTAAAAAGAAATATTCAGGAGTTAATTAATAATGCCATGTACATGTATTTCTTATGGCTCTGTCTAAAATACTTTTTTATGAATAAGTATAAGCTATTTTAATTTCTTGCTAGACTTTAGTGTTGTAAAGCTTCATTGGTGTCCAATTAGGAACAGATTTAGAAAGTTTTGAGATCAGTGATTTAAAATGGTGATCAATTTTTCAAAACTTATATTTAAGTCTTAGGTACCACAAATAGAATTTAGTTTAATATGCTTGGAGGCACATCAACATTATTTCAGTTGAGCTAAATCTCAGTGAAATGAAGATTAGTTGTTACATTGTGCCAAGGTGCACTGTCACTTTTTTAATTGAGTTATATAAGGCAAATGTCAAATTTAGGCTATATTTACAAATAATTTATTCCAAAATTAGGAACAGATGGTCTTGTGAAAAGAGTACTGGTTCCAAAAGTAGTGGTAACTGAGAGCATGGCTATTGCTATGCCCTTTTCCTATAACTATATTTAGTGATGAAATAAGAAACAACCTTGGTATAGTGGAAAGCACTATGGAGCTAGAAGGCCCAGGTTCTAATCCCAACTCTCTTTATTCCCTACATAATATTAGACAAGGCACTTTCTGTGTCTTTGGCTTTTCATCAATAAAATAAAGTCATCTAAGATCTAAAGATCTTAAAATCTAAATCTTATTTAATTAATTAATTAAAATCTAAAGATCTTTAAGGTCTATGGACCCTATGATGCTTTGGTCCTTCAAACATTTGCTTTTCAAAATGTCCTTTGGGTTTTTAGAGAGTTTTAATAAGTTGTGTGTTTTGTGCAGTTAACGAATGCTTGCCTATTAATGCTTAGATTGGTGGGGGCTCATAAAATTATACCCTTTCTGGAGGATATAATTTTTCATTGAGTTTAGTGTGAAGATGAACTTTGGGTGTCTTTGGAATATTTGTGATTCTAAGTTCTCTGACGGCTGGAACCCTGTCTTTTTAATCTTTATAGCCTTTACCACTGTCTTTCACACAGTAGTAGCTTCTTAAAAATAGTTTGTTGAATTGAATTAAAGAAAAGTACAGATAGTAGTTCACTGTTTGGAAAAACTGGCAAGAAGGAAGGTTCCTATCAACTAAAGAATGGCTGAAAAATGTAGTATATGAGTACAATCATATATAAAGTTAAGGATAACAAAAAATAGAAATTAATAAAGTGTAAAAAATAAGAAATGATGAGTATAAGGAATTCAGGTCAATATCATGACTGACATTTATATAGCACTTACTATTTACCAGGTGCTATACTAAGCACTTTATAGTTATTATTTCATTTGATCTTTACAACTCTGGGAGACAGATGCTATTAATATCCTCACCTTACAAATGATGAAAGTGAGGCAAACAGACTTGGCTAAATGACTTGCCCAGGGTCACACAGTTAGTAAGTGATTGAGGCTAGATTTGAACTCAGGTCTTCCTAACTCCAGACCTGACACTCTATCCATTGTGCCACCTGGTTGCCCTTAGGAAGACTTGTATAAATTGAACTGAGTGAAGAAAGCTAAATCAAGAGAATAATACAATTAATGACTACAATAAGGTAAAAGCAAAGATCATTCGAAGGAAGCTCGGACCAGTGAAGGGTACAACAACACTGTCATCAATCTAGCCCTGAGGAATGTGCTTCTCAATGCAACCTACGATCACATTAATTCTTTTGTCTATTTCAGTCTATTTATATATTGAACTTGTAGTCCACTGAAACTCGCAGACCTTTTTCAAAGTCCTATCTAACCATCATCCTCCATTTGTAAAGCTTATTTTTAAAAATGCAGGAGTATGTCTGGGTTTATTTCTATTAAATTTCATTCTTATTAAATTTGTCTTTTTCAAACCTGACTGATATATATATATAAACGCTTATAATTTTATATGTGTTTATGTTTATATAACTTTAATATTTTATCACATTTATCCAATAGATTGCTACATTTATTTTCTATAATACTTTATATACTTATATTTATTTTGTTTTTACATTTATTTATAATTTATAATTATATGTTTATTAGAAAAACCTCCTAGCTTTGGGAGGAATCAAACATATGTTATTTTGAAACTCTTACACAAAGAAACTAATTATAATTACATCAAATAGAAAAATCTCCAGTAACTAAATGTAAGTTCAAATATTAAAATTAAAGTTAATTAAAATTAAATTTAAATATACAATGTGTCAGAACTAGCTGATACTTATTTGCAGATCAGTTCCATATACAATCCAAATCTTCAAGTATTTAGAGAGCTGTCACATGCAAGAGGGTTTAGATCTGTTTTGCTTTTCCCTAGAGGGCAGCACTAGGAACAATGGATGAATGTTGAAACGGCAGGTTTTGATTAGATGTAAAGAAAAAGACTTCCTAACAATTAGGACAATGCAAAAATGAAAGGAACTACAGTTATCCCTTCCACATTTTGGGAATTAGGGTTGTGGTGCCCCCACAATCTGGAGAATCTGCGTAAAATTTTTTGGCCCTCCCTTCACACCAGAGAAGAATTCTGATTTTTTTTTCTTTTTCTTTTATGGAGTATTTACAGTACCTTATTGTAAAATCTGGGTTAAGTATTGGCCACAGACTCTGTGTCATCTGCTGGCCTTTGCATGTCATTTGTGGCTTCTGTGAAACTCCCAAAAATTTCCATTTAATTTCTTATGCTGACCCATGATACATTGAAACCAGTATGGGAAGTAGGGATGTGGAAGGCATAAGTGTATCTTGGGAAGCAAGGGTCCTCAAGAAGAGGTTCAGTGACCACTTAACAGGAATATCCTAGAAGGGATTCCTGCTTGCATATGGGTTACACAAGATGCATTCTGAGGTTCTTCCTAATGCTGAGATTTTGGAAGATTCTGTGAAGTATCTTCACTACCACCACCACTACTACTACTACTGCTGCTGCTGCTGCTGCTGCTACTACTACCACTACCACTACTACTACTACTACCACTACCACTACCACCATCATTCCTATATAACATATAGTCTTTCTTGAAATCTCATATTTCCTAATCCTTCATTTGGCTAGTTGGGTACAGCTAGGTAGTACAGTGGATAGAGCACTGGGCTTGCAGTCAGGAAGACCTGAGTTAAAATCCAGGCTCAGAAATGTCCTAACTTAGGCAAGTCACTCAGTCTCTGCTTCACTGGTGAAGGAAATGGCCAACTACTCCAGGATCTTTACCAAGAAAATCCCATGGACAGAGGTCCACGAGGTTATGAAGAGTCACATAGGATTAAACAGTCTATTCTGTTGCTTACACACACACACACACACACACACACACACACACATACACACACTCACTCACTCATCATCATCATCATCTTTCTTGACCACCATGTCCACCCAGATAGTCTTTCTTTTGGGGGCTTTTGGGACACGGATCTTTTTGTTCATTTTTCTTCCTACCTCCATTTCTCCTGAGTCTTATTTGCTGTATCATTATCTATGTCTTGCCTCTTAACTGTGAGTATACCTTAAGTCTCTGTCCTAAGTGACCTTTTCTTCTTTCTCTGTATTCTCTCTTGCAGACCTGATCAGCTCCAGTGGTTTTAATTATCTTCTCCACACATTATTCTCAAATCATCATATCCAGCCTGGGTGTTTCTTCTGAGCCCCAGTCCTGAATTACCAACTACCTGCTGGACATTTCAAATTGTATGTCCCATAGGCATCTCAAATTCAACCTGCCTCAAATAGAACTTATCTTCTCCCTCACCACTCCTAAAAAACACAGACTGTTTCTGAAGTAGGTCACCATCATCCTTCCAATCACCCCGTTCACAAACTCAGAATCATCCTTAACTCCTTACTCTCCCTCACCCACCACATCCAATAAGTTGCCAAGTCTTGCTCGTTCTACCTCCACAACACCTTGTATATGAATCCCCTTTTCTTCATCTACACAGTCACCACCACAGGTCAGAGTCATCACCTCTTACCTGAGTTATTGAAAAAAGATACTAATTGTTCTTCTTTATTCCCATATGCATCCTCTCCAATCCATCCTCTGTAGAGCTATCAAAGTAATATTCTTAAAGCTTAGATCTATGTCACTCCTTTGCTCCCTCAGGTTCTATGACTCCACCTCCTTTGTTCAGCATATAAAGCCCCTTAAAACCTGGCTCCAACCTCTTTTTCCAGCTTTATTATACATTGTTCCCCTATGCAAAATCTATAATCTAGCTAACATTCTTGCTTTTTCTTACATAAGACCTTCAATCTCATGCTTTTAAATTATGGTCTCTCTGTGATGCACTGCCTCTTCATGTCAGCCTCTTCAATTAATAATATATGGTATAGGTTATATTATACATGTAATTATTTACTATATATTATTTTATATAATATATAATCTTTTAAAATATTTTATTATATTTTAATAAATAATAATATATCACAAGAGCTTGCATTTATATAACACTTTAAGGTTTGAAAAGCACTTTATAAATATCTCATTTTATCCTCACACCAGTCCTAGGAGGGAGGCGGTGGTGTTATCAATTTTGTACGGATGAGGAAATTGAGGCTAAGGGAAGTTAAGTAACTTGCAGAGGTAGCAAATATCTGAGGCTGGATTTAAACTCAGGCTTTCCTGATTCCAGGTCCAACACTCTATCTACTATGCCACGTAGTTTCCTTCTAAGCTCAACTCAAGTGCCTCCTCCTGCGTGAAATTTTTCCTTATTTCCTCAGCTGCTAGGGCCTCTCTCCCCCAACCCAAAACTTACTTATATTTACTATTTACTCTATGTATATAATCTTATGCATGATGCTGTCACACACACACACACACGCACACACACACACACACACACACACACACACCCCAAATAGAATAAAGCTCCTTGAAGGTGGGGACCTTGTTTTGTCACTGCATCACCAGCTCATATCGGCTGACAAAGGCCCATTGTTAAATTTTCAGTGTAAGCATTTACACCTGGGAAATTGGCAAATGTTACACACCAGGGGTTGATTGTTTTGTCATGAGTTGCAGGGGTAAGAATGTGAAGCCTCGAGGCCACATATGGCCTTCTAGGTCCTCAAGTGGGGCCCTTTGACGAAATCCAAACATCACAGAACAAAACCCCTAAATAAAAGGATTTGTTCTGTAAAACTTGGATTCAGCCAAAAGGCCACACTCATTCAGCCTTGAGTCCACAGGTTACCCACCCCGGGAACTTTAGACTTAAGAAAGTGATGGAGAAAATGTTAATAATGCAAATTAAACTTTAAAATGTGTTATGCTTACATTAGTTTTTCAGAGAGCTGGTTGTCAAACATTTACCAGCATATGACTGATTATGGCCCTTCTCACAGTTCTATTCTGACACTCTGGGTCTGCTTATAACCTTCCCCATCCTTTATTCCTCAGCACTGTCTTCTCCCAAAAATTAGCAGGCTCAGAACTGTGCCTCTCAGATATATCACATTCATCATTACTTTCCAGGCACCCGAGCAGTTTCATGGTCCCACTGTATATACGCTATCTCCCAGAGTATACACACACAATAGAGGCCCTTGTCTCTACACTCCATCTCAATATTCCACTATTCTCCAAGCAGAGGTTCACTCCACAGGCAATCCCAGCCCTCTGGGGCTCTGCAACCAAAGTTGCCCACATACTCTTGATTTTCCACGTCCAGACTTGCCTACAAACTGCCAGGGAAATGCACCAGAAATATCCACAAACAAACTACTGAAGCCTCTAAATGTAGCAAAACAAAACAAGGGATATAGAGTCAAGGAGAGCCTTAGACTCCAGAACCCTTCTGACATTTCCTCATTGTATAACCATGGGCAAGATCAGGGGTGGGGAACCTGAAGCCTCAAGGTCACATATAGCCCTCTAGGTCCTCAAGTGCAGCCCTTTGACTGACAAACTTCACAGAACAAATCCCCTTAATAAAAGGATTTGTTCTGTAAAACTTGGACTCAGTCAAAAGGCCACATGTGGCCTCAAGGCTGCAGGTTCCCCACCCCTGGGTAGGATACTTGGCCTCGCTGATTTTTGGATTCCTTATCTGTAAAATCGGAAGAATCCAACAATACTTACCTCATTTAGTCATTGTGAGGATCAATGGAGATGATATCCATAAGGTGCTTTTTTAAGCTTTAAGTACTATAAGAAATGTCAGGTATTACTGATATCAGCTTCCACACAGTCGTGTCACTTTGTTTGAAATGTTTTCTTTCTCTCTTCACTCACTCTCATTGACTGACATACTGTTTTCAGTATATCTAGCCTGGAAAGTAATTAACAACTTCAGACAGCAAAGAGCAGCTGCTCCTCCTACAGTCACTGACGGAGGGGTGGGAGTGGTGAGGAGGAGGGAGGAAGGGAGGGAGAAAGTGAATGGAGAGGTTGCCAGGGGTCCAAGCTGTTATAAGCAATATGTGGGATGGGAAGGTTGCAAGTTTTCTCAATAGTCCTAACAAATGCTCCAGACTGCCTGCATAGTTGTAAAAGAAAAAAAAAACACCCAGAATGGCTGAACCTCGGAGCTGCTATTTAAGCATTATACTATGGTGGCTAAATTATGTGTTTTGGAAGAAGAGTAAGGAAGAGATTGGGCAGCTAAGTAGCACAGTGGATAGAGAATTGGGCTTGGAATCAGGAAGACTCATCTTCCTGAATACAAATCTGACCTCAGACTATTAATAGCTATGTGACCCTGGGCAAGTCACTTAACCCTGTTTGCCTCAGTTCTTCACCTATAAAATGAGCTGGAGAAGGAAATGGCAAATCATTCTAATATCTTTGCCAAGAAAACCTCAAAATGGGGTCATAGAGAGTCGGACACAACTAAACAGCAAGGAAAAGAGCCAGTTAAGATATCAGAGTGAGAAGGCAATGTAAACCTGGAAAGTGTGATTGCCTTGTTTGGCTCCCTTATCAACTCTCACCTGAACTATTTCAATTGTCTCCTAATTGGTTTCCTTATATCCAGTCTTTCCCTTCTCCAATTATCCTCCACACAACTGCTAAACCAATACTCCTTTACAATGCTTTTCTGCTCAAGAAGCGTCAATGTGGCTTCCACTTGCCTTTAAGTTAAAATACTAGCTTCTTTGTTTGGAATATTTTTAAAGTTTTCACAATTTTTCTCTGGGCTACCTTCATAGGCTAATTATATTTTATTCCCCCTCATTCATTCTAAACTCCAATCAAACTGGACTGCTTCCTTTTTCCAGTATACAACACTCCATTTTATATCTCCATGCCTTGACAAAGTTGGGGATATTCTCCTGTCTTATTGTACTTTTTGGAAGGTAGAAGATTCAGATTCAAGCTCCAAGATTCAGTTCCAATGAACTTCCTTGGAGAGGAGGACCCTGCTAATTAATCCAGTTGTAAATGTCCCCCACCCTCACCTCCTATCATCCCTCAGGAGGGAATATAGCTTTTACTATGTGTGACCATCTTAAGTTGAATGTAAACTCCTTGAAGTCAGAGACTTTTTTTCTTATATATTTGTATCCCCTAGAATGATTAGGATAGAGTTTGTATCACCACAAGTTGATGCCATTCCAAGTGGCCATCAAAGATGATGGTGAAAGGGGCCATGACTCTATGTATAAGGGTTCAAAAACATGGGAGATGCCATTGGCCTTCATTTTGATGGATTTGACTCTAGGGCTGAAAGATTTAAATAAAATGAGCAGCTACAAAATTTATGGAGGCCCCCAAATCTGTCGTGGTGTGTTCAAAAATGGGATTCTCTCCATAAAGAGCTAGAGACAAAAGTGGGTGCCTTTGGGTATTGTCCCTAACCAGCCATTCCTTGGCAGGCCAAGGTAAGGTTTTTCCCTAAAGATGGGAGTCCATCTAGTCCAACCCAGGGAGGAATCTCCACTACATACCTAACAATGGATTATCCAGCTTCTTCTTGAAGACTTCCAAAGGGAAAAACTACCACTTCTTAAGGCAGCTAAATATCACTTTGGGACCATACTAATTTTTAGGCAATGTTTCCTGATTACTAAATCTAAATTTACTATTGCAAACTTCCACCCATTGTTCCTAGTTCTGCCCTCTGGAATCAAACAGAACAAATCAAAACTCTCTTCCAACTTCTTCTCTGACAGCCCTCCACACATTTGAAGACAGCTATTGTGGCCCCCTGAGTCTTCTCTTCTCCAGGTTAAATATCATCATTTCCTTCAAGCAATCTTTATATGATGTAGAGTCAAGACCTTTCACCATTGTTTTTGCCCTTCTCTGAACATTCTCCATCTTATTGTCTATAGTATCTCCAAAGCTTATAGTAGAGTTTCCAGGTATGGTGACAATCAAGTCAAATCAAATCAACAAACATTTATTAAGCACTTACTATGTGCCAAGCACTGTGTTAAGTGATGTAAATACAAAGATATACAAGCAAACAAATGTCAGCAACTTTAAAAACTGGGACGCAAGGAAGTTACATGACTTGTCTAAGTTCACACCAAGGTAGAAAGTGAAGAGCTGGGATTCAACTAGAGGTAATGTGATTCGAAGTTCAGCACTTTCTCCACTAGGCTACTGTCTATTTCTTCAGATTAAGTCTTATATAAATTCTGTACCCCACCCCAGCTTTCCCAGTGCCTAATATATTGCTTTGCACACAATAGGTATATCATAAATGTTGGATGAAATTAAATGAATCACTGTCTTTGACCTTGCCTTTTTTTATTTAATTTTAGCTACTATAAAAGTAATTCACTCTCTGTGTCCTCACTTTTCCAGATTCTACATTTGATGATCTGGCCCCTTTCAGGTACAATGTACCTCTCTGCTTCTAGCCCTTTTGAAACTTAGCTTGTCTGCCTGACAGCCTTCCTTTGCTGCCTGTTCCCAACACCCATAGCAAACAAACTCATCACTTCTCCCCCATGAAGCTGGAAAAGACCTTGGAGATCTAGCGGACTGCAAGTTCAATATGAGTCAACAGTATGAATTCCTTTCATAACTGGATTACCACTTGATCTCATCAACTGGGATCTTTTCCTAGGGATGAAGATCACAACCTCTCTACCCTATCTCATCTAGTACAACTTGTAATCATCTTTCTGAAAATGCTCTGGATGGCACTGGATGTCTTCCTCTGACCTTTAATAATTGAGGGAGTTAATAGGGCAGTTTTGGGACTTTCTACCTGTGATCCCTTATGCTTGTCACATGACTGGGTCACTTCTTTTTCTACATTTCTCCCACACACACTTCATCATTTGCAATGTTCTACAGCCTACTTACACTCAACAAGAATCTTTCCATTGCCATTTGGGTCACCTAGAACTGAAATCTGCCTTAACCACTCTCTTCACTAAAATGTCTCCCAGCCATATGTTAAAATCCTATACAAGTCTTTGACAAAAGTGGCCATGGAGATAGCTTGGCTTGATGATCCACTGAGTATTAATGAAGAAGGCATAAAGCAGGGAAACAGGATCGCCAATGTCACGGAAGATGTCTTGCGTAAAGAAGACATGGAGAAGATAGGAATAAAGACTCCCTACCTATTGCAAATCAAATTCAGTTCATATGACTTCAAATTCAACACTCTTTTCTTTGAACTATGCTACTCCCAAGACCCACTCATCTATAGACTACCTACTCTACTCATTCTAACTCACTACTAAGAAAACAATTCACTTGAACTAATGTAAAAGATGATCCTACTTTTCAAATGTCAATAAGTTACTATCTGATTTTATTAGCTATCATGTATTATTTATGAATGCTAAAGATATAGACATCAGAAACATTGCTACTACAAGTCACCATCTCTTGCATAATTTAGAAGATAACACCATTTTTAGTAATAACAATCAAATCCACCCTTTTGGTGGAGTTACGACTAAGACTTATCTCTGACACTGCAAAGGAAACTGCTACCATGACCCAAAGTCCTCGAAGTCTCCTGCTAATCACCCATCTGTATGACAGGGTTCTCCCTTTACAGCTGCCAGTAGACTGGAGGCAAATGATGTCCTGGGTCAACTACCACCTGCCTTGATCTTTCATTCAACAATAGGACCTTTCCCACAGACACACCTATTTATTTTTAGCTACTTACATTATTTTTAACATGTCTATCATATGATGAAGGTTGAGGACGAAGGTAAAGGTGAGAATGAGTGATAGAACAGGAGCATCTTAAGTCATCTATCATTTAGACAGGATGTCATGGCCTGGAATGTCCTTTCAATTAAAAATGTATATGTCACCAAAATGTAAAGAAATACT